>NC_092345.1:95681112-96029952 GCF_963676685.1 Mytilus edulis | reverse complement strand
GTTGTCGCTAAAATTGTTGTTGTCGCTAATTAGTGAGACCGAAATTCAAGATTACTACGGTTCTTTTTAGGTTCAAATACGTAATTTTTGCATAAAGGCAATGGTTTTAAAAATTTCTTCAAATATTTTACGCCATTACTTTGTTTGTATCGACTACAAATTTCAAACTCGAGCACTAGCTAAGTCAATTTTCACATTTCATGGGGGCTGACATCTTGGATTGATAACGAGACGAACTTTGTAAATCCACTTCCGCTTGCAGTTTTTAGAGACAAATATTTATAACGAACCCAAAAATGACTCATTTTAGTGAAAACAATGGATAAATATCATTCTTACACACTTTTTCTTTTAGTTTGACATGATTTACGATAATTTTTAACAGTGGTTGGCATTGACCAAGACAAATGTCAAAGTTTTTCAGATTTCTTTCTCGTCGTAGAACGGGTAGAGGAGTTAAACGGACTGAAATTGGACACCCAAAGAAGAAAAAATGTTGTGCCCTGTATTGTCATGCTTCTGGATGGGACTGACTTTAGTATTGATCTACCAGTAAGTTATGCTAGTTACTTAGTGGAATTAAATAATATCCGACTGGTATGCATATGATTATTTTAGATAAGTGCTATAATTCAACTTAAATCGCTATTTGGAAATCTAGTGTCCCATTTGACTTAAGAATCTGTCACACTTGAACTTTTGACGTCAAACAACAATCACTTCTATTGTGGCATTGGATATTTTATAATATGAGGTCAACATTTTTCGGGAACTTTTGTGATCATGGTACATGTACAAATAAATACAAATATACAAATATACAAATATTTTATTGGCACAAACACAATTACAATAATTGGCAATGGCCCATGTACATGTATCAGGTCCGTTCGACCTAATATACTTTCGCACCCTACACGTTTGCACCTCACATGTTCGCGCCCAATTTCAATTTGTATTAGAAATAGCAAGGATTTGTATAGTAAGACTTACTATACAAATCCTTGGAAATAGGGAGGTCGAATTTCAGTTGAATTATAAGATATTTTTTATATGTGTACACCAAATAATTTTATTTTCTTGAATGAAATTTGAGGAATTATCATATAAAAATTTTCTTTATTAATTTGATGATTAATTATTAAATGTTAATTATGTATGACTACTGCTAATTGGTATTTATACACAGCCTAATTTGGGGTTTAAAAATCATGATTGTTGTTTTTAAGTCTTTTAACTTGCTTTCATGTAAATAATGGCGTTTTGCATTTGCGCCGATCTGCATTTCAATTGCGCCGATTTTTTCTTTCATATGCGACGATTTTTTTTTTCATTTGCGCCGATTTTTTTACAGGTAAATTACAGGTAAATAACAGGTAAACAGATATAAGAGGATATGGTATTAGTGCCAATGAGATAACTTTTCATCCCAGTCTTCAAATTACATGTATATGATAGTTAAGATAAAATTTAAGAGCGAACGTGTAGGGGGGCGAACGTGAAAGGGGGCAAACGTGAGTGGGCGCGAAAATGATTGGGTGCAAACGGACCTGGATTCATGATGATCAGTAATGGCGGACAAATAATGATCAGGTCAGGTGTATTTTCCTGGCACTGGCAAGTTATTTTGTTGTTGTTCCCATAAGTCAGATCAAAATTTTTATGGTCTGAGAATAGACCACCATGGAGTAATGTTCTTCACTGGAAAAGTTCGTCAATTATGACATATTTACCAGTCAGAAAGCCCCCTGTAACCCTGCACTATACACCTTATTGCTGTTAAACACAGTATAAATTTGTCCGCCATTACTGGACATCACAAAGGATTACCGTAAAATTTGGACGTCATAATACAAAATACCCGACACAACAATGGAAAAGTGATTGTTGTATGACTAATAGTTCAAGCAGCGCAGATTCACAGGTCATGAACTGGCGCAGATTTCCAAATTGCGATAATGTGTATTTAAAGTTCATCCAGGATCTCTGTGATCATCATTACTGACATTAACACACATTATGCAGGACTAAAATATTGAATGTCTGTTTTTCCTGAAAGTATTTTATCACATTTTCCTTTATGACAGCAGTGCTGGTTATCAAATAGAAGACTTTATTTTGGAGAATATTTTTTATTAAGGTTTATTCCATGATGCAATAGACTAGAAATGCTTGATCATGGTTTCGTGTAGATATGAGAATAGAATAGAATATAGAATTGAATATTTTATATATTCCAAATTACAGCTGGGCCCATTTAAAGAGCATATAAATCATTTACAATGATCATGATGATTAAAGTAATTAAATTAACAATAATTAAGACATTACAATATAAAATATATGAGTCCCTATATCATCATAAGCCTCAGTCAGAATCAGAGCTAAAACAAAATTAAAATTTTAAACAACAAACATATTGATATTACATTTGTAAACCAGTATCAAATAGATATATATGAAGATGAGGTATTAGTGCCAATGAGACAACTCTTCATCCAAGTGACAAGTCACAATTTGTTAAAGTAAACCATTATATATGTCAAAGTACGGTTTTCAACACGGAGCCTTGGCTCAAACAACAAGCTATAAAGGGCCCCAAAAATGAATAGTGTAAAACCATTCAAACAGGAAAACCAACAGTCTAATCTATATAAAAAATGAGGAACGAGAAACACAAGTTTATGAACCACATCAACAACCACTGAACATCACTCAGGTTCCAGACTTAAGACAGGTGCAACAACTGCAGAGGGTTTAAACATTTCATAGCTACCAACCTTCACCCTTGCCTGAAACAATAGTGTAACATCTCAACATTAAAAGACATGCTATCAAATAGCAATTGAAACAGCTTAACTTGGACTACATGTAGGTGCTGAATTGACCACGATTTTCCTACCTGGTTGGTATCTATTTCACTTGACCAGAGCTGTACTTTGCAATACTTAAACTATTGACATCATATTGTTTTTACCTCTAAGATGTTTGGATGATTGTAACGAAGACATTTTGATGAGTTTTGATAATTTGGACATCAACATAATGAACAGGGCATGCACATACTTTTTTGAAAAGGACACAGATTTGAGAGAAAAATAGAACCTAGATAAATTGTGATGTCTATGACACAATATAAAATAGGACACAGATCTGAGCATTGCTGAGGAAGGAACACAGAGTTGAAACTGGACATGCATCATGTGCATGTAGATTTGAGGCTTGCATACAAAATGTTTATAATAATCTGCTTTTTTTCATAAAAATGAGAATGGAAATGGGGAATATGTTAAAGGGACAATTATATGCAACAACCCAACCAAAGAGCAGACAACAGCTGAAGGCCACCAATGGATCTTCAATGCAGCAAGATAATCCTGCACCCAGAAGTGGTCCTCAGCTCTAATATACATATATAAAGAAATCAGTATTTTCATAGTTGTTCCGATCCTTACAACATGTACTTAATAGGAGCCTTCTAAAACACCCTTAATCATTTATTTCAATTGGACTGTGGGCTATTTTCTAGGTTTTCTCAGAATAGACTCAGATGGCCCTTTTTTATAAAATGTGAAGAAAAATTTAAGTATCGATCATGTTGATAGCTGGATTTCTGGAATAAAACAAAAGACATGTACATAATTATTTGCGAGTGAATGCTGTAATTGTGGCACTGACATTACGATATTGATTACTACATATATATATATATACATGTATATATACCATTTTTGTAAAGTATCAGTATTAATCAAATAAAATGTTGACAGATTTGTATTCAAGAGATCCTTAGATAAATGACACTCGTAAAGAAAATCTTGAGTACCATGATAACAGTGACTGGCCATTTAAGTCAGTGTCCGTGTCCCTCCAGTGATTTCTATCTGCTCTTACATATTAATAGTTTGTGTCAGATTAGGGTTATTTAAACAAGAATTATTTGTGACATGACTCTTTAAATGTAAAAAAATATACAGTTTACATTTGTAAGACCATTCTTGTCAGGTACATTGTACTGTAACATTGTACATGTGGTAAAAAATATAAACATGACAAAGAAGGGCTTAATTTGTTTGCTAAGGATATTCTGTGATGGTTTTGCTGTTTTATTTTTTTAATGTTAAATGTTACTTTATAGGTTAATATATAATATATATAATTACATGATAAAAAATATTAGATAAAACCAACTACAAATGTACATGTACACTGTAAGACAAAGTGTAAAGTGTACAAAATTCACAAAACATACAGATTTAATCAAGCCATAGTTGTTTTGGCAAAAAAAAAAAAAGGGTTTTACAATTTCACGATAACTCTTAGAAACCCAATTTGAATCTAACATGTCCACCACCACATTGTATGTGGTTTTCTTTCAAGATTTTCCCACACCAATCTTTAACCAAATTCAAATGTCTCTCATTTGTATGTTTACTAAAACATATGAAAGACAAATGCATAAATAGTGGTCTTTAAACATATTAAATCTGTAATTACTGAAATAAATAAAAGATGGCAATTTGTCTAGATCTTAATCTGATGTAAATCTTCAAAAAAATCTTCAAATATTAACGATTAAATTCAATTGATTTGATATATATTTCTTATAGGTGTAAACTGCATCAACGATCCTCAAAAAATACTCAAAGAGTTTGTCAGTGTGAACCATCATTGTGTTATTGTGTTGAACATGTTGAAACACTAACTTTATTTTATTGATATAAAGAAGCTTGAGTATTGGAACAATCTCCTTTGAACCTTTGGTAAATAAATTTGATCTCCTTGATGAAAACCTCCAAAAGTTTTTTTTAGAGTTCATCAGATAAGTTTTCTATTGACCCCAAATTTGACACCCTAATAAAAAAAGTTTTATGACTTGTAGCTATATAGAAAGCCTTTAGTCTTGACAGAATAATACATTCATTGTGACTGTTGCATTTAAAATGCACATATCAAATCTAACATCAAAGATATTTTTAGTTTTTCTTGTTACAAGAATGCTTTCTATTCCTTTGACCATGTTTACAATATATGAACTATTTTATTGTATTTTAAAGTTTAAATTTTCCTCTTTGATCATTTCAAATGTATGTTATTTGGTTTCTTCAGAGATTTTAAAACGTTATTTGTATTTTTGACGCATGCACTGAAACACATGCTTTCGAGTAATATATATAGTATATTGTATAGTGAAATCATCATATGTGGACACGTTGGACAGTACATGTGGAAAGTACATGTATTTACAGAATAGTTATTAATTCAAAAAATGTATTTATTTTCTTCTCACTGTTTTTAATTTTAAAGTGCAAAAGTTCTTTATTTTTAATAGAATACCCTGTAGTTTTCAATATATATAGATGACATTGGACATGTTGGAAGTACAATGTAAGCACTCATAAGCTTTCAAATGAATTTTGAACTGATAATAATTCTAAAAGTATTTTGACAATAATGTAACTTGTTGATTGAGTGGTCACACAGAATGACCATACATGTACATGTACATGTAGGTAACAATATTTATCTGATTATATATGTCATTGTTTATGGCCAACAGCAGTGAAATTGTTGTTGTTGACAACTTTCTGTGTTTCAAATAATATTGAATGTGTAAATTATGCCTTTGGTAATCTACAGTGTGTTATCACCAAAGCACTTTAAGTCAGTATTAACATAGACTGACATATAAACAAAACAAACAAACAAACAAAATCTTTATATCCAATTTGGGCACCTATTGGAGTAGTGTTGTGCATGTTGTGCAATTGCCAAAACATAAGAAAATTTAAAACTTCCAAAATTTTGGAAAAAACAAAGTACATCTAAGTACTTAAATAATTTTGAAAACATGGTGGTGAAATGGAAGAAGTTGACCTCTGCATATTGTTTTCCAGTTTGAATTTGTTCAGTCACTTGGGAGTTGAACTTGATAAATAAAAAGATCTTCTGAAGACTGAAGATATCAACAAATGAAATTGGTATTTTGCCTGTCATGTCTGTCAATGCCTGTAGGATGCTTAAATTCAGAATTTATATTCCTATTTTATTTTAAGTGTCATATAATAAGTATCATTTGTTTTTTGGAAATTCCAAAAAGAAGTGAATCTCATCCCCCATACCCTTAATATATAGAAACATTTTTTTTAGAATTGGCTGGTATATTTTTATATCCCCATCCTATATATTTCCAAATTCTGAATACTACGTAATATGAAATTTTGTAATCGATCTTCTATGGTTACCTGCATGTATCATGTATATGTAACCCATTGAATTTATACTCTACAATTCTATGTTGCTGTTACCATGATTTTATCAAACCACAAATATTTGTTGAATATTGAGACATTTTCCAGAACTATGGATGATACTGATAAGAGTCATCATATTTTGTGATGTAAAGTGGCCATGGTATGAAGGTTTTGCTTGAAGAAATCTATTTTTATGCACATAAACATGTAAATACTGTAGTTCTTCATATAGTCTGTGACATAGTGTTAATATCACTTGATTCAGTACTAGAAGAGGGTAATAATCACAATTGCAATATCTTCAAACCGATTAGGAGGTTACAGGTCAATTTGAATCAGTCAAATTATTATTTTGACATAATCTTTGATTGACAGCCTTTCAATATCAAAATTAACTTGTATCTCAAGGTTACATAGGTCTTGTTTAATGCTATGTAATAATGTGTAGTCAACATGGATCAAAAGGAGATCTAATTGGGCCTCAGATAAAAGACAGTATTAAATAACTTGTGGTCAGTGGATGTTTATCTTGTGGTCACTTAATGGTAATGGAATTTTAAAGAGTGTTTATTGATATAATGTGGTATTCATTAAAACTTCAAAAATCAGATTGATCAAACTTTTATCAAATTTGAAAATTTTGATTTGATATAAGAAAGTAAATAATACCTTTTGAAGATAACTTTTAGTTGGTTTAAAATGAATGTGTATTGTGATTTTCTCAGACACAGAATTACTGTCATACTATGGTCTACATGATTTGTGTAATAAGGGAGATTCTTTCTTCTTTATTGAAATGAAAGTAAAGGCCATATGTATAAGTATGTCATGTATTTAGTTTAAATTTATTTTTTTTCAAAATTAGGAAGGCAGTAAGCTATTCGACTCTTAGTTTTCAACTGAACTGGTCTATTTAAAAAACTGAGCATTGCAGAAAGACTTTGTGAAGCTTTTGCTCTTACCATTATACTCCAAAAAATATTCAAATTAGACATCAACATTTATGTTGAATACACTTTGTCACAAAAATCTGTTAGGAAAATCTGTTGCTCCTGTCAAATTATGAATGGGAAGGTTTTTCAGTACACAGAATTTACATATTACTGATTTCTTAAACCCTTAAGAAAAAAATTCATCAACATGTGATTCAGAACTAGCCACAAGAAATTTTTGTTTTTAGAATGAACTGAAAAAGCCAATCCTAACATTGAAATGACAGTTTGTTTACTATAGATTGGTTTAATTGGCTTAACAGTTAATATAAATGTGTATTCCACCATATTTAGGTCAGATAATTGTGTCTTCATTGTTGACATTCCAGGGTGAAATGTATTATCATATCAGTTTTAATGTATTTTCTCCTCACAACCAGATTGGATTTCTATATAAATGATTCAGAACACAACACTGATAAAAAAAAATAAGATCTGCTTGGTTTTCAGAAAAAATTAAATGTAAACAATTATTATCAAGCTCCAAATGAATCTAACTGAAATAAAAACCAAAATATATCAAACATTTTCTGGTTTAGTTTTATTTATGGTGTTTAATGTGAAATAATGTTATTTTCAAGTGTATTGTCATAACACTGACATATGACTGAGATTTGGGATTTGTTGTGCATCAGATTACACTATTTTGAGATCAGATTTTGAAATTTTATTTTAGATCTTATAATGTACTTGAGTGATAGGATGACATATCTTTTTCAATTCAAAACTTATAATTTTATCCTTCTTCTTTTACAGAAAAGATCTTTAGGTAGTGCCTTACTAGAACAAGTTTTATATCACCTAGATATCATAGAGAAAGATTACTTTGGTTTACAGTATACAGATCCTCATAATGTTAATGTAAGTCAAGTTAAAAATGGGGATGCAATGGGATACATTTTACTTCATTGAAAATACATATTTGTTTTACAAGTTTACCATCATAAAGGTGTACTGCTCACCAGGACATACCTAGGGTATGCCAAATATCATTGGGAACAGAGTCTCTTTTGCCAAAAGTATTACAACTTAAATTGATTATACATTTCTAAGTTACACTGAAATGTTCATGACACAAGTATTTTTCTTTGCAAGATAAATTGTGAAATGAGTTGCTGGAGGATAAGTAAAGGATGCAAATAAAATCTTAAAATCAAGAAGACAACAATAAAGAAAACAATACTAAGATTAAGATAGTTTTAATATGGATATGACAATGCTAATCGTGAAGACTTTTTATTCAGCTGGTCATCGATGTTTGATCCACATCAAAACTAAATGCCGCAGAGTTCTACAAATGTTCAATCCAAATTTAGACAAAAACTGTATTAATTTAAAGGAAAATGTTTCATATAAGACAAAGTGTGTATTAATTGACCATTCTCCTCTATGCAGCAATATACAAATGTATATATGGCATTGGCAAGAGCTACCCCACATCAATGAAAAAAACAACTTTTAAGAAGTCATCATACTTCCTCGTTCTTTTCACTGAGTTTTGTTTTTTAAGAAATTTAAAAGATATATGAACAATTTTAAGGTATCAATATACTTATGTTTTAGATAAAATGTACATGTTTTAAGCTTGTTTACTACTTTCTTGTTGAATAAGTTTTATGTTGTTATTTTGATTTATTTTAGCATTGGTTAGATATTACAAAGCCTATCAAAAAACAGGTTAAAAGTAAGTATAAAGTTCATCAGTTGTAAAAAAAAGTCTCATATAAGATACATATAACAGTCAGAGCTCTTCACCCAGGACTTTTTAAGCCATATCCGTTGTCATATTTTAGAAATATTATGCCTTTTCAATGTATCTACTGACAAAATACTCTTATAGTTGTAACCTAGTGTAGAATATTATACATGTTTATCTTCCCAAGGCGAATACACAAATGTAAATGAATTAGTTGATATTTGACCTAAGACACTGAACAGTATCATCTGGTTTATGTAATCCAGGGCTCAACATGGGATCAATATATAGTATAGAATCAACCCGTAGGAAAAAAACTCAATATGTTTTAGTTTTTTTTTCAATTATATCGTCTAGATATAATTTATATCTAGACGATATAAGACAAACTAAAGGGTTATCATGACTATCAGTTATATGTTTATATTTCCTTTGTGGATGCATTGAAAAGATCAATTATCAGTATAATATAAACTGAACATCATATAGGTATCATGATGCATATGAAAATTGAAAAAACTTAGTTATTGTGGTAATGTTCAAATCTATAATTATCTATTCTGCATCATATCAAGAATTAAGGGTAAAGATTATATGGTGTCAGCTTTTTATGACAAGAAATAGATTGTAATGATTTATTTCACAGATATACAATAAGAAGTCTGCTTGTACACATAGATTTTTATTTAAAGATCAGAAGAAATTTGAAAATCAAGAAAAATAATGTTTATTCTATTATAGGGTATCAGATGATTGTTTTTTTTTTTTTTACTAAAGATGAAATATCTGACTCATAAAAGCTATGAATAGTCAAGGCATTTGCAATATGCAAACCATAAAAGAAAAATCTACTCGATGATAGTCTAATTTGATAAATTCTGTAATAAGTACATATGCTATATATATATCTTTCTATTTCACAGTTGGACCACCTTACACATTTAGATGTAAAATAAAGTTTTATTCATCGGAGCCTAACAACTTACATGAAGAATTAACCAGGTAATGAAAATGACAGGTGACATGCAGCTGTCAAAACATTAAATATGTAATGTAATGATCATCCTTTCTCTTCAGGAAGGATAAAATAGTTGAAAAGATACCAACATTTGACCTTTTAATATATTAGTATCATTTTATCATATACTACTTGTAAGTTTTATTGTACATCATAATTCTACACATAATTTTATGTCTTGTACATGAATCTGGAAATATTTTCTAATTTTGACTGAATATTTAAAATAATAAGGTATTTTATTTATTTTTCGTTTTGTGAATCATGACAATTTTTTTCATTTAGTTATTCAGTTTTTATAATTTTATTAACAGACAGTTATCAGCATTTAAATACTTGTCATATATCAAATTGACATTTGGGGGTTTCATGCTGACAATTTGCTCTTGGTCCTTGTTCATACATTTCGTTTTTTTGCAAATACAAAATTTAGAATTACATTTTTTTCTAATTTGGAAAAGACATATATTCAGAGTGACAATATTTAACATCACTAACAAAGTTGACACACTTACACATTGATTTTTTCAAAACTAACATTTTGAATTAGGAACATTAGAACATACTTACCCCTTGTCCAATGGAACATGTAAAAAAACTTGGACCATTGATTAGTTGATCTGCTCATGAATCCCAATTGCTGCAACATTAAGGGTTTTTAATCTGAAGGAATCTGCTTATAAACACTTCATTACATGCATTATGGGCAATAAGATAGATGTTGCATGCAGAGCTGAGCAGGATATTTTTACTTTCATGAGCACAGTTGTTTCATGCAGCTCTAATGCACAAGCAGGAGTGTGGTGATTTATGGAATTGGTGGGAACACTTGCATAGGTTTTAATGTTGGTAATTTACATGGATCCCTGGTTTTCAACATTGCATTTTGTATCTTCATCTGACCTAGTCTATTTTCATATATTTTGATACGGTTTACTGTGGTTTCTACTTTCTTGCAGTAGTAAGACCTGTTTTGAGAATGGTTGAGAAGGCATCTGGAGGCTGTTAGTGGTCAGAATGAGGATGCTTTATCCTCTAGCCTTTTTATGCCCCACCTACGATAGTAGAGGGCATTATGTTTTCTGGTCTGTGGCTCCGTTCGTTCGTCCGTCCGTCCGTCCGTCTGTGCGTCCGTTCAGGTTAAAGTTTTTGGTCAAGGTAGTTTTTGATGAAGCTGAAGTCCAATCAACTTGAAACTTAGTACACTTGTTGCTTATGATATGATCTTTCTAATTTTAAAGCCAAATTAGACTTTTGACCCCAATTTCACGGTCCACTGAACATAGAAAATGAAAGTGGGAATTTCAGGTTAAAGTTTTTTGGTCAAGGTAGTTTTTGATAAAATTGAAGTCCAATCAACTTGAAACTTAGTACATATGTTCCCTGTAGTATAATCTTTCTTATTTTAATGCCAAATTAGATTATTACCCAATTTCACGGTCCATGGAACATGGAAAAGGATAGTGCGAGTGGGGCATCCGTGTACTTTGGACACATTCTTGTTTGGTGTAGTGCCATGTTATCTGGGCGTTAAAGTGACTTATTTAAGAAGACATTGTTTTGCTCCACCTCAACATACCTACTTTGCCCACATGTAGTCAAATTTCTCACTCTTTATGCAAGCATGTGTAAATATGAGGTTGCATATTATAAATTTATTGTTAACATACCGGTACTTTGACTGAATTACAGTTATTGAATTTAATGACATTTTTATTTGTACAAGTATTGTCTGTGAAGCATGCAAATACTGAGTTAGTATTTGTTATAAAATGTGTGTTTAATTAAGGCTTGACTTCCTTTTATCTCAATTTACAAACATTGACAAGATATTTTATAAAAATTATAGTAACATATTTTTTGTCTTGCCAGTGGTCCATTGACTGATAAAAATTGCTTTGGGCAAGAGCATTCATGTCTTATAGATACATTTAATTTTTACATGTAAAACATATTGATAAATGTTTAAGATATATCTTGGAGGGCTATAAAAAAGTGAAATGAATTTGCATATTAACCCCACTTTATTTATTGTTAAGTATTTAAGCATTAACTCTGCAGACTCTACCACAAACAATTATTTAAAGCACATTGATACAGACACCCATCTATACCTATTCAAACAGAGAGCTTTAAGAATTTAGTCGAATATTAAAATATGATTATACAAAATAATTTAAAATGAGTTAAAAACCATCAGTCTAAAATAGAAATTAACACAATATACATTAGGGCTATTCCAGAAAAAAATGTATGGGGGGGGGGGGGGGGGGGGGGGGGGGGGTTGGAAGGCAGTTTTTGTCAGCACCCGCCACCCAGACAATTGTAATTGAGTATTATAGTGCATTATAGTGTGAAAAGTTGCTCTGATTCCCATCACCCGTGTATTATTAATATAATGTACCTTCCAACCCCCCCATACATTTTTTTCTGGAATAGCCCTTATAAGAAAGTTTGAAAAGTGAAAGATCTATTTTTATCACAAGGATGTTTTGATCTTTCACCTGAAATTTTGAAATATAACTTCTGTTTTTTCAGATACCAGTTTTTCCTTCAGTTAAAACAGGATATCCTGACAGGGAAGTTGCCTTGCCCTGATGACCTTCAAATTGAACTGGCTGCTTATGCATTACAATGTGAGTCGTGAAGAGACATATTTTGGTTGTGTGATGCATATCCAAAGTTTTAATTTTATTGCTTAAGTATTTACTACCTCAGTTATTCATTAATTGATAATTCACATGGTTTATGACAGGTTTATACTCTGATTAAATGAAATAATTCCAAAAACCTGATCTACACTCTAAAAAAAGTGGACTGATTCACTTGAGAATGGTGATATTTTGTTGAATATAATTTATAATAAGTCAACATTATATATTTGAACATCCAAGATATCTTGTTTGAAAACTGTCATTCTAAAACGATTAAATTGATGTTTCAGCTGAACTTGGAGACTATGATCCTGAAATACATACCCCAGGTTTTATATCAGAATTCCATTTGGTTCCCAACCAATCGGAAGAAATGGAGGTAGCCATATATGAAAAATATCAAACTTGCAAGTAAGTTGAATGTGATAGAAAAACAGTATTTGTTATAAGTTGTTTTTTTTTTTTAAAAGTCAACTGTAACTTGCCTAAATCAAATGTTATGAAATATCTACACAAAGGTTATAACCATCAAACACAGATCTAGTTAGAATTTGTGTGTCGCTTTCACCCTCATACAGTTATGTTTCTGAACTCTGACTTTAGTTTGCCTCAACCAAAAGCTATGAAACTTATTCAAAACCACAATGTTTATTACCATCCAACATAGATCATGATCAAATTTTGTTGGAGTCGCTTCCACCTTTCAAGAGTTATTTTCCTTTATAAATTGAAATAATTGGTGAATTTGCCGTAAATTTACATGCAAGGGTATATGTGTCCCAAGTTCTTATTCTTGATGTTTAATCAGACTCATTATATCATGTATGTACATATATATAGAGTATTTTCATATTTCTTTTAAAGTCGTCTTTTCCTTGATATGCATTTAAAAATTGCAGTAAAACTTTAAGAAACCATCAATCAATTGAATACATATAATTTTAGTGTACTGAATTAAGATCACCAGAATATCAACAATGTATTATATTACTTTTCAGAGGCCAGAATCCTGCACAGGCTGAACTGAATTATCTGAACAAAGTCAAATGGTTAGAGATGTATGGTGTTGACATGCACATTGTTATGGTAAGACTGATACTGACATGACTGAAGAGGCCACACAATTATGATCCTTTATATTATCTTTAAAAAAATATATTCAATAATTTTGTGGATAAGCAATGTTGTTGTATTTTTTAATCTATGTGTTGCTGTATTTTTGTATTTTATTAAACTGCTGTAACTATATATTTTAAAGTTGAGGTTTTGTTTTGAATTGCAGGGCAGAGATGGTATGGAATATAGATTAGGGTTGACACCTACAGGGGTCTTAGTATTTGAAGGCTCACAAAAAATTGGTCTTTTCTTCTGGTAAGATTATGAAATTAGTTAAATAGATTTTATTTATTATAAGAAATAACTTAAAAGTGATCAATATACATTGATATATAATACTTTACTCTGATAATCAGTGTCCTCCTTGAGAAGTTCAAAAACAAGATATTATAAAAACCAAACGCTGTAAAACTTTTAAGCAAAAAAAGAGCACAGGATGATAATGATGAATTAAGGAACTAAATTTGTTAAAGGTACCATTCTGTATACTTGTTTTAAAAGAAGAATAATGTAAGTGTTAAATACACTTAATATCATGAAGATAGTATTGCATATTCCCGAACAAGACATCCACCTTGATAACTTTTTTTCTTTTCCGTTTGGAAAACCTAAAATATAATAAGAAATTTACAAATATGTTTTTCAATTTTCTATATCCATTTCAGGCCTAAAATGACGAAGTTAGATTTCAAAGGGAAGAAGCTGACGTTAATTGTTGTGGAAGATGATGATGAGGTCAGTTATTATATCTTTATCAGACAGTGAAATTATTTGTATTAGGTTAAGAATTAGAAATGTATGAAACTTAATTAATGTGGTTTCTTTATTATAGTGGATACCAATTTTTGTGGATTTTATTGGTACTGGTGAACCATGAAATTAAATGAACAAAGAATAACTTATTTTCTATTGGCATGTATATAAGCAGACTTTGGAAAAAACAACCAAATCAAATATCCACAAACATGCAAGTTTTCCTTAATCCTGAAAATTGGTACCCACAAAAATCCACAGTATATAAGAAGTGTTACATGAACTATTGCCTTGTGCACATTAAAGGAAGTTTAGTCATTTCAATTATTTCACCACTTTTCCAAATGAAAATCAACACTGATTTAGCAAATGATTAATTGACAGAAATATTGTATTTCTAAAGAATGTTTGAGGAAAATGTCATGTATAGTTTAAAGATTTTGTTCTCTAATTCTATTAATTATGTGTGTTGTTTGTTTTAGGGCCATGAGCAAGAACATATATTTTTGTTTAGACTACAGAATGAGAAGGCTTGTAAACATTTATGGAAGTGTGCTGTAGAACATCATGCTTTCTTCAGATTAAAGGGGCCAGTTAAAGGTCAAAATGCTAGGCAGAACTTCTTCAGAATGGGATCAAGGTTTAGATACAGGTAAAAAACTAAATAGTTCGCAAAGTTTCTAGAGCAGGCTACTATAATACTATGATAAGTGTTCGTTCTGTTAAGTCTGACACAATGATATCTGTTTATCCTATAATACTATGATAAGTGTTCGTTCTGTTTAGTCTGACACAATGATATCTGTTTATCCTATAATACTATAATAAGTGTTTGTTCTGTTTAGTCTGACACAATGATATCTGTTTATCCTATAATACTATGATAAGTGTTTGTTCTGTTTAGTCTGACACAGTATTTATCCAGTTTTAAAGATGAATTATTTCTCTATGACAGGAAATAAATAACCATTTCAAATTTGCTCATTGATATTTGTTCCACTAACAATTGAAGCCTGGGCAATTTGAAGATCATGAGATGTTGGGTTGTTATGTAGTTTTTCTAATAACATTAGTAGGATAAACAGATATTATGTTCTCATCTTCTATTTTATCTTTTAAGAAAATTAATGTTGGAAAATTTAAACTTGATTTAGTTTAGGGCTATTCCATTAAAATGTATGTGGGAGGTTAGGAAGGAAAGTTTAATTATTGAATGTTGGTCATGGGTCTTTTTCAGTATGCTTCTATTACCATTATGAAAAATTATCTTCAAAATGGTTCTTGGTTGAAGGGATATTTTGAAAGGCCTTTCCTACCATCCCACATACATTTTAATGGAACAGCCCTTACATAGAAAAAAATATTATTACAAGAGTCAAACATGCTATATTTACTCAGATTTATTTAAGCTTTGATATCTTCAATAATTGATATTTATCAGGGCCTTCTCAACTAACATAAAAATTAAACATCGACATCGCATAACACTAAATTGTCCAACATTTTTCACCCAATCTTGTTATTTCACTTCAGCAGATAGTAAATTAGTCAGAAGAATAAGCAATATTGTATATCTTACAATTGACTATTTTCTTATTTCAGTGGAAGAACAGAATTTCAGGCTGCTTCTGTGAGTAGAGCAAGAAGGAGTGTGAGATTTGAAAGGAAACCTAGTCAAAGATACTCTAGAAGACAGTCATTTGAAAGGAGAGAAAAGGAAGAAAAAATGAGGAGGGATTCTGAAAGAAAAAAGAAGAGAGAGTAAGAAGTTACTAGAAACATATTGTCAATAATAAAGTTTTAAACTTTGAAACATTAGGTTTGTAGGTACAATATGCAAGGCCATAATAATATCATAATTATTAAAAAAAATGATTTCATATAAAAAATACCTGACAGCAGTTTAACATGATCACCATTCTATTCCTTTTAAAGAGTAAAGCAGTTATTTATTCATAACAATAATTAATGAAATTTAATGGTGTTAACTTATTTGTTGCTGTCTTTTGTTAAGTGGATTCAATTATTGTTTGTGTATACAAACTTTTGCTTATTATAAATTGTATTTAATGGGTTATTGAATTCATGGTTTTGACAGAGTCTGCATACAAGTCTTTATAAAATCCATACTGTGTTGAATGTTTTGATTTGTGGTTTATAACCTTTATCCAAAAAATGGATCTTATAAATAATAATGAATCCACTCATGTTAAACATATTGAGAAACAAGAAAAATTAATATAAACAGATAAACCTTAGGTAGCTATCACATATTGTATTGATTATCATAGCGGGAAGTATTGTTGGAAATCAACATTATATGATAAAGTTTGTTCATAAATCATTGCCTGTGGTAGTGGCTACCAGGTTTATAAATTTGCAAACTTTCATTATGCAGATTTAAACAATTCTTTATTTAAATTTAGAGTTTGTTTTATCAAGAAATGTGTGGAAATATGTCATTGCACCTAAGGGAAAACCGGTTGTGTCAGTCCTGCAATACAATTGAAGATGAAAAACATTTTCTATTAAAGTCATTGGCACTAAGGAAAGGGGACTCATAATTGAATTTTGAACTATTTTTATTAGTTTATTTAATAAGATTATATATGCTTTTTTCTTGTCATTATGTTAATGTTGTTTTTGTCACAAATCGTATAGGTTGGTTTTGATGGCAATAAAAGTTTCATTTGATTTGACTAAACTTTGAAATGTCTTCCCCAGGGATAGAAAGCTTGCTGTGGAAGTCAATGTACCTGTGATGCCTGTAGCTCCATTACCAGCTTCCCCAACTGTCAAGACTCCACCCACATCTCCAAGGACTAAACAAGTCGCACCCAAACCATTTGTTACCAATGGTACAACTCCTGTAGAGGGGGCTAGTGCTGTGGACAGGCTAGATACACTGGTGAAGGGAGATGGTAATACAGCATCTGGAGTAACACAGGAGAGCTCAGAGATGTCACTTAAAGGTATGGAATTGTCATTATTTTTTAACAATTTGTGGTTTTGTGAAATCTGCATACAAGCCTATAGAAAAATTTGCCATTTATTGAACATGTAATTTCCTGGTTCACCTTTACCAATGAAATCAACTAAAATTGGTATCCAACAAATAATAATGAATCCACAGTATAAGACGTGGGCAGTATACATATTGATTTTAAAAGACCTGTCTAAAGATGTGAAATAAAGTTGTATGTATCCTAAAGACAAATTGTTTTCATTACAGATGCCTCTGAGATGGCTCAAGCCAGAATTAAAGGATTAGTAGATAATCGTACACACGTTCCAGCAAGGAAGAATGATGTGAATATCAGTAAAAATAACCAGGTCAAATATCCAGGGGGAGCCACTACCATTCCTTCTGACCAAATGAAGTGCAATATTCTAAAGGCTGCTAAAATGGAGGAAGAACGAAAAGGTTTGTTTATCTTTATCTTATATATTTGTTACTCAAAGTTTTGTATGATTTTATTCTTACAACCTTGAAGAAATGTTTGTCAGCAAATGTACAGATCACAAAAATTGTTCACTTGAAGAAAAACAATCAAATAGAATGTTCTTATATCATTTCAATGCATTTTGACAGCTTGTATTGTAGCCACATTAAGAGATAACATGTGCATTACTTTATTCCTTAAAATCTGCCTAAACTGGCCTCATGCATAACACATGCAATATGATCTACTTAAACTATGATTGATAAATAGCTTGGAACATCTGTTTTATATAACAGTATTGAATTGTTCCTCAAGTGCAATATTGTGTAGAACCCAACCCTAAAGATGAAAATGAATACAATGAACACTTTGTTTGTGCTTCTGTAGGTTTACTCTTTGAAGAAGATGAATCAGAAGATGAGGAACACAGTGATAATGTTGATGGAGAAAGGTAAAGAGTTATCTTTCTTTATAGCTTACATTTAAAGTGAAATTTAAGGCCAGGCTAAATAGATCTTTTTGCATGATTTAAATTAAGTTATCAAAGTCCAGCAATTCAAGTATTAAAGCTACATATTTATTTAATGTATTGAAATAAGCTTAAGTAATACATGCACCTGTATATAATAAGATCTCATTATTCCTTTATAGGTCAAACAATTTATTGCTTCTTAAAAAAAATATACCAGTTATTATAATTCAATGAATTTTAAGACAATTAACCAATGTAAATGTTAAATTCAATGTATAAACTTAGCTTATGCAGCTAGAAATTCAATATTATTCTATGTATTTCTTCTTTCATGTAAACATTACATCAACTTTATTTATACATTGCTTTTCCTGTAAATATTTATGAAATGCCTTGCTTACAGTATAAAATCTGACAGTGATCAAGAACATGACCCAGAGGTCAAACAGACAACAGTTCATCTGAATGACCTTAAACTTAAAACAACCAATGAAAATAGAGAAAATGAGAGGTATATATTGTGTCGGTACAATATATACACTAACACAACTAACATGTGGTGGATGTTGTAGTTTTAACATTCAAAGCCTTTCATTATAAATTGTTGCTTAAGTTTAAAATTATCAAAACTGAAACAAAAGTTCTCTTATATTTTAATATTTGTTTAGAATGTAAAAAAAAGAGTATTTTCAAAACATAAACTCAATTAAGTGAATTATTTATGATTGAAAGGCCAACTATTATCACCTAGTTGTTGCACAACTAAAACATAACTATTTTATAACCTCTCTATGAAAGAGGAGGTGTTTTTTTAACTAAATGATTGATCATAACAAGAAATGCACCAGTACAAAAGTTTGTCACATTTTTCTTAGCAAATACACATCACAGCTTATTATTTGTTACTTAATTTTATTCTACTCCCTGTTTAACAATGACATGTATCTCAGGACTGTTCCAGATTATACTATGTCTCCCCCAGGGAAGACTCTTTTTTTTTAACCCCGAAACCCACAGAAATAAAAATAAGTTAGATACACTCCCTTTGCAATTTGTTTTTTTGGGATACGATTGCTTTTAAGCAATCTGTAGACTTCTACCGTTGACTCAGGGCTCATTCCCTCACGTCAACCGTTTTATTCTAAACATTCAGCAACATCTCAGATTCTTATGATTGTCTTGCTTTAAAAGGTAAAAACAAGCAAAAGGATTGAACATAAACAACTTTCCTGTAATGTTCTTCTCATAATCTTCATGTTCGATTTTTCCCTTGACTTATATGCGTGTTTTTAACAACACGGAAAATCAGAATTAAGCAGTATTTATATTTAGTGTTTTTATAAATTTAGAAACACGTCAGAGGGAATTCCCCAGTTTTGATAAATGCGAGAGTATTGAATTCCGATAATTCTATTTCTGTCATATAAGAACTGAAGTGGAGTTTTCTATATTTTACCGTTATGAAACTGATACTGTACTCTCATAAAGAAATTGAGAATCATTCATCATATCATAAATTAAATAAACGTTCTTGTTCCAAATCGGAAGTCGCGGGTTTGTTTATGTATTAATGCGCATGCGTATAGTTTTCTTGATTTCAAGGGGTATCAGATTGAGTGGTTGTTCTGGATTCCCCGCTAATTAATTAATTTGAAACTCATTGGATTCTTTCTATGTCTGCCTGCTATTGAGGGTGTAATATTGTAGTTGCATAATTTAAAATCATATGCATCATTTAAATTAAAATCAATGAAGTTTTACCTATAACACCCCTGTAACCGAAATGGAGTCTTCCATATTATCGTTTCGAGTTGTCTCCCTTTCAGAAGTATTTCCCGTCAAGAAAAAAATACTCGTTAGATGTCGATAAACGTCGTATTATATTAAGAACGATCTCAATTTAAACAGAGGAGTGTGTACGGAAGGATTCATGCCCACTGACCCAAAGGAAATTAATAATTAAAGAGTTAGAAATGGGGTTCCTCCTAGAATTAACGGTGATAAGATACGAAGTGAATAGTCCGAAATTACTGGGTACAAGTCAAATCGGCACCTGGTTAAATCGGCATCTAGTCAAATCGGCACCTATTTAAAAGTCAATTCGGCATTCAATAATATTTGATATAATATATGGGACTGGGAAATGGGGTTCCTCCTAGAATTAACGGTGATAAGATACGAAGTGAATAGTCCCGAGATTACTGGGTACAATTCAAATCGGCACCCATAGAAAAAGTCAAATCGGCAACTGGTTAAATCGGCATCTAGTCAAATCGGCACCTATTTAAAATTCAATTCGGCATCCAATAATACTTGATATAATATATGGGACTGGGACTATTTAAGTTTGTAATTTAAGTATACTAGCATGTTCCCCATGGTCCCAGCTTGTCTGGCAAATCAGCCGTCGGACATCAGAGTAATCTCGAACTATGAAGTGAAATACCTTCTCTCTCTTTCTCAGTGACTGCTGTGGAAAGTAAACTTGGAATTGATAACACACAAATAAAACACAATAAGCATGATAAGTACATTGCTCGTACACTTGTATCCGGGATTAGCTATTTTTAAGGTTGAGTGACTATTCAGATTTATATTACCTTTGCATGTACATGTGCAGTTGAATTAGTTTTGAAAATAATACTATCCAGCTGACGTCGAAGTAAGGCGTCAAAAAAAAAATTATAATAGCCTTTCAAGACGTCATAATTATTTGGACTATCAAGGCCAGGGCTGCCAAAAATGCGTGAGACTCACGCATGTTCATGCTTTTTTGCAGCAGTATCCTTGGATCAATTTTTTCCTCTTTGATCTTTTCTATTTTGGCCAAATCTCACGAATTTGCTTAATGAAAAGTTGGCAGAACTGCTATACATGAGTCAATGAAAACTATATGGCAATCGTATCCCTCAGAGCATTCTGCTCTTTGATTTTTCAAATTCAGCTACCCACATAATTTTTTTTTAAATTACCTCCCCTGGGGGAACATAGTATTTTCTGGAACAGCCCTCAGCAACTATTGACATAAAGCTGACTGATTAACTTATCTCCCATACTGTGTTTTCATGTCACCCTGCTTATCTATTTCCTGTTTTCCGAATAATTAACATTCCTGACATGTAGTGCTAATATGTAATTTGTCACATTTTCCTTAGCTATACTATTTGACACATTTTCAGATCCCTGAATCATTTAGATTTTGTTTACAGATTACCTAAATGTATACACATGTTTCTTTTTAATCAAATTGGATAAGCAAACGCTAGATCAGTCTATAATTGGTTTTAACGTTATAACTAAATTTAACATCTAGCGATTGCTTATTCATACTTTAGTGATAGAACAGCTGAAATTCATTTGTGGCACTTTTCCATATGATCACAAATTTAGTAGTTGTACAGTTGTATGTAGTATGGTGAAGGTCTGTTGTAAAATCAAATCTGTTCCATTTGGGGGTAAAAAATATTAAAATTTATTGAAAGAAGTATTGTAACATAACTTTTATTTTTGGATAAATTCTCCTGAATTTTAATGGTAATAAGTATTGAGAATTTTGTTTCAATAATTAATTTTGGTCTTACCTATGTTTTAGATTGTTGTTTAACAATTCTGTCTAATAAAAAATGATAAATCCCCAGAAAATTTTGATGAAAATAATGCCTTTTATAATATTTGATATGGTCATTCAAATGCAAATTTGTCACAGGGTTGGTCATACAGTAAGGTGGAACAAAATGCTTATGCACATATTTAATTTGTAATATTTATTCAATGTAGTATGTGTTATTAATTAAATGATTGAGTTACTAATTGATTTGATAAATGAAATTTTTATATAAGTTGTGAAAGTTATCATAATTATTTTTTGAAATAAACATCAAGTATACATGTATAAAATGTGTAGAATAGAAACTTTGAATTTTAAATACATATGTATGTAGTAAGCTGTCTTTCTGGAATTGATAATCAACACACATTATTATGAAATTTAAAGTAGGTTCTATAGTCTGAATTTGAGGAACATCAATTTTCCTGTCCAGCATTCTGTAATGGACAAATGATAAAAATGAGATCTGGGACAAAAGCACTGCAACAATAAAAGTGGCTAAAAATAAAAAAAATTGCATGATTATTTGAAATGGACTTCTAATATGCTGTTTACAATCATTTATATTTTCACGTATTGTTTCATCAGTCATTCCTCATTCATTGCACAACGTATTATAATTGTGTGTGCTTAAAGTATTGATATATTTTTTATCTCAGAATTATGCAGAATACTGTTATTAAAAGACCTCCAGTCCCTAAAAGATCTTCACAGCCATCAGAAATAAGAATTTCACATAATAACACAAGGAATTCACAAAGTGATACCAGACATTCTCATAGTGATTCTAGAACTTCTCAAAGTAGTGACATTAACGTGAGGGCATCTACTAGTGGGGACACAGGGAGAAGGATTTCTCATGGAAGTGATACAGGCAGAAGGATTTCACAAAGTGAAGCCAATTCCTACAGTAGTTCACTGCCTAGAAATTCTACTGTTACAGTCAATGGGTAACAATTAATTACTTATATAGGCTACAAGTCATCAGTATCAAGCTGAGTGTTATAAAATAAATAAAAAATAATTGTGAGTCATATTTTAAAATAGCTTACCTGCTACAACTCAACATCATTAAGCTTTAAGCCAAATATGATATTATTTGCTGATAAATAGCCAAGAAAGTTTCAATGAAAGTTTCTACCCAAGGTCTTTTGGTGAGACCGACAAAGATGCAAGTTAAGTGGTTACTAGGCCTGATTTTTCCTTCGGCCATGCAGGTGGAAATATCATGGACAAAGATGATCAAATGTAAATTATGCTGCATCACATGATTTTATGCCTACAAAGGCCTGAACCTAAACTTGGTGGGTTGGTACAAAACCAGAGGTTCAGAGGTTAGCACCAAATGCTGTGCTATATAAAATATAGTAGTCGTCTTTGAAATTAAAGACCTCATGAAATCTTCAACTGTCCAATAGATACTACTAAATTGTTTTAATTGATGGAAGTTTATTACATATTCAAACTCGCTCACAATTTCAAATAAATTATAACATTGAACTGATCTTAATGTTTCAGTATTGAACAAAACAGGAGGAGAAATCTGAGTTCATCTACAGCTCACAATGAAGTGTTCTTAACAACGGCTACATCCACACCTTTTGGGGTAGGTCTATCATTCAGTATAAATGTATTGATGAAATATAATTATTTTCATGGATCTTTGTACATTGTAGGTTATGCTTATTTCTAAGGAAAAGTTTCTAAATTTTCTTTGCACAATCTTATGCTAAACTATGCTTCGTGAAAGAGTAATTTAAGAATAACTTTTTTATTTCTGCAACAAAAGTGGAAGGTGCGTGTTATTTAAACCTTCTGTTGATATGTGCATGCTCTTGTTAAGGTCTGCATTTAATCTTAATTCATTAGAAATTGATGGTGATTTTTCAGCTTTTAATCTTTTTGCATATTATAAAAAGATGTTTCACTTTTATTAACATAAATAATGCTTGAGTGACTTTACTGTTTTAGTCTTGGTAAACTACATTTACTGTTGCAAAGTTTTGCATTACTTGATAAAACATCACATGCTGTTTAAATGGATCTGACTGCATCAAAAAGTTATAAAAACTGCTTTCGTCCCCTTACAATTGATAGAATTTTACAAGTTGTACAGAAAAAAACATATTACAATACCATCACTTTCACAGCAATATTCTATTACAAATTGCAATATTTACTTCATCTTTATATAATAAACCTCTGACACTAAATTTGCCTTTATATGGTTGTATGGTCTGCACCTTTAGTTATGTACAATGTTAAACTTTAGTTTAAATCTGTCCGACATCTTCTTGTTAATAATTGATTATAACCATACCTTATAGCAAAGTATGGCAGATTTAAAATAAACACAATGATATTGCTTTACTGTTTAATTTTGGAATAAGTCAAGATCATATCTGGCATGTCTAAGATTCTTTTAAAATCAGATGAGAGATTTTTTCAAAGTATATGTTCTTTCAAAATAATTTCCTGCATATAAAAAAGATCTACATTGGTATATAAATTATGTATTGTATATATCACTGGTGATGGTTTAAATCAACAAGATAACACATGGTAGACGTTGATATGTGTGTTGTTGACTGTATCTGTGATGATTGTTGTCTTGAAATGAAGTGGAACCTCATCATGCATATACAAATATTGTAATAAATCTTTAAATCAGATGGTAGAAGAATTCCTACTTTAAGACTGTATTGCTTAATTTGGTCAATAATATTTACGTAATCTAAAAAGTATCAAAACACTGTTTTCAAGTGGAATTGGATAAGAATATTCAGATCTCAGTTTTTAGTGAAATGAGTGTAAAAAAGCATCAAACTCAAATCTGTAAATCTCTGTTAAACAGGGTCAATTGGCAGTGAAAGACTTACAAACTGACCAATTATTACACATGTCATGTATTTGTTTATGAGGTTACACATAAAGGTTGATGCGTTTTAGGTATTGGTCATTGATATCATTTTTTCATTGTCATACATCATATCGTACTATACAAACATTGTCTGATTTATCATGCTCCTAGGAATCCAATATTTGAAGACTTTTTTGATGCTTGTATAAACTTAAAGATATATAAACATTTTTAATATATGACTTCATAAGCAATCAAAGGACAATTTTAAATTCCAGAATATTTATATAATTTTGTTTAAAGTTTATTTTTATGACAGCATGATATCTCAGACATTTATGTTGTTTGTCATAAAAAATCATTTGTTTCTTTGCTTTACCACAGACCACTGATGAAGCTTTCACAAGCACTTCAACCACCAAGCATACATCTGAGTCCGGGAAAAGCTTGCAGAGACCTTCCAGCCCAGCTGTACAGATCACAACTCCTGACTCTCCTAAACCCCCTCCAAGACCACCTCCCCCCAATCGTGCCAGCACTCTTCCAAAACGAAATTCTAGCAAAGAAGGGGAGATAATTATCGATTTTGCAAATAAATCTGATGAAGAAGCTGCCAAGTCATCTGGAAAGCCTAAACCTGCACCTAGAACAAAATTATCAAACAACCCATCTAACGAAAAAGAAGGGGCACCTGTTCTTCCTCCAAAGCCTAAAAATCCATTCCATGATGATATGGACCAAAATGAAACAGAAAAATCTTTGGTAAATTCTTTTGATAAATCTGGGGCTATTCAAACTGAAATAATGTCTGACCCTGTAAAAGAGGAAGATAAATCTACTGAAGCATCTTTAGATCAGAAGTTGACCCCTTCATCACCCAAGGCTGGGAAATCTCCTTCGGTGACCAAAAAGGCAGAGAAAGGAAACCCTCCCAAAGTTGCTATTGTAAGTTTTCTCTTTTCTGTTCAGGTCCAAATACTCAAGCTTGCTCTAGCTTTTATAATTGATTTAAATGCTCTCATTTTTAGTATAAAAACTTCAGAAATTGATAATCACAAATTTATAAAGTAATGGGTTTTTTTTATCATCAGTGAACTAAATGATTATTAGCAAATTATAAAGTAGATTTTGAAAAGAGTTACACATTTTTAAAATGTGGTTTTTACACATGCCTGTCAAGAGCTATTCTTGATGTCTTTTTTATATGGCCAATTAAGCTGTGAAAGTAAAATGCAATTAACTTTATATTTGCAACACTGCTTCAAATTAGAGCATTAAATGATATTGGTTTAAAACTGCATGCTTACGTTTTTATAGTCGTATTGAACTTAGAAATTGAAACTAAAACATTATTTCTGCTTGCCTGGCTTGCCCTTTGCATGGATACAGTAACATTGCTTTTGCTTGTAGAATATAGTTATGCATCAAGTTAGTTCATAATAGTAGTTGGTGATTATAAGAGTAACAATTTACTACTTTGTACTTTCTACATTTCATATAAACTTTTAAAGGCAGTATGTTTTATTTTATAAGTTCAAGAAAACAAGAAAAGCTATGAAGTTTTACACATCAAGAAAGTAAATTGAAACTATATGGTTAAGGTAGAAGTGTTTCCGAAAGAATATTCTTCATGATCGCCATTAAGTTTGTAATGATTGCATTAGAGATATGTTTATAATTTTTTGTTCAGTCAATTTACAATTTTAATGAGGTATAAGAATATTGCCAAACTATTCATTCGCATGGCTTTATTTCTATAATGTATAGAAAAGAAAGCTGTCTGTTAAGAGAGAAACAACGTTATGAATAGTAAGTTTGACAGTTTGTTCACCATCAATAAACCACAATGAAGTATTCCTTGTCTTCTGTACACCTGTCTAATATATCGTAAAGTTTTTCGTGAAGACTGTTATAATAACAACACTTTAGGGATTGCTGCAGTAATTTAATGACATCAACATGTTTCAGTGTCTAGGGCAAAGTTTTTGGGGATTTGTTCATAGCTGTTAGATTTTACCAAGTAATATTCTTTTTTTAAAGTGGTAAAACCAACTTTCAGATGGTTACAATGAAACCCAAAACATCTATTTGCTCTCTAAAGAGAAAATATTTTCAGGAGTTCATAGCAATGTAAAATAAAATACTGATTTATTTGGAAAATGTTCTGTTCATTGTTAAACTCCATGTTTTTTTTATATTGATCAGAAAGCATGTAATTTGATATAACAATTTAACATCAATAACTATTTGCAAATATAGTTTCATTGTGGACATTAACATTCTCTAATTATAACTTTTTACCACAATGAGGTTTATTAAAATTGTAATTTTGTAATTTTGATATGATTAATCTTATTCTGAGTGTTTTTATACATCAGTAGAAAAATCTTTTCCTTTTCTGGGGTACCATAGTAACCCTTTTTTTTCATACTGATTCTATATTTTATCATTTCAGTTTTATAAACAAAAATTCTTAATTCATATTTTTAGTTCCATTTTGTTTGTCTGTAAACAATTTGATGACATACATGTAAAATTCTATTTGACTTGTTTATGCCTTACGGTTAATTACTGGATAGTCTTGTACATTCAGAAAAAAGGAGAATAAAGAAGTAAATCATCAATGTAAAGCCACCAACAACAACACATGTATTGCAGGACATGAGACTGCTTCCTATAAATTGAGATATGAAATAATATTTTAGTGAATGTTAAAGCAGAAAAAAAGACTAAAATTGCTGGTCGGACCAATGTTAAATGAAAAAATTCAAAAAAATTTAATGTTTATTATTTTTTACAAGATGAATTTGTTTAATATTCTCAAACTCTATTGGCAGACACTTGCCATTGTAATAGTGTATAACTTGTAGTTATAGATTTGCATGAGTTATTCTAACCACTAATTCACTGTGTCTAAACCACACCGGCAGAATTTGATCGGACTCGATGGTATCTAACATCCGGCACAATGACGGAACATCAATAGACAGAAGAAAGATAGGTTTCTCCTTATTTTCTTATTTTTTTTAATGATATCGAAGAATATATATACATATACAACTATTTTCTATTGTGAGATGCAATATTTTCTACAACCGTTCTATATTAACGGAGAAATAAGTCAAAATGCATGTCAAAATGACGAATTGAGTGAACCTTGCCTCGAAATTGTTTAATTTCTCTTTAAATTGTTCACATTGTACGGAAAGAAAGGTACGGAAAGATAGATACTGACACAGAGATTGCAAAACTAGTCATTATGAGCATCTCAATACTTGTATTTATGTGTATGGAACGAAAGAAATGGGTCATGTCAAATAAAAATACACCGGTTTCGTCATTGTTGTTTACTACACAACACCCGGTTTCGTCTATATATATCACCCGGTTTTTGATTTTTTTTTTAAACCAACAATTTATGAAAAGCAACGTTAACACGGATCTGAACATTGTCTTTCGAAAGAATTTAAATATATATGCATTATAAAGTAAACTTGGCGTGTTTACATTTATTTACATAGGTAATTATAGTACTACATATTTTCTTATTAAAAGTCGTATCCGTTATTTCACTGATCTTCAAACTAATTTTAAATGGAATATAAATACTCAATAGCAAACACTGATATCTAATTATTTTTTTAACATTAACATTATGATATTTTTTTATATAGGTTTTGAGATACATCGCAGTATGTGACCCCCCCTTTTTTTTTACAAAGAAAACCTAATTAACGCTTAAAAAACAAAATTTAAAACATCACCTTAAAGTATGCAGAAGTTAAGATTTATATTACTAAGAAGTGTGTAAAGTTTGATGCAATAATGATAAATCATTTTGAGATATGGCGCGACATGTTAAAAAAAACAACAACACACTCCTGTTTTACTTACAAAGTTCTGTAACTCAAAAAGATTTAATTTGATTTTCACTAAAAGGTTTACAAATCGTTTGACCATTTCAAGAAATAACTTTATTAAGTTTCATGAAAACTAGATAAGCTGTTCTCAAGTTACGGTGCGACATGTTTACGCTGGACAGAAAGATAGACGGATAGCTAGACGGACGGACGGACGGACTGAATGACTGATAGATGGAGGAACGGACGGATGGAAGGACGGACGGACAGACGGGTGTATACAATAATACGTCCTGTCAAAATTGGGACGGGCGTGTAAAAACGCAAAGAAATGAGAAAAAAAATCGTAATTAAAGGTCAATAAGTTTTATTAGGATAACGGCCAAGTCGATTTATTTGTATATTTGTCTGCCTTATCATTTTCCTATATAACTTTTATATATATTTGAGAAAAATGTATAGAAATCGATAAAAAGAACTTGATATTCGGCATTTATTATAATAAACATAATCCAACTCACATAATCCGATTTCCCGGGTGTCCCTGTTTTCTCATTTCTTACAATATTTTAATTCGGTATACACTTTATAAGATAAGTGGCGAATCTAGATGACGTATAGGTTGCACGCCCCGACCCCACCTTCGGTTGCCAAAACTATTTGATTCCTGTATTTAACGATTTTGTAAAGCAAAAAATAATCAAAATATTGTTCGACTCGCTACGCTCGGCGGTATGTAAAAGTTGTTCGAAATACGCCCACTTTGAAATAAACTGAATCCGTCTGTCCGTATATATTGTCAAAATATATTGACCAACGTCAGTGTACGATCATCATAACACAATGGCGACAGTACAGACTCGTTTTTTTTTAATAATGTTAATAAAATAATTGTTATTGAATTTTATTGATGACCTGAGACTATTATACTAATTTGTACATAGCAGTATAGTTACAATTAGGGATAAATGAATTTTATTTTATAAATGCATGGTAGTTGTAATCCTACATTCATTTTCTATGTCGATTATGCATGCATATACATTTGTCTTATTATCAACGTTTATCCTTAAGAAGATTTATTTTTAACGATGGTAGAAAAGATTACATACATGGAATGATTAGATTACTTATAAAGGTGTCCATTTTTTTGTGCGAGAAAATCAATTGTGTGTTTCGATTTTTAAGACCGTAAACTTTAATTTCAAGTTTAAACGTGTTCAACATATTTTCCCATAGCTCATATAGAAAACGCATATTTAGAGAGCTTTAATCTCAATATGCTGTTAAAAAATTTCGGAATGCAAAGTAAAATTAAAATACATGTATTTGTGTTCTATAAGAGTAGGAATTTGCTTATTATTTATTTGAATCTGAGACTCATATAAATAATAAGCCGCTGTCCGTTGAACGAACTTGTTTTCGAACGACCCACAAAACTATTTTTGAACGCTGAAGTTAAATAATCAATTATAATGTAATGCGATTATGATTTTTTTTTATTTGACCAAACCGGGTTATGCATTTTGAAATCTATGACGAAACCGGGTTGTATACATTGACGAAACCGGCCAGTTCCATTTTGACATGACCCATTTCTTTCGTTCCATACACAGAGTTACAATTATTGAGATGCTCATAATAACTAAATTTGCAATCTCCGTGTCAATATCTATCTTCCCATACCTTTCTTTCCGTACAATGTGAACAATTTAACGAGAAATTAAACAATTTCGAGGCAAGGTTCACTCAATTCGTCATTTTGACGTGCATTTTTACTTATTTCTCCATTAATATAGAACAGTTGTAGAAAATATTGCATATCACAATAGAAAATAGTTGTATGTGTATTTATATTCTTCGATATCATAAAAAAAATAAGAAAATAAGGAGAAACCTATCTTTCTTCTGTCTATTGATGTTCCGTCATTGTGCCGGATGTTAGATACCATCGAGTCCGAACAAATTTTGCCGGTGTGGTTTAGACACAGTGTAATTCACTGTAGACTGTTTTCTGCATGTCTTTACAAATCTACTGTCTTGGACCTGAATGGAATTTGCATGAGAAAATTTGCACGAAATAACTTGAAACTGAATGAAATTTAGTTAAAGTTTATAATCCACTGTTTTTGCATCTTGAAAATATTTCAAAAGGTTGTGCATGATGTTCATTATAGAGTGATATATATGCATTACTGGAAAGTAATGTTAATTTTAATATATTATACTTATAAGTTAAAAATTTGTATTACATTGCATTATACATATTTCATCATTATTTTTTTTATTTTTTTTTCACATTTTTTTTATAAAGTTTTTGAGTTTTCAATCATCAATCATTCATAATTTTTTTTAAACTTTGTCTATGAAAAGCAGTTCATTATTGAATTATTATTTGTGATTGTTGTTTATTTACAGGTTGTTTTTTGTGATTAACATATTTTTAAAAGTTTACACTGAATATTACATGTTTGATGCATAGTTCCTTGGTATCGAGAGCTGCTGAACTCATTTTCTATTATTTACTTTCTATACATAGCCAAACAACTATATAAATAATTTCATTTGCTTTTATTACATTATTACGTTTTTTTTGGTCCTACAGGAGAAATGCAGGCCACATATATCTATAGAGACTACTATATAATTTTGGTACAGTATAAACATTTTGATGTTGTAATCTGGCGCTGGTATCAAGCTTTTATTATTGTTATCACATGTTACCCTGGAAACCTCTTAACTTTTGTCCTTTAAAAAATTAACTTATGCTTTTATAAAAGAAATCAAATAATGCCTTTCATAATCTTTTGTGTTAAAAGTAGTATTTAAAAAAAATCCTGAAAAGTTTTTGGTGTATAAAATTATTGCTATAAATTTAATTTGTTTTCATTGATTAATTATATAATGATTTCAAATATTAAACAGCAAATAAAACACACATATTCAGCATTGCGACAAGTAAATTTCAAATGAATATAATATTGTTTGTAACAGACCCCCTATGATGATTTAGATTTGCTAGGAAACCTGTAATAATTCCAATCATGTTATGTTATTCTGTCCCCAATGAAAAGACTTCTGTTGTGAAGTGTGCTTGCCTTGACCACAGGAGGTCATAATTTCAATCCTTGCTAAGTCAAATCTAAGACTTAAATCAGTATTTCTTGCCTTTCTGCTTAACACACTGCATTTAAGAGTTAGAGGAAAGACAGTAGTTCCAATCAAAATTATGTGTACAGACAGTGTAACATGTCTTTCTGCAGGCAGAATGATAGGTAGTGAACTTTCACAAGGTTCATACACCTCAACATGTCCTTATACTGATAGTATGTAATATTTGCTATCAGACATTAAATTGCAATCCATTATAATCACAATCACCAAATAGAGAAGTCTTACAACTTCTAAATAAGTAGAAAATTATATTTTTTGTAAGCCTGACCTGGAAAGGGAGAGCACTTAAAACCTGCTTTTTATGTGATGGTACTTTAAGAAGACCTATTTAATAGGAGGTCGGAATTATTCCTAAATCTCTTTTTTGAGCACTTCTGCTTTTAGTCAGATTTTTTAGTCACTATGAATAATAAAAATAATGTTTCAGGTTATATTTCTTTCTTTTTTATAGGAGGAGGAGGGCTTTTATTACAAACATAGTAACTAATGTATATTTTAAAGAGGTTTCCAGGCTAATTAACAAAGGAGTATATATCCTCCATAAAACAACATTCCAAATCTTTTAATATATCCTAAACTATAATTTAGATTTAGAAAAGATTAGAATAAGATATCCCTTTTCCTGCATGGATCCATAATCATAGCTTGTTATTTATTATAAATAAAACACCAAATGCCCTTTCTGTTTGTACGATTTCTTGTATCAATCATGATGTTGTTATACATACAACCATTAAGAAAACTTGATTAGTTAAAAATTGCATTGCTAAATAGAGAAGAATTGTATAAGCTTGTTTAAATTCAGCAGCATTTTGTAAATATACTATAGATACATTAAGAGATAATATTCTTTCTAATTACACAAATATTTAATCCCATAACTTTACTTTTTTAATACACTATATAATAAATGAAGCTTACAATATTAATATGTTATAGATCACTTGCCTTTAAATGTAACATTTTCTGGACTTCAGTTATTAAGGAATATAACAAATTTTTGCTTGTACCACCATCCTACTAAATACTTTTTTTTGGCTAGAAATTTCAGTAAATTGCTCTATAAGAGCTACATAGACATTAATGCTAGTAAGGAAATTAGAAAATCCTTTTAAAACTGATCAAAGTGAACTTGTATGTGAAGTCGGTGTAATACCTTTTAAAGGCTAATCTTCAAATGGAAAACAAATGGATTATGACACTTTTTATTTAAAAGTGACAAAGTTTGATTTTACAAGGTGTTTGTAGAACAATTTCTTTATCCGGAATTTAAAATATAAATATAAAATTTTCCTTTAATACTTGAATTGCATGAGTGTAGATGTAGTCCGTATATCTGTTCAAATTCTCTTTAATATTTATTTTGTAATTTTAATTTTAACATCTTTTATTTTGTTCTTTTATTTCCTCAACAAATTGAGAGGAACTAACAGAGCTCCCTTGTGATTTATTTCTGTGTTGGTCCTTGAAAATCTCGTTCATATTACTTGTATTTTAATATAAAGGGAATACAGCAGTCTACAATGTTAATGAAGTTTAGTTTGCAGATACATAGTTCCTTACAATCATATAACTGGATTAAAGCTGCCTCCTACCAACGCCAGCCTTAAATACATTTTATAGATATAGGAAGATGTGGTATGAGTGCCAATGAGACAACTCTTCATCAATATTGCCAGCCTTAAATACATTTTATAGATATAGGAAGATGTGGTATGAGTGACAATGAGACAACTCTCCATCCAAGTAACAATTAATAAAAGTAAACCATTATAGGTCAAGGTGCAGCATTCCTTTACATAACTATGTTTTACACTGAGTTTATTTCTCACTTCATTCCTATAACTTTTGTGTACAGTTGGATCAAGAGGAGAAACACAATATATCAGGCCTAAAATTCATAGCCAATATTTTGTAACAATGTAGGTGGTGTAACTGGTGTTGGTATAAATCACATGTATCACAGTCTTTTAGACCTTTTTACTTTGAAAAATATTCTTTTATGTATTATTGATCATATTGAGGTAAGAACGCTTACTTTGTATTCTTAGATTACTTATGTTATAAGACGGTAAGAAGGCTTACTTTGTATTCTTAGATTACTTATGTTATAAGGAATCAAACTAACTGGTAATACACGTCTTAAAAAGAATTGCATTTTTTTTTAACAATTAACTTTTGACTAGTAGTTACATAATATCAATTGGATAAATGGAAATATAGTTGACAATATGTTTTTCAGTCGACTTAATTTTAACAAGCCACATGGTATTGTTTATGAGTTCCTATAACTTTGTGTATTTCTGTTTACAGGAGTCTTCATTCATTGGTTCCAAGCCTTCATCACGCAACCCTTCAACTTCTAGTTCCAAAAGTTTACCTTCTAGAACAACATTCACAAAGAACGTGGCCACACACAAATCAGAATCTTCATATGGTACCAGTACAAACGGGAGTGATTTATCACCCTGGCATGTGACGCCACAAGAACCTAAAACTATCGAAAGAAAAGTCACATTGACAACAGAATTGTAAAATTATGACATTAATTGTTTACTACTGTATATTATAATGGTTGTGTTTTATAACAGCTTATTTTCACTGTCAAATCAAGGGCCTTCTTTTACTTAAGGTCCAAATTTCCTATGGGAAAGTTATTCTACAGCTTGCTTCTAGTACTCCAGAGAATCAACGGTTTCTGTTAAGGTTTAACTAAGTCTAGACTCAGATGTGGGTCTAGGATAAGGGTTAAGTCGAGGGATATAAACAGTATAGCCTTTGATGAGGCAAGTTCTATATATCAAAAAATTGCAGGGGAAGTTTATTTTAAATTTTAATAGCATTTATTGCTTGCAGCTTAAAGTAGGTTGTTCATTAATTATATTCTGTGAGAAAATGACTACTGGGCTATTTTAATTACGGATCCATTGTTACTTGTATTTTACTACAGCATATCATACATATCCTTTTTAAACATTCATCATAATTTATTGCTTATTCAAACTAAGTGCTTTATTTTTAAATTTTATTTTATTTTGATAAATTTAATGATAGAGGTTGTAAAACTGTTTATGATGAAATTGTGTGACTTTTAATGTGCAATGATTTGATTTCTTATCCAGTATTTTAGTACTTTTCTGTATTTTTATATATAAGCTAAATGTAGCAATCAGGTGGCATGGGTACAACTTGTTTAGCTTTTGTTGTTGTATTGAACAAATGTTTTAGAACAAAATGACATAATTTAATTTATTATTGTGTACCTTCTCGCTAGAGAAAACCAAAATTTCCTGTTACTGAAGGATAAAATATTTATGTCTGGTGAATAATAATCAGAGTACCTATTACACTGACTCAGATCCAGAGGTTAACAAGCCATATTCAAAATATGTTGAAAATTATTAAGTTTTGCAAATTTTGTTGCTTGAGAGATACTTTTTTATTTGCTTTTAGGTTACAAAATTGTGTATGGTTTGTTATCATATGAAAGAAAGGAATTTTTGTTAGTATTATATAACCAAAAGCTCCTATCATAAATAACGCCTTATAGCCATTCCAGAATTTGAAAAGTCGATCATATCTTTAAAAAAAATTGGCACATTTTTTAGACCAACTAAAAAGACATTTCAAGATCATCCAATATTATATTTGGTATAGCATTTTTCAAATATTTATTTGAAATAAGTGGTACAAGAAAGTGTTGCGATATAAGTAGAGATGGAGGGAATATACCCCTGATAATGACATCTATGCCTGTGCCTTCTGCAGCAAATATACATATAGACAACTTATATTTTATTTACCGATGAGAATAAGGGATGAATTTTGTAACCTACATATTTTCATATCAGCCATGTTAGCTATAGTAGAATTAAATCACCTTGAAAAGGAAGTCCATTTCAACATTGTAAATTACATCACTCATTTTACTAAGGTTCAGAATATTATCATATCATATATATGTTTAGGACATACTTCAGGTTCAAGCTTGTATCGCTTTACATTTTATCTTCATTATTGCATTAAACATGTATTATTTATGCACATATCTCGGCATTGTCTGATATATGCATGTTTCTATTGACAAACAACTATATCAGCTAGGCAGTTAGCACATTCCAGTTCTGATAAATAAAATGATGCTGTTTTTGTATTTTTCTTACTTTACTCGTGAATACATTGTACATTGATATCAGAAATTTATTTTGATAGAAATTCTTTAAATAAAGGACCACTCTCTTTGGACCACCCAAAAATGTTTTAAAAAGCCTAGTCATTGTTAGCTACGCATCAAAATAAAACATTTTTATTCTAGTCCAAGATGAATTGTGAAAATTATTAATCAGAATTATTTAATGTGTTGTAAATAATCTAGTAGATACTAGCACAGTGCTTTGTATATTTTGGATGCATACTAAGTTTTATTTTTATTGTCTTAATTAAGGTATTTATTCTTGAAATACAATAATTTGAAATTTCTTTTTACCCTCTCTCTACAGTTGAAAACATTAAAATTGTTGTTTGCTATCATTAAAGAATACAAACTATTCCATATTTTTCATTGAATAAGTAACTTTTTTAGAGACAGTTTTACATAAATCCATTATAATTGTTCCAGTTTGAAGTGATAGTTGCCCACATTCCTGTATTAGACATTTTTTATTTAATAAGGACATGATTGTAATGTCAGAATCACAAGTTACTTAAGCCACTTTAGTTTTCGAGAGACAAATGTGATATTTGGGCTTAAGGAATATGAGGTCATTAATTCAGTAGGTTGAAGTTCTTTTCCTGATGTAGGGTGGGTTAAAGAACTGTTCTGTGATGTTGCTATTTATTAAGACTTATTTCAAGGTTGTGAATTATTTTTAGCCATTCCAATCATTTTAAAGACACTTGAGATTGACATTATAAGAATATTGATTTATTAGACAATATACTTATTTTCTGAAATCTAAATCTAGAAATAAAAACATGAGCTGCACTTAAAGTTGAACATTCAACCCCCCCCCCCCCCCCCAAAAAAAAAAATATGATTGGTGTCCAAAATTTGATTTCTGTTGCAATGATTCTGTCTTACTAATGTTTACTCAAATTAAATTATACTTTAGAATAAATAAAAAGTTGAATCAGGGTTAAAATATATGACTGTAATTCTGTTATCTTACTGTGTCAGTCTCAAGTAAATTGTCTGTTTTATTTAAGCATGGGTAAATATATATTGTTTTAACTTACTCAATCTTCCAAATCAGTGTAGACTTTTTATATTATTATTATTAATAGCATGTGCCTTGTTGGTTGTCTTTACATTTTTCTATATGATGATGTTTATTTTTTAACATTTTAACTCTTTAAATTACAAAATTTTATATCATATGATAGAGAATAATATTACCAATAAAAAGAACTGTTTTACAATATGTAAACTGTTACTGAAGAAAAGTATCTACTTCATTTTGCAGGCATCATTTTATATTTTATATTCAGAATTTATTAATTTGAATCTCAGATAACCAAACAAAGTGTTACATGCATTTACCTACTTGAATAAAGTTTTTCAATTTTATCTGATTAAATAATTATTATTAGAATTTTTTTTTACTTTATATATTTTAATCAATTTTCAATTTATAGACATTTGGTTGTCTTACAGATAAATTAAAAAAAAAATAATGTGAATAATATTTGTACAATGGCAATGTCTACAGACCATAATAAAAAAAAATCATGATACTTTTCGCTGACTTATAATTAGAATTTGAAACTAAATGCCTTCCAAATGGGTAATCTTTATCCATGCTTAAAACATTGTAACTTTGAAATATTGATGATGACCACTGTAATTTTGATTATAATGGTATTTTTACAGGAGAAAAGATTGGAGGTTTAATTTTGTATTGCACATATCAGAGTCCGACTCGTATCAAGTTTGAAGCATATCTTGTTTATTTTCCTCTTGAGATATTTGTATTCATGAACCTTCAATAATAAATGAATATTCATGTTATATTAAGGTTTTGGTAGACAACTCCTTTTATGGAAATTTGATAGATTGTGTGATGCTGTAGTTTACAAAATTATCTTCATATTTTAATAATTTAAATGGCAGTGGTATGGTAGTGTCATTAAATATATTATAAATGTTATCAGCCTCACTATATAGAGAAGAATGGGCATGTCTTAAAAGTGAACAATTTGTAAGAAGGAACTGCTCACAAGTATGCTAACTCGAATTTAAATATGCTAAAAGGAAATAACTTGAGATTGTTTTAAAGGCATCAAACTTTCTGTCTATCTTAATTGTTTTAAATGTTCAGCATTATGAAATGTTAACTTTAACAATTGATATTCTACGTATATATATTTATATTTTGCATAACACTGTAAGTCTTCATCTGATCTATACAAAACATTCTATTATATTTCCTATAGATAATTTTATGTGATACCTTGCCACTATTTTTCTGTCTGTATAAAGCTTGTTATGTTTGTGCTGTAAAGAGCTTGTTTTCATGTCATTCAAATAAATCATGAATTATCTCTCTTTATTTATTGTAAATTGAGTACAAAAACAATAATAACAAAGATCACTAGGATGGTAAAAAATATTGATGAATATTCTTGTACTAACCAATCAATCTATATATATAAGAAATGAAGTTTAAGGATTGACATATGTTTTTGGTTTCATTCAGTGTATATGTTACTTCGTCAATGGTCTCACCAGACAGATAAACTTCATAGGTATATGTTACTTCGTCAATGATCTCACCAGGCAGATAAACTTCATTTTAATATCTAGAATTTGCTGGCTGAGACAGTTTAAACAAAATATGGCCAGTCTTTTGTCAATAATACAGTTGGAAGGCAAACGCCTGAATCTGATAGATAAAGGTCAATCTATCGACACAAAAAGTACCTGTATGTATGCAATACAATTCTCTGATTCTGTCTTTCCAGAGTCTAAGGTTGTAAAATGTGAGACCAAGAATGCTTATCTGTCCACAGCATCATCTTTTTGTACAAAGCTTTCATAAGGAAGCAGAGATCGATACTTAATATCTTTTATACTTTCTGAAGTTTCTGTCTGGCATATGTTCAATGCTCTTATTCTCATTTTAATACAAAGGTTCAGCAACTGCTAAAAAATATTCTTTTAACTGTGTTCACTTATCAGTAATATGACAACTACAATTGGTATACACTACAAGGTCTACATTCATGTCGTACAGGATTCACTTCATTTCATGGGGATCAGTGATTCATGTTGAGTTTTAATAGTTAATAATAAAAAGAAGATGTGGTATGATTGCCAATGAGACAACTCACCACAAGAGACCAAATAACACAGAAATTAACAACAGTACAAGCTTCAACGATGAGCAAAGACCATGCTGTTGAAAAGGGTTTATCTCAACAGATGGATACAAATAGAAATACATCGAACAAAAAACAAAAAAGTTGACATGGATGGGTACTTGTACATCATTATAACAACAAAAAATACACAAGTAAAGATCAGTTTCCCCAATACTGTATGCAGACGGTAAAGTTTATTTGGTGTGTTGAATGATTGTAAGGTGTATATGTCCATCTGAAAAGATTAGTCTGATCTGATGTTTTATTTAATGCCTATAGTAATGCCTATAGTAAAGACTAAATATAAAATTCAGTAAAACAGGCCAAATATTTCAGCATGTGCACTATTTATTATTGTGACTTGATCAAGTTTACATTTTAAGAACATTGTTGGGGATATGAAAGCTAACAAAACAAATTATTCAAAGGAAAATAACGATTAGAAGATGTTTATAATTTATGGATTGATTTATGGTTGCTTTACGTAAGTGGGAAATATTTCATGCATGTTCAGATCGAAATTAGAATATGAATTCAAAACCAATGGACAATACACTAGAGCATATAAAAAGCCACATAACATGTAGAAGTATTTTGATTTTTTGGGAAAAGATTGCCTTTTAGCCATCTTATAACCTATACTACTAACCAGGTGTGTATTTTTACCTAACAAGACTCACATCAACCATTTTGTGCTGTACATCATAGAGGGGGTACCCTTCTCCCTTCTCCCTTCTCCCACTCTCTTCTCCTTTCTCCTACCCCTCTTCTTATTTTTTTTTTTTTAATTTACCGGAAAAAAGCGAGATATTTTATTTTTTCATATTTTATTTTTTTCTCCAACTTTTTCTCCTTTCTCCTACCCCCTTTCTCCTTTCTCCTACCCCCTTTTTTCCTGTCTCCCTTACCCCTGTCCTCCCCCTCATCATAGGTACTTGGGGACAGGACAATTTTGTTAGCCTTCCCCTTTTTTTCAAAAATCCGTTTTTGGTTTTTTGTCGAGCCTGCAACTTTTGTTGCAGAAAGCTCGACATAGGGATAGTGTTCCGGTGGCGGCGTTAACTAACTTCTTCAAAGTTTTATATTTTAGAAGGTGGAAGACCTGGATGCTCATACTTTGTATATATAGATGCCTCATGTTACCAAGTTTCCGTCAGTCACATGTCCAATGTCCTTGACCTCATTTTCATGGTTCAGTGACCATTAAAGTTAAGATTTTTATACGACCGCAAAAATTTTAATTTTTCGTCGTATATTGCTATCACGTTGGCGTCGTCCTCGTCGTCCGAATACTTTTAGTTTTCGCACTCTAACTTTAGTAAAGGTGAATAGAAATCTATGAAATTTTAACACAAGGTTTATGTACACAAAAGGAAGGTTGGGATTGATTTTGGGAGTTTTGGTCTCAACATTTTAGGAATTAGGGTTCAAAAAGGGCCCAAATAAGCATTTTCTTGGTTTTTGCACTATTACTTTAGTTTAAGTAAATTGAAATCTATGAAATTTTGACACAAGGTTTATGACCACAAAAGGAAGGTTGGGATTGATTTTGGGAGTTTTGGTTCCAACAGTTTAGGAATTAGGGGCCAAAAAAGGGCCCAAATAAGCATTATTCTTGGTTTTCGTACAATAACTTTAGTATAAGTAAATAGAAATCAATGAAATTTAAACACAAGGTTTATGAACACAAAAGGAAGGTTGGGATTGATTTTGGGAGTTTTGGTCCCAACAGTTTAGAAATTAGGGGCCAAAAAGGGGCCCAAATAAGCATTATTCTTGGTTTTCGCACCATAACTTTAGTATTAGTAAATAGAAATCTATGAAATTTAAACACAAGGTTTATGACCATAAAAGGAAGGTTGGGTTTGATTTTGGGAGTTTTGGTCCCAACAGTTTAGGAATAAGGGGCCCAAAGGGTCCAAAATTGAACTTTGTTTGATTTCATCAAAAATTGAATAATTGGGTTTCTTTGATATGCCAAATCTAACTGTGTATGTAGATTCTTAATTTTTGGTCCCGTTTTCAAATTGGTCTACATTGAAGTCCAAAGGGTCCAAAATTAAACTAAATTTGATTTTAACAAAAATTGAATTCTTGGGCTTTTTTGATATGCTGAATCTAAACATATACTTAGATTTTTGATTATGGGCCCAGTTTTCAAGTTGGTTCAAATCAGGATCCAAAATTATTATATTAAGTATTGTGCAATAGCAAGAAATTTTTAATTGCACAGTATTCAGCAATAGCAAGAAATCTTCAATTGCACAGTATTGTGCAATAGCAAGCAATTTTAAATTGCACAGTATTCAGCAATAGCAAGAAATCTTCAATTTGAATTGAGATCAGTTTTGGAAAAAGGGAAAGGGGGATGTGAAAAAATAATGGGGGGGGGGGGGGTAAATTTTTCTCATTTCAGATTTCATAAATAAAAAGAAAACTTCTTCAAACATTTTTTTGAGAGGATTAATATTCAACAGCATAGTGAATTGCTCAAAGGCAAAAAAAATATTTTAAGTTCATTAGACCACATTCATTCTGTGTCAGAAACCTATGCTGTGTCAACTATTTAATCACAATCCAAATTTAGAGCTGAATCCAGCTTAAATGTTGTGTCCATACTTGCCCAAACTGTTCAGGGTTCAACCTCTGCGGTCGTATATAGCTGCGCCCTGCGAAGTATCTGGTTTGTTATGTGAAATTCTCTCTTATTTTAAGTAATAGGATAACTACATTTGGTATGTGCGTACCTTGCAAGGTGCTCATGCCCGTCATACAGTTTTCACTTGACCTTGACCTCATTTCATGGATCAGTGAACAAGGTTAAGTTTTGGTGTTCAAGTCCATATCTCAGATACTATAAGCAACAGGTCTAGTATATTCGGTATATGGAAGGACTATAAGGTGTACATGTCCAACTGGCAGGTGTCATCTGACCTTGACCTCATTTTCATGGTTCAGTGGTTATAGTTAAGTTTTTGTGTTTTTGTCTGTTTGTCATATACTGTATGCAATAGGTCTACTATATTTGGTGTATGGAATGATTGTAAGGTGTACATATCTAGCTGGTATGTGTCATCTGAACTTGACCTCATTTTCATGGTTCAGTGGTCAGTTAAGTTTTTGAGTTTTGGTCTTTTTATCTAAATACGATGTGCAATTATAAGTCAACTATACTTGGTGTATGGAAATATTTTATGATTTATATGTCAGTCGCTCAGATTGAATTTGACCTTGACCTCATTTTCATGGTTCATTGCTCAGTGTTAAGTTTTTTTTGTTTCGGTCTGGGTTTTTGTCGAGCCTGCAACTTTTGTTGAAAGCTCGACATAGGGATAGTGATCCGGCGGCGGCGGCTACGGCGGCGGCGTTAGCTCACTTCTTAAAAGCTTTATATTTTAGAAGGTGGAAGACCTGGATGCTTCATACTTTGTATATAGATGCTTCATGTTACGAAGTTTCCGTCAGTCACATGTCCAATGTCCTTGACCTCATTTTCATGGTTCAGTGACCACTTGAAAAAAAAGTTCAATTTTTTTGTAATGTTGAATTCTCTCTTATTATAAGTAATAGGATAACTATATTTGATATGTGCGTACCTTGCAAGGTCCTCGTGTCTGTCAGACAGTTTTCACTTGACCTCAACTTCATTTCATGGATCAGTGAACAAGGTTAAGTTTTGGTGGTCAAGTCCATATCTCAGATACTATAAGCAATAGGTCTAGTATATTCGGTGTATTGAAGGACTGTAAGGTGTACATGTCCAACTGGCAGGTGTCATCTGACCTTGACCTCATTTTCATGGTTCAGTGGTTATAGTTAAATTTTTGTGTTTTGGTCTGTTTTTCTCATACCATATGCAATAGGTCTACTATATTTGTTGTATGGAATGATTGTTAAGTGTACATGTCTAACGGGCAGATGTCATGTGACCTTGACCTCATTTTCATGGTTCAGTGGTCAAAGTTAAGTTTTTGAGTTTTGGTCTTTTTATCTAATGCTATATGCCATAGGTCAACTATATTTGGTGTATGGAAATATTTTATGATCTTTATGTCAGTCGAGCAGGTTTTATTTAACCGTGACCTGATTTTCACGGTTCATTGCACAGTGTTAAGTTTTTGTGTTTTGGTCTATTTTTCTTAAACTATAAGTAATGTGTCAACTATATATGTTGTATAGAAGCATTGTTAGCTGTACCTGTCTGCCTGGCATGGTTCATCTGACCTGGACCTCTTTTCCAAGGTTCATTGGTCTTTGTTTAGTTATCTTGGTTAATGTTAAGTTTATGTGACAGTTGTAATAAAGCTTAGCTTTATACTTAGGACTATCAACATAATATCAATGATTAGTATAGAAGACGAGACATTTCAGCGTGTGCACTCTTGTTTTTAAAACTTTAAGCAATAGGTCAACTATATTTGTTTTATGGAAGAATTGTTAGCTGTGCATGTGTGCATGGTTCATCTCACCTTGACTTCATTTTCATGGTTCAGTGGTCAATTTTTAGTTTTCTGGGTTAATGTTAAGTTTATGTTTAAATTGTAATAACGCTTTATATTTGGGACTATCAACATAATATCAACGATTAGTAAAGAAAACGAGACATTTCAGCCTGTGCACTCTTGTTTTTCTATTCATTTTCAGTTATTTTTCGAGTTTTTTTGTATACAGTGTCCACAAATATACTACAAATAACTTAATGCTTTTTACTGAATTCCAAGTTTACTTTTCGCCGCGATCGTAGTTATAGTATATATATGTACATAGTAATATACATAAAACCAGATGCTCCGCAGGGCGTAGCTTTATACGACCGCAGAGGTTGAACCCTGAACAGTTGGGGCAAGTATGGACACAACATTCAAGCTGGATTCAGCTCTAAATTTGGATTGTGATTAAATAGTTGACACAGCATAGGTTTCTGACACAGAATGAATGTGTTCTAATGAACTTAAAAATATTTGTTTTCTCCTAGAGCAATTCACTATGCTGTTGAATATTAATCCTCTCAAAAAAATGTTTGAAGAAATTTTCTTTTTTATTTATGAAATTTCAAATGAGAAAAATTGAACCCAATTTTTTTAATCACATTCCCCTTTCCCTTATTCCAAAACTAATCTCAATTAAAATTTCTAATGGAGTTTGCAACAATAACTACTCATTTAAATACATCATAAAATATTAAGATGTAAAAAAACTGCTTGTTATCACTGAATGGTAAAGATTATTTTAATTTATCAGTTGGTAGTAAAAAGTGAATATACATTGTATATTGTATATAACAAAGATTTAAGTTGATTCTGGACAAAGAAAGATAACTCCAATTAAAAAAAATCTTGCTATTGCACAATATTTTGCAATTAGATATTTCTTGCTTACTATTCTGGACAAAGAAAGATAACTCTAATTAAAAATTTTTTTTTGCTATTTCACAATATTGTGCAATTAGATATTTCTTGCCATTGCACAATACTGTGCAATTGAAAAGACTTGCTATTGCACAATACTTAATATAATAATTTTGGATCCTGATTTGGACCAACTTGAAAACTGGGCCCATAATAAAAAATCTAAGTACATTTTTGGATTCAGCATATCAAAGAACCCCAAGATTTCAATTTTTGTTAAAATCAGACTAAGTTTAATTTTGGACCCTTTGGACTTTAGTGTAGACCAATTTGAAAACAGGACCAAAAATGAAGAATCTACATACACAGTTAGATTTGGTATATCAAAGAACCCCATTTATTCAATTTTTGATGAAATCAAACAAAGTTTAATTTTGGACCCCGATTTAGACCAACTTGAAATCAAGAATCTAAGTACATTTTTAGATTCAGCATATCAAAGAACCTAACTGATTCATTTTTTGTCAAAATCAAACTAAGGTTAATTTTGGACCCTTTGGACCTTAATGTAGACCAATTTGAAAACGGGACCAAAGGTTAAGAATCTACATACACAGTAATGACAGTTAGATTCGGCATATCAAAGAACCCCAATTATTCAATTTTGATGAAATCAAACAAAGTTTAATTTTGGACCCTTTGGGCCCCTTATTCTGTTGGGACCAAAACTCCCAAAATCAATACCAACCTTCCTTTTATGGTCATAAACCTTGTGTTTAAATTTCATAGATTTCTATTTACTTATACTAACGTTATGGTGCGAAAACCAAGAAAAATGCTTATTTGGGTCCCTTTTTGGCCCCTAATTCCTAAACTGTTGGGACCTAAACTCCCAAAATCAATACCAACCTTCCTTTTGTAGTCATTAACATTGTGTTTAAATTTCATTGATTTCTATTTACTTAAACTAAAGTTATTGTGCGAAAACCAAGAATAATGCTTATTTGGGCCCTTTTTTGGCCCCTAATTCCTAAACTGTTGAAACCAAAACTCCCAAAATCAATCCCAACCGTTCTTTTGTGGTCATAAACCTTGTGTCAAAATTTCATAGATTTCTATTAACTTAAACTAAAGTTATAGTGCGAAAACCAAGAAAATGCTTATTTGGGCCCTTTTTGGCCCCTAATTCCTAAAATGTTGGGACCAAAACTCCCAAAATCAATACCAACCTTCCTTTTGTGGTCATAAACCTTGTGTTCAAATTTCATAGATTTCCATTCACTTTTACTAAAGTTAGAGTGCGAAAACTAAAAGTATTCGGACGCAGGACGACGACGACGACGACGACGACGACGACGACGACGACGACGCCGACGCCAACGTGATAGCAATATACGACGAAAATTTTTTCAAATTTTGCGGTCGTATAATAAAAACTAAAAAAAAAAATGATAACGGATTTTGGAAACTAGAGGCTCTAAAGAGCCTGTGTCGTTCACCTTGGTCTATGTGAATATTAAACAAAGGAAGCAGATAGATTCATGACAAAATTGTGTTTTGGTGATGGTGATGTGTTTGTAAATCTTACTTTACTGAACATTCTTGCTGCTTACAATTATCTCTATCTATAATGAACTTGGCCCAGTAGTTTCAGTGGAAAATGTTAGTAAAAATTCACAAATTTTATGAAAATGGTTAAAAATTGACTATAAAGGACAATAACTCCTTAGGGGGTCAATTCACCATTTCAGTCATGTTGAGTTATTTGTACATCTTACTTTGCTGAACATTATTGCTGTTTACAGTTTATCTCTATCTATAATAATATTCAAGATAATAACCAAAAACAGCAAAGTTTCCTCAAAATTACAAATTCAGGGGCAGCAACCCAACAACGGGTTGTCCGATTCATCTGAAAATTTCAGGGCAGATAGATCTTGACCGGATTAACAATTTTACCACTGTCAGGTTTGCTCTAAATGCTTTGGTTTTTGAGTTATAAGCCAAAAACTGAATTTTACAACTATGTTCTATTTTTAGCCATGGAGGCCATCTTGGTTGGATGGCCAGGGTCACCGCACACATTTTTTAAACTAGATACCCCAAAGATGATTGTGCCCAAGTTTGGATTAGTTTGGCCCAGTAGTTTCAGAGGAGAAGATTTTTGTAAAAGATTACTAAGATTTACGAAAAATGGTTAAAAATTGACTATAAAGGGCAATAACTCCTAAAGGGGTCAGCTGACCATTTCAGTCAGGTTGACTTATTTGTAAATCTTACTTTGCTGAACATTATTGCTGTTTACAGTTTGTCTCTATCTATAATAATATTCAAGATAATAACCAAAAACAGTAAAATTTCCTTAAAATTACCAATTCAGGGGCAGCAACCCAACAAGGGGTTGTCCGATTCATCTGACAAATTCAGGGCAGATAGATCTTGACCTGATAAACAATTTTACCTATATAAGATTTGCTCTAAATGCTTTGGTTTTTTGAGTTATAAGCCAAAAACTGCATTTTCCCCATATGTTCTATTTTTAGCCATGGCGGCCATCTTGGTTGGTTGGTCGGGTCACCGGACACATTTTTTTTAAACAAGATACCCTAATGATGATTGTGGCCAGGTTTGGTTTAATTTGGCCCAGCAGTTTCAGAGGAGAAGATTTTTGTAAAAGTTAACGACGACGGACGACGACAACGGACGACGGACGACGGACGCAAAGTGATGGGAAAAGCTTACTTGGCCCTTTGGGCCAGGTGAGCTAAAAAGGGGGAAAGCTTTACAAAAATTGTGTCAAGTACCTATGGGAAAGTCTACATTTCAAAACCGTCACTAATAAATATAGTTTCTAAGAGAATGACAACTTTCCCCTTTGCATGAACTGCTAGTACGCTTAAATTATAATTTCAAATAAATGTTCAATCAATTCGAAAATAGATGCTTTAAACTCAGTCAGAGATATATATTCACTGACTGTGAAGTATGTAAATGAAAAAAGACGCCTGTGTTAAATCTGGTACTTTTGATCATAGATATCAAAGATCATAAGACATAGACATAACTCTAAATATATATACTGAGTTCCCGGCACTATTTTGCTGCTGATCGAGTGGTGATAGTGACCACCAGTATGGAATTAATCTACAATGCACCATATTGTATACGTTTTCAAACAGCTTTTTGTGTGGATTTTTCCAGTGAGTTGTGAGGACTGTCAAGAACAAGGAATTGATGTAACTCATCCAAAAGGTAAAAAATCACTTTAAATTTAAAAACCATTTAACACTGATATAATTATAATATGGTACCTCTTTAATGATCCGAAAACAATTTTGAATTTCACACAGTAAAAATAATAGATGATGTTTAATAGAAAATCTTTATTGGGTTTGTTTAAGCAGTTTAAGGCATCATCGGCATTCCCTTAAACTCAGTGTAATACGATTTCAGACAAGAAAATTACAAGGCCACTAATGATGATGTCTGCTTAGTAGCTCTAGTTGATTGATTGATGTTTAGCGTCACGTCATTCTAGAAACATCATCTGAGCTATGTCTATATTCTCCAGTGCTTCATGAATTAAATGACCGACATAGTCAGGTGATCTTTAATAATTAATTATTGTTTAAATGAAATAAATTGTAGTGAAGGTAGTTATAAAAAACCATAAAGCATTACAATATAACCGAATGAATCGTGAAAATTTAAATGATTCTCTATAGTTGTGTTCAGTAGAACAATGAAAGAAAATGGTTCATTAGAGAAAGCATTAAAAGCTCTCTAGTAACGTAAGCCGTACTGAAGTTTGTATATCAGGGGAATTATTAAATCCGAATATTAATCATATATAATAATTTAATCCTAAATATTTTTGTTGAACATAAACATCACGTACATGTATTACTTGTGAGGGAAACCATTGCTTCTAAAGTTAGGAACTAATTTTTTGTAGAAAAATGTGATTTTTAAAAAAGAATAGCCAGCCGTACTAGATATTAAACCAACATGTCGGCAGTCGAAGTGTCTCGGCAGGTAAGTTTTTTTTCATGATTATAGTTTCATATACATCATATATTATTTTTTTTAGACATACTAATACTCATTTCATATATGGTAACACCAACATTTTCCTCTCGTTTAATTTTTCTTATATTTACATCATTCAAAAGGTAGGGGTCCATGCATCATCTGCCAAAGTCTTAATGAAATTCAGCGTTTCATTTTATGTTTAGAATATATTGAATATGACCAGTTTTTGGGTACTCTAAAAAAAACCAGTAGAAAACACTAGTAGGTAAAAATCATTGTGTGTTTTTGCACGTTTTTCTGATTTTTCATTAACCAAAGGATATTTTGTAGTGTTGTACACCAATGAGACCGAAATATAAAAGCACGATAAAAACTATAAAAGACACGTATAAAGGTAAACGTGCAGTTTTCAACAACTTTTACAGACAAATGACTGTCTGGGTCATTTGGGCGCATTTTACGATTTTTACGCGCGCAATTATAACGATAATGTGCGAAAATACAATGCACTAAGTGAATTAACGTCCCGATTGTAGACAAATGGTGAATAGATTTAGCAAAGTCTATCAAATTTCTGTTATAAAAACCAACTTGTTTTAGTGGACGAAAATACTTAGCTAGAAAGAAAAAAATCTAGTGATATGCCTGACTTATGTACATTGACCTATGCCGGAGGTAAACTAGTCCTTTATTATGAAAAACTTCTAAATTATCAAGAAACCAAGGTTCAAACTGTCTCATTCAAAGTTTACCTTATTTGAACAATTTTCTCTGTAGTCCAAATAGTCACATATATCCTCTCGTATTCAGTTAATTATAAATCCATGCAGTTTTGAGTGCATACGTTCGGGCTGAAGGTAAAAAATTGCTTCGGAGTTTTTCCCATCACTTGGCGTCCGTCGTCCGTCGTCGTCGTCGTCGTCCGTCGTCGTTAACTTTTACACAAATTTTCTCCTCTGAAACTACAGGCACAAATTTAACCAAACTTAGCCACAATCATCACTATGGTATCTAGTTTAAAAAATGTGTCCGGTGACCTGGCCAACCAAGCAAGATGGCCGACATGGCTAAAAATAGAACATAGGGGTAAAATGTAGATTTTGGCTTATAACTCTGAAACCAAAGCATTTAGATCAAATCTGACATGGGGGTAAAGTTGTTTGTCAGGTCAAGATCCATCTGCCCTGAAATTTTCACAAATTTAACCAAACTTGTCAACAATCAATATTATGGTATCTAGTTTAAAAAATATGTCCGATGACCCCGCCCGCGAACCAAGATGGCGAACATGACTAAAATAGTACATAGGGTAAAATGCAGTTTTTTGCTCATATCTCTCAAACCAAAGCATTTAGAGCAAATCTGCTATGAATAAAATTCTTCATTAGGTCAATCTATCTGCTCTGAAATTTTCAGACAAATCGGACAACTTGTTGTTGGGTTGCTGCCCCTGAATTGGTAATTTTAGCTTTTGGTTATTATCTTGAATATTATTATAGATAGAGATAAACTATAAACAGTGATATTGTCAATGAAAGTAAGAGCTACAAATAAGTCAAAATGATTAAAGTGGTCAATTGACCTCTTAAGGAGTTTTTGCTCTTTATAGTCAATTTTTTACAATTTTCATGAATTGTGATAAATTTTTGTAAATTTTACAAAATATTTTCCTCTGTCACTTCTGGGCCAAGTTCATTATAGGTAAAGATAATTGTTAGCAGCAAGATTGTTCAGTAAAGTAAGATCTACAAACGCATCACCAACACCAAAACACAATTTTGTCATGAATCCTGTGTTTAAAATGCACATAGGGTCTTTGCATCGGAACTAAACACATTTATTCAAAAACCAGTTGTTGGCATGACACGGGTTATGTTCTTTTCATATATGTTATGATGGTATGATACTAAACCCGTAACGGGAAGGATTGTGCCTGATGTTCATATGATGAAATCATAATCTTTCAGTCAGTTTAATTGAAGTCTGGAGCTGGCATGTCAGTTAACTGCTAGTAGTCTGTTGTTATTTATGTATTATTGTCATTTTGTTTATTTTCTTTGGTTACATCTTCTGACATCAGACTCGGACTTCTCTTGAACTGAATTTTAAATGTGCGTATTGTTATGCGTTTACTTTTCTACATTGGCTAGAGGTATAGGGGGAGGGTTGAGATCTCACAAACATGTTTAACCCCGCCGCATTTTTTGCGCCTGTCCCAAGTCAGGAGCCTCTGGCCTTTGTTAGTCTTGTATTATTTTAATTTTAGTTTCTTGTGTACAATTTGGAAATTAGTATGGCGTTTATTATCAATGAACTAGTATATATTTGTTTAGGGACCAGCTGAAGGACGCCTCCGGGTGCGGGAATTTCTCGCTACATTGAAGACCTGTTGGTGACCTTCTGCTGTTGTTTTTTTCAATGGTCGGGTTGTTGTCTCTTTGGCACATTCCCCATTTCCATTCTCAATTTTATTTTACATAGACCAAGGTGAGCGACACAGGCTGTTTAGAGCCTCTAGTTGATTTTTTACCTCGAACATTGAAAAAAGGTACAAAATGATAGATTGAAAAAAAAACCTACCCCCTTTTTTATTTTACATTAAGTTCAAAACAATAAAAGCGGTACGGTAAAAAATAGCAAGCACTATTGTTTGAAAGAATAATCACACATCAACCTTCAATGCTCATACAAAATACAAACCTTGTAAAACTTTAATTAATATCAGCTATTTTACTTTCTAGTTTTGTCAAATTTGGCTGGTTTTATTTTTGGCCAAAATCGAGGAAAAATTATAGCAATGTTTAAATTATATAAACGACTCGAACATTAAAACAAAAAATGCAAAATGCAATAATTCGTCAAAAGTCATGGGTGAAAGTACATGTTCAATTGGAATGAAAGACGTGTCTTCAAACAAGGGCAGATAAATCCAATTGCCAATCAAAATATTAAAGTTGTCAAATCCTATAGAAAATCGAATGTAAATTAAAGAGTATATATATCACGACATTAAGCCATATTTCAACAATTGTTTATATTTCGATGAATAACAATGATATTCATCTCTTTGTATGACTTTTGAAGGCATTTTGATACAAAATGTCAGATTAACATAATTTTGTAAAAGTAAGTACCGACAAAAATGAATTAAATTGTATCAGAAATATATAGCTTTACATCCAAAATAGTGTTGATACTGGTACCGGATATTCTACCAATACATTTGAGGAATTTAAACTAAAATTATCTAAAATTTGTGAAGTTGCGTATTTGGGTTCCCTCATGCATTTAGTATTTCGTGACCTGTTTAGAAATATACATCCTCAAAGTTCATACAAGGACTCAAGAACTTTTTGAAAATGGCCTGAGTATGAAAAACAGTCAGGGGGAATTAACAAGGTCCAAAAAAGAATTACCACTATTAACATCGGCTTTAGTTTAAGTAAAAAAAGACCCAACATATAATGCTTCGTTTGATATATTGAAAGATATAAAGAACAACAAAAATAAGATTCTCAATGATGCAATCGAAGGTCTATTTTTGATAAAAAGAAAAAAAAATCCCGTGCAACATATGCAATACTGGAAAAAGTTGACTAATCGAAATTGAAATTCTATATAGTTATTTGAAATTAGCAATTTAAATTATTAAGATTAATTAATACATAATCTTCGATGCAAATATTTACCAAAAATAGCAACGACGTAACCATATATCAGTATAGTCTTTTTATTATTCAATATTTCATTTATAGTCGATTTAACGTATTCAGTTACTTTTTTTTCATTTTTTTAGAAGAGGCTAATTTCTAATATTGCCTTTGTCTTCATACTTTATTTTGATTTTTACTAACTAGAATGGACAATAATGTTTGGTCAATAATATTAAGCCATAGTAGGTCAACGTATATAAGTTTAGCTTCTTATGCAATTTTTAAAAGAATCGTATTAATTCCCAATTGGTATTTAATCATTTAAAATTTAATCTTAAGAATCAGATATAGATTGTTTTATTCTTTTAGTGACCAAAATAAATATGTAACCAACTTAACCATATATCTATAACATTTACTTTGTATCCTCTGTGGCTAAAGTAACATGCTCGACACTTGATCATATAACGTTTTTAAATGACAAGTCTAAAGAATTTAGTAATATTTTCACTTGATTTTGAAAAAAAATCTGTATTTGTCTTAGGTCACTTGCCTGTATGCACCAATATCAAACGTCCACAGAAATATTAATAACTCCTAATTAGCTTAAAAAAAATGAAATCTCGTTTTACATATCGTTGATTCAAAAATCATTGGGAATTATTGCCAAATGTAATAACAACCACGTGTAATATACCTTTTAAATTTCACAAATTAATGTATGGCCATAAAAGTGCGAGGTTTGGCATGCCACAAAACCAGGTTCAACCCACCATTTTTTCCTTTAAAAATGCCCTGTACCAAGTCAGGAATATGGTCATTGTTATATTATAGTTCGTTTCTGTGTGTAAATTACATTATAACGTTGTGTCGTTTGTTTTCTCTTATTTTTGAGTGTAAATTCACATTGCGATAAGACGTGTCACGGTACTTGTCTATCCCAAATTCATGTATTTGGTTTTGATGTTATATATATATGTTATATTTGTTATTCTCGTGGGATTTTGTCTATATGTGTTACATTTTAGTGTTATGTCGTTGTTCTCCTCTTATATTTAATGCGTTTCCCTCGGTTTTAGTTTGTTATCCCGATTTTGTTTTTTGTCCATGGATTTATGAGTTTTGAACAGCGGTATACTACTGTTGCCTTTATTTAAGACATATGGAGAATTAAAAAAAATATCGTAACGTTATTGCATTTCATAAAATTGTACATATTTACTGAGAGGTGAAAATATAAATTATGTAACTTAAGAACTAGTAATGAAAAAATATACAATTACCGTCATATAAATTTCAATCTTTTGTCTGTAATATTAAACTAAATCACATACTATTATTTCTTAAATTGGTAACAATAAATCTACAGAAAGATGTTGAAACTGTCGACCATGCACCATATACGGTATACAGACTGTTAAACTTATCTGAAAGGCTTAAGGACCTTATCCGACTCATCAATATCACATGTAGAGTCCCCAACAGAACTTTTTTATAACATTTCTACCCGTAACCTATGTTTAGATATGTTCCTCTGTATCGACTGAAAAATATTAGTACACGTCGGCGACAGTGGCATACTTTTTTACATACAGATCCCTATGTTTGTCACAAGAGATAGGAAAATAATTAGTCTTGTAGTGACTGGCTGGTTCATAAGTTTTTGTTTCAGTTAAGCAAGACCAATTTTAAATCTTGAGTCACAAAAGAAGGATGAAAAAGACAAACCAATTATGAGGTAAAATGTAATGATCATATAACAAAGTCACAACCTAGAGAGAGTCGTGGTGTAGTCGTGGTGTAGTGGTAAGTGCATTGAGACTAACATAAACGTTCATGACTAGTAGGGATGAGCACTCGCAAATGCGTTTAAACCCATCACTATCTCTATAGGCGAGCGCCGATTTGAGAAAAAGCCTCTCGTTAAGGTTTTTAATGCACCTATCTAACACACACCTTATTTTGGTATCATTTGAAAGAAAAACTTCTAGAGCATACGATTTGGGTGGTCGTCAAAGTTCCCTATGGTCACGTTTCTTGTAAATCTCACGAGAACACAGACATGTCGAAATTCTTTGGATTATACGGCGAAATTTAACATTGAATATATCTGCATTTTTGTATATATATTATTCATTTTTATCTTAGATAGCTTGGAATACATTCTAAAAAGACATCGAATCCAAAAAAAAAGAAGATTTTATGAAAAATTAGTTAATTCAGAGGCATCTGTCAGACCAACCCTAAAATGTAAAAAAATATCCATTTTTGTTAAGATTGTCAGTGCCAATGACTTATTAAAACTCTCATGATTTGTTTTTTCATCAATTCCATATACCTTGAAAAGATTGCGACACACATCGAAGCTCAATGACGGATAATAAATGTTTGACGACTTCTCTAAAATCTGCATTATTTAGCGGTATTCCGGATCTGTATCGTGTTTATCCCAGACGCTCAAAATTTATATAAATCGAGTATCTATTAAAAGTATGCACAGGTAATAGCATTTGAGTTGCCAAAACTCAAGTCGTGTTTTAACATATTACTAAATAATTATTCGTATATATGTTAACGAAAGACCATTTTACGCTTTACTAACGATATTGGCAGGTGATATGTAAGCAGCAGACTGCATTTTGTAGAATAGTATATTCTTACAATAGATATTATCATAATTACTCATCATGGATGAGTGTCCAAGTCCTGTTAAATGTGGGCCACCTCCATTGAAACGCGGTCGCATGTCCATAAATTGGCAACGCTGTATAATATGTCAAAATATTACACAAGAGACTCTCAGTATGACAACTGATAGAGGTTTTACAACCTTAATGAATGCTGTAAGGCAAAGACAAGATGGTGTGTTTAGGTTGTTTTTGAGTGAGGTTGATACATTAGATGACATTATTATGAACAACATGAAATATCACAAAACTTGTTACAGGACATATACAAGCAAACACAACATACCGTCTCCATCAAGTTGTATGTCCAGCAACAGCAGTCTCAAGCAGAAACTACAAGTTCATGTGCATCTCCAAATATCCTTACTAGATCTAGGCTATCACTAGATTTTTTGTGTTGCATCTTTTGTAAAAACAAGACTTTTAAAAAGGATCGAAAACTTCATCGTGTTTCTTCGTCTATGAGGGTTCAAAGCCTTTTTGAAACAGCAACTAAACATGCTGACAATGAAATGCTCTTTCAAATTGCAGATAAAGATTTCACATCAAATGCTTTATATCACTCTGGTTGCATAACAAAATACCTTTTGCGAGAAAAAGAAATTAAAGCAGAAACCGATGAAAATAATACTGGTACCATGTACGATAAAGCATTTACCTCATTTGTTGAGTCTATAAGCGAGGAATTGTTCGTTCACAAAATGGTGTTCTCCTTGTCTTATCTCCTTTCTAAATATAAATCATTTCTGCCAGAAGACGTATCATCTAAATACACTTCTTATAGACTTCAACTCAGATTAAAAAATGATAATCACTTTCGAGAACATATTGTGGTTGATGTAAATCACGGTCAAGGGGAGTCTAACTTCGTATATAGTAGTTCTCTCACATTGCGCGAGGCAGTTAGAACTGCTATTCGTTTCAAGGCCGAAACAAAGTTTACTAAACTGCAGATGTCTGCATGCACTTCAAAAAACGACCAAACCGACGAAAATCAAATATTATATTCAGCTGCTTCAATTCTCAGACGTGAGATTAAAAATGCCGTTGTCCCTATGGATACTTATCCTTCAGTTGATGAAATGTCTTTATCTAAATCTCTAGAGACCGTGCCTTCTGTTTTGACTGGTTTTATAAATTGGCTTATCGATGACTCCCATAGCCAAGTAGTTATTAAAAACCATTTATCTGACATTCCATTTGAATGCATAGTTTCATTGCACCAAAAAGCTTTATCACCTCTTTACATTGGCCTTGCATTACAGTTACATCATATGCATGGGTCCAAAGCTTTAATCGAGACATTACATTCGCATGGATTTTGTGCATCATATCATGAGGTACGGCGATACCTAACAAGCCTTGCGTGCTCTGAATTATCTCAAGTTCAAAACAATACATACATTCCCAGTGGAGTTCGCCAATATAACGGCACAGTCTCAGTCATACATGTCGACGTCAATGCAGAAACAATTGATGGAAAGGATACTTTCCATTCAATGGCAAGAGCGGTATTTCAGGTATGTGAGGAGATAAATGGTGAAACTGAGCATCTGGAACACCAAAAAGTCGCCCGAGGTCGCATAAAAACCCTGCCAATAGACGAGAAAGTATTTTCCCTTACCACATGTGCTCCTTTTACAAAGCCAAAGCAAAGAGCTGAACCTAGCCGCAAGAATGACGTTTATTCAAAGCTTTCTGCGTGTGTACTTCCCTATGCTGAAACCTGTGATCTTATCTGGGTGCTCCTTAGAAATTTATCAAGGACTATTGTTGAACTTCCATACAAACAACCTTCGTTTGAAGGACAACAAATTCCATTCTGGACTGGATTCAACAAGCAGATCTCGAATATTAGTACCACTTATCATGTTGTTAGCTATCCGCCAATCATTGACGCAAAACCTTCCGACATGGGCACTGTGTATACAACAATGAAGAGGTGTGCTGATATGTGCCAGAAGGCTGGTCAACCATTTTCTATTCAAACTTTTGATTTACAATTGTACGCAGTGGCACAACAGGTAAAATGGGATAGACCTTCTGAGTTTTACATTTTACGTCTTGGTGGCTTTCATACCCTATCGTGTTTTATTTCATCAATAGGTAAGATATGGGGAGATGGTGGTCTCCGCGACCTGCTAGTTGATTCCGGTGTGTACGCAGCTGCAACAGTAGACCAAATGCTTTCAGGAAAACAGTTCAACCGTGCAGTTAGAGGACTCACACTCCTTTATGAGACATTGAAGACACTTTGGATCTGTTCGTTATTTGTTTGGATCAGACAACAAAAATGTTTAGAAATTCCTGAAAGCCTTTTTGTAGGCCTCACAGAGTGTCATGAAAGTTTTACGAGTAATGGCTGTACATTTGACATGCTTCAAAGTCTAGAAAAAGCTCTGAATGACGACCTTGGGTCAAAAATGAACGAGTTTCGAAAATGGGGTGGTCAGGTTTCTCCTACATTTCGTTATTGGGATATGCTACTACAAGCTTTAGAAATTATGCTGATAAATATCCGAGCTGAAAGAAATTGCCTTTGGTCTCTTCATTTGCATTCTGTTTTCTCAATGGTTCCTTACTTCTTTGTAGCCAACAAAAACATTTATTCCAGATGGACTCCTGTCTACCTTTTAGATATGCTAAACCTACCAACTGAGGCAGAAGGTCTTTTTCCGATGGGTTTCTTCTCTGTTCGTCAAAAAGTTGGATCGTTCAATGGCGTTTGGAGCGACATGGCAACAGAAAAAACAGTGATAAAAGATTCAAAAGGAGACGGTGGTATTGTTGGTTTAACAAGGAAGAAGGCTTCATTGATAAGATGGAATCTTACAAGGCATGTGCTAAGTCAGATAACATCGGCAATGAGAGCACGTGCGGGTCTTTCCCGGGTTGATGACCAATGTCACGATGAAGCAAAACCAGCTGCAATGAAAAGGGATGAAAAACATGTACAAGATCTAATTGTTTATATAACAGAAAATATGACAAATCCATTTGACGTTGATAATCACCCCCGTCAGCTTATTAACATTTCAACTGGTCTCCATGCAAGTCACGATATTGAAGATTCACTGTTAAAATCAGTTGAAACTGGAAGAACTAAAATGAACAGATAAGGCAGGTAGCTTTTACCATCCTATCGAAAGATCAGGACTGAAGACATTTGAAGATATGAATCCCAAAGTACAACTTAAATGCAAATCTGGGCAAGTTGTAAAAGGTCATTTGAATCCCGAGCTTGTGTTTAGACGTGCACTATCTCTTACTAAATGTAGAGATGACGTATCTGTGGAAACTGTTTTGTCCTATCCAATTTGTCCCATTCCCACTGCATTATTTCATGACGATGGAACTATGAGAAAGACAAATAAGTCTGATCTTGCCCATGAATTGGAAAATTTAGTAGGATCAGAACCTAACATTCCTGCATTCGACCACAGTGCTACCGTACTAATAAGAGATGGCATGAGCTTAGTTCAGTCATTTGATGTGAAAAGGATGTCCACATTTGGAGACTTGGCCAAATCTTATATTATGCAGTTACAATCATGCTTCCGATTCACAGACAAGGTTGTTGATGTCTTCGATCGCTATGACACTGAGCATTCTATAAAATCATCAGAGCGTCATAGACGATCGGCAACAACATCTACGCAAAAAGTTTATCATATCGCTGAAGGCCGAACTGTTCCAGACTGGAAACAATTTCTATCAAGCAACAAAAACAAGCAAGCATTGATTACTTTCCTTGGTGATTATCTGAGCAGCAATTTGTCTGATATATTCCAGGGTGAAAATAAATGTTTAGTTCTTGCCGGTGCATTTTTCAATCCAGAAATAGTGCGACAACTCTCTAATGAGCATGTAATCGATCTCCCAGACCTTTTCTGTTCGCACGAAGATGCAGACACAAGAATCTTGCTTCATGTTATACACTCTGATAAAATCTTTCAACAGTTGAACATAAGGGGACGAATCATAGTCAAGTGTTCCGATACAGATGTTCTTGTGCTCTGTGTTCATTATGTCAAGGTTCTTGTGTCGACTGAACAAATGTGGTTTTTGACGGGGTCAACTAATTCTCTTAGGGACTGTAGAAGGTACATACCAATCCACGAGTTAAGTAAATCTCTTTCACCTTTACTAGCTAATATTCTCCCTGCAGTTCATGCTTTAACTGGTTGTGATACCACTTCCGCTATATTTGGGTTTGGCAAAAAAAACGTCTTCAAATTGATAAGAAAATCTCCGAGTAAGTTAACAAACCTTCAAACTTCAAACTTTGACAATATCGATTTTTCAACATTGTTGTCAGCAGACAGAGAACTTATTTCAAGCTTGTATGACCCAAAAGACAAATTCGCTTCATCACATGTTGACTTAAACAAGTTACGTGTTAAACTTGCAACATGCAAAGACACAAGTTTGTTGCGTTTCCCACCAAGCGAACCTGCATTCAAAGAACATGTTTTGCGATCATGTCTTCAAACGAAAATTTGGATGTCCTCACATCTCGATCATCCAAATCCTTTGTCTCCTTATGAATACGGATGGAAAAAGAGTTCACATGGCCCGGATCCAGTCTACTTTTTAGGCATGTTGACGTCCGATTTCCTGCAAGATTTAATATGTTCTTGCAAGGGAAAATATATATGTAGCAAGTCATGTATTTGCCGACAGCAGCAGATGTCTTGCACTGAGCTTTGTCCATGTCAGGGTAGTGATACCTGCCAAAATATAATTTTTTTTAAAGAGGACCTCGACCTCGAAGATCAAATACATGACGATGATGAAGATGCAAACGATACCATTGACTAACGAAAGAGCATTTGAGCAAAGGGGCAACATACAGTTTGTTTTGCCTCACTGTTATTCAATGTAAATATGTTTATTTTTATTAATTTTGTGTTTTTGTAATTGCTCTACCAGCAAAAATAATTGGTTGTATACTTTAGTTGCGTATGCGATGATAGTGGTAGTTACAAATTAAAATTAAAAAAAGAAAAAAAAAAATACTAAAAAAAAAAGAAAAAACAACCTTGCTAGTGATCTTCGACCTTGACGTGGTTGGCAAGCTTAAGACAATTAAATCATAATGTATTTATAACTTTCGAACTAACATGAGACCAAAATAACATATATTTTTAACTGTGCTGTAAACATGGTAAATATGCGCTTTGAAGCAGTTTTACGGTATGTTTTCATATAGTTTTATCAATGTTTTGTCGGTATAAAAAACATGCTAGGCACAACATTAGAACTTATAAAACAAGTTATATATGTTATTAATATAAAACCAATAGAATTTGTGTGTTTTCGATGCAAATTAAATATTACCGAGCGTTTTGCGTCAAGACCCGTAAAAACTATGATTTTCACAAAAATACGAGATTTTTTCATTTTAAACACTTTTTTGTAGAAAAAAATTTCAGAAACAATAACTAGATAGACTATAGTTTATCAAATGATATATTTCAAATCATATTGCAGATGAATTTGTTTTTAAACTGCATTTTTCGAACAATATCGTCAAATTATGACCTTTATTTTTTTCCCTTTTTTGCCGTTTTTAGAAAAATGTGACCATTTCCCAATTTGACGACCAGGCAATTCTGAATGTACGATAAAAGACCTTTCAAATGATATATCATATAGCCGTGTGTAAGGTAGGTGCATTAAAAACCTCCGAATCCTTGAATTGGCGCTCGCCTAATAAAACTGCCCGATGTTATAAACGTGAATTCAGTGGTTATCGATGTTTTTCGATGGTTGCTGCCTGTCACAATTTCTGACACCTTCGAGAGCGGATCGATTGTTTATTCAAGTTTGTTTAAATCCAATGTAGTTTATAATCCAAAACATTTCTTAATTTTAGTAAAGATTATTAAGAGCCTATGAGGAATGTATTCCAACTACGGCTGTACATATGTACATCGTGGTGAACACAACTGTTGATCAATCAATGATAAATACTCTAGCTAACACAACTGTTGATCAATCAATGATAAATACTCTAGCTAACACAACTGTTGATCAATCAATGATAAATACTCTAGCTAAGTCTAGTTTGGATACGTTATTTTGTATTAGCTGTTATTGTGAATGTACTAACTTTCAATAACTGAGATTGGTACTTTGTGTCTTAATTTTTCTTTGCGTGGATCTGATGAGTAAAACCTTTATAGTTTGTTCCTATGTTGTGCTGTTTCATAACTGTCTCAGGTTAGGGCTGAGGTTTGGTGCCCGCAAACATGTTTAACTCTGCCACATTTAGTATGTAACTGTCCGGAGCCTGTAACGCTTTGGTTGCCGATTTCTTGGCTGTATATTATATAAAATTTGTTTTTCGTTTACCGTATCTTATATAAATCAGTCCGTTAGTTATCTATGTTTGGGTTATTTTATATCTACAACATTTGGTCTCTAATGCAAAGTGGTATCATTAGTTGTCAGGCATCTTCTTTTAGTTTTATCATAAACTAAACAATTAATTATAGTCACCAAAAAGTCCATGTTCTGTCGGTGTATTTTAACTTGTTTCGCTCTTTGTCAGCTTAAATATTGTAATTATTGCTAAATATTTTTTGGCTATAGCCATTTCAACCTAAACAACGGAATACACTTTGTACTTTGACCCTTTTTCTCTCCGTTAGTAGTCGATTCACTGAGGCAGTCGCGTCATAGAGACTACCTAATTTTAGAGAATTTATCAACAACAACAACAAAACTGGGTTTGGATGAACCTTCTCTTTAAAAAAGCTCAAAGAAAAATATATCAAACTTCAAACTTGTTGTGATGTTATATCCCCGATTGTATCGGATGAGAATCGAAATCAAAATCAAACATTAGACCAAATTTGACACCCATCGTACCCTATCTCTTTTAGAGAAAAAATAATTCCATACCATCCTTTTGGAAATTGAAGACAACAACAACTTTTAAGTATAGGATTGCTTAATGTATTCATGACGTGATTTAGGGGACCATTACCAACAATAGTATAATAGACAATATGATATTCGTACTTATCTTATGTACAGTGTAACCTTATCTCGTTTCCTTCTTTGATAATTTGAATAAGCCAGTCATAAAAATTGGCAAGCTAGATTTGTATCATATTTCAATCGTCATAAATCGTTCATTATTACATAAAGATCCGTTTACTATATAGAACTGAATAATCAAAAACGAGATTTACAAACGTGATCAATTAATTTCACTTTTTCTAATATACATAGATGATTTGGAAGGAAAAATTAACTCCGCATATACATTCGACTCCGTTAAATAAACATTCATAAACAGACACTAAAAAAAAGAAAATTAAAAGTGCTCTTTTTTGTTCATCAGATAAAAGATATTTGAAAAAAATTCAGTTGAAATCTAATTCCATATTTCCTTATGATAAAAAGGCGGATTTCTAGCTTTTGATCTATATCCAGCATCAGTACCTTTAACTCTGGAAACTAACCGAAAAAATCGTTTCAAAGAGATATAACAACAATACATTTTAATTCTCACGGTCCGTAAAACAAAATTGAACTAGTTATTAAAAGTGTCTATTTTTTACCATCTTGTCCATCATATTTGCTAATACTTTGTCTTTATGCCCTTTTGTGTTTCTTTGGTACATAATGACGGGGCTCTTCTTTTTAGAAGTATAGACAAGCGGCTAGAAGGACTATGTAAACTTCTAATTTACATTCTGCAGAGGATATGCCTAACACAGCTATAAACTATATTATTTTCATTCTTTGAACGACAAAATTATTTTATATTACTACCTGTGTGACGATGTCAAACGCGCGACTCTTCGTCAGAGGTCCCTTTTTTTTTTAAACTGTTACAAAATTTTTAATTTTTCGTCTCAGAAAAACTAAAGGTTTTCTCATCCCAGGAATAGATTACCTCAGCCGTATTTGGCACAACTTTTTGGAATTTTTGGTCCTCAATGCTCTTCAACTTTGTACTTGTTTGGCTTTATAACTATTTTAATCTGAGCATCACTTCTGAGTTTTATGTAGACGAAACGCGTCTGGCGTATCAAATTATCATCCTACATGGTACCTTTGATAACTATTTATACCACTGGGTCGATGCCACTGCTGGTGGACGTTTCGTCGCCGAGGGTATCAACAGCTCAGTAGTCAGCACTTCGGTGTAGACATGAATATCAATTATATGGTCTTTTTTTTATATACATTCACTGTTACAAAATAACACAATGTTGACTGCTGTACCCCTAATTTTGACTTTTTTTACCCATTATGTCTGTTTGTTTTGTTCACGCTTTGTGTCAATATAATGGAATTTGATGCGACTGTCGTACAAGTGAGAGGTTTAGCGCTATAAAACCATACGATACAGTTTTGATGCTGTATTTACAAATTGATGAAAATTTCCATATAAGCTAATTTTTGCCTGCTTATATCAAATATGTAATAACAAATATACCTTCATGTGCTACTTTTTTAGTTAAATGAGGTCGAAATTTTGTATATTTGCTCAAAATTCGGATTTGTGGCCGTATTTTCTCTTTCGAAAGAAAGCCATAACTTTTTTGTTTTAAAAGATAAACACAAATTGTTTTTTGTTAGATAATTTTTAATTTTTGTATTTTATAAGTATCCTAAAAAAATATGCATTTTTTATTCAGAAATAACTCATATTTATCCAATGGTCATGAATTAAGAAAAAACATATTTTTTTGCTGTATATTTATCAAAATTAAAAAAATTCCTCTATTTACAGTTTTATAAAATTTGGTCCACATAATCTCCCTGCAAAATGAAACAAAATGTCGTTTTAAAAAATAGGGGTCCATGCACTCGTTTTCAAATTAAATCAGTTTGAATGATAAAAAATAGTCGAAAAATGCATCTTTTCCCGATATGTCATAGTTTGACGTCGCGAAAATAACATTTTACGTTAGCAACGTCATAACCTCCCCTGTAACTGTATCGTATGCCTTTATGTTCTTTTGGTTTTACCATTTGATTAGAGACTTTCCGTTTTGAATTTTCCTCGGAGTTCACTATTTTTGTGATTTTACTTTTTAAGCAAAAATTGTTAAGTTTATAACATAAAACTTAAGTAATGTAAAGGTACTAATGAAGTAATATTTTAAAATTTTACTTCATATGCTTAGCTTATTTGAGAACAGCATATTAAATCTTTACAAGAAACACAAAAAGTCATGATACCAAACAGGAAACCCGCAGTAGTACATGAGTCCACTTAAATTCAGTCATGACACTATTCTTTATTGTCCTCGTTCCATGTAACTGACTTTATTCTAAATGGTATAGTATTTCAAAAATCATTCACATTTACCTAATTGTCTAGTGAACTGTAATGACATAGCCGTCATATTAACCTTGGTATAAATCAAGTCTCATATATGTAGTCTAGTAAGAGTTATGAGTCGAGAGCCATATTAACCTTGTACATGTTTCATAGAAGTGATGCAATGTAAGTAGAAAATTTTAGTATTCAAATAAGTAAATCTAAAATAATCTATTTAGATAATTGAAAACAAATTAGATTAATGTTTTATGAAGGTTTTTTTTTTAATAATTTGATTTTTAAAGACCTGTTTCGAACAAGTCTTTTGATACTCAAAGTACTACTGTTCTATTAACTTTTTTCGGGTATCCCAAAATTCTAGCTCTGATTTAGTTTGATTCTTAGACCTTCGATTAAGTTAGCCGCTGCTTGTTTTCAATTCATTCTTTCATTATTTTATGTATCTAATTCATAATGTATAATTACTTTGAACTAAGATGTTGATTATAGAACACAAGCCCGTAAAATTTCTGTTCCACAAAAAAGCGCACAAATCTTAATTAAAAAAATGCAGTTTTTTTCTTCATTGACAATTTTCAAAAGCTTCAAAAGTCAAACCTAAAAGATACCCTGAATGTGTACAACCTTTTTATCGGAGGAAAATTTTATAATATACTGTAATTTTTAAGGGGGCATTAGCTGTCAAATTCATGTTTACCGATTTGATTCAAATTCTCATATTTGATTTATAACAAACCAAAGCATATTTCCAAATTATAAAAAAAATATAGAATAAATAATTTACGATGCAGATAATTGATAGTATGTATCAGAATTTCGTGTGTATTTTAGTCTAGTCGCCTCTAACTAACCATCGAGTTGACATTTGAAGATTGCCGACGGTTATATAACACAATATCAACATAAATATATATATAAATAGACAGATAGCGAACATGTGCAATTGGATTTTTCTAGGTCTGTTTGATTTCATATCACACGTTAAAGATATGCTAATCAACGTTTTTACTTGTATAAGAACAGATTTTGCGGATCGTATCCGTCAATTAAATTGACTGCTATTGTTTCAATTTCAAGGTCGACACTCTTTTCTTTTTTAATTACTGAACTCGCTTATTTATGCATATAACATCTCTAGTTAAAGGGTTGAGTTGGAGGTCACATGAATACAGAATAAATAAGGTCGAATAGCGATGATTCTTAGATTATTTTGACAATATTGAACCAAACTGACTGCTTAAATGAAATAATTATTTGACTATTTGACTTTCATTAATGATTTAACCCCCAAAAAATCTTATTTAATTATTTTATTATTTAGCTAATAAAGCATTTCCTTTATCACTGCATAAAAAGAGAACTTAAACTTGAAAAATACTTGAATTTGACATCAAATTAGGGGAAATGTTGAACCCATTTTGACAGTGCAAAATACAAGAGATATATTTCAGATTTCTGAGGAAATTCGTACAACTGTAACTCAAAATTCTGCTCGATACTCCATTTGAAAAAAACATTGCATTATTATCAGTGCAAATGTACTGAGTCCAATCTTTTTAAAAGAAATTTTGAAAGTCAAATTGTATAAAAGAATAAGTTTGTTATTTGATATCGTGTTATTTTACAATGATACGAAAAAAAATCTTAAAAAATGACAGAGTGAACTCCAGCTTTAAATTTCAATTCATAAAATTTAACACGTGAGGAGTTTTTGAATTCATTGCTTTATAAAAGTCGTGTTCTGATGAATTGTTGGAGCTATGAAGCATTCATAATTTGGATAAGTCAGGTTTCGCAGACTTATAAGTGCATTTTCTTTGCTTATTGACCAAGTTGTTCAAGATTGAAATATGATCATTATTTTATGCACTGCCTGTGAATAATGAAAACGTGTAGATACATATACTTATAAAGTCATAAATTGTGAGGCAGACCGAGTATGGAAACGTGGATATTGCATAGAGATGAAGTCTCATCAGGTGAGTTGACAAGTTAAACAAGTATTGCCTAATATATATATATATATATAATAATGTTTGTCACAATATTCTAAAATAGTTGAATTTTGGATGTAACGCGTCTTCTGATTGGCTGACGTCGTTCTGTTTATCATATCGTAGACACAATTTTGTCATGTAACCATGACCTCATCAACGTTTTTTCATGATTTACGCCAGTTGAAATTGAATTTAGAATTAAATTATAAGAAATAACTGTAATATTTGTCAGTCTATTTGAAATAACATAAAAAATGTGGTGCACACTGTTAAATAACTCGATACGCGCGTTATTCAGTGTGTACCACCTTTTTTTATGTTTTTCCTTCATAGACAGAACAAATATTACAGTCATTCCTTAAATAGTTTTTAAAAGTTAGAAGAAATCGCCTACATAATAATCGTAATTCGACAATCGACATCACGAACCACGTCAGACATTTGTGTCCACCAACACGGTCAAAATAATCGACGACGACGACGACATTAAAAATTAGATTTAGTTAGAATAAGGTGGGAAGAAAAATACAGTTTGTAGTATAAGAACATTCTAAAGTATTAGATTGTTTGCAGAGAATATGTAACATTATCAGATTACCATGTACTAATAATTTGACTTTTATATAAAATGAAGAAATATTGAATATACAGAATCGTAAATAAAAGGGACACTAGCTAGCTACGAGATAAATAAAAAATCTGAAGTCTGTTAAATCATTTATGAAAGTGAAATAGTGAAGTTATAATTCGCTTTTAGCAGTCAGTATTGTTTAAGTTTGTCAAATTAAGCTTAGAAATATTGATGATGAATTTTTTACTTGCAAATGAATAATTCGACCTCATTTAATCCGCATTTATGTGACTTTAATTTATACCATTAGCTAGATATGGATAAAAAATGAATTGCGCGTGTTCAGTTATTTAAAGGAATAGAATCTAAACATTGAAAGTAAAACAAAAGATTAATCACAAAAAGCATTATTATACAGGTAAAACGAAGAATAACATATATTTTTAATCATAATATGAAATTCAACAGAACTAAACAAATCCAATTACAAGAGTTCGCTTTCGCTTTCTATTCCTATATATATATTTATGTTTATATCCTGTATATGAACATCGGAGGTCTTCGGAGGTCAACTCGATACTTGATTAGATGGCATGAAGATTAAAATTTACACGAAATGAAGCTACATATTATATAGCCCATGCCCTGTAAATTATTTAATGAGACTTTTTATGATTTGGATAAATGTTTTACATGGTTATAAATCAAATATAAGTATTTGAGTCAAGTCGGTGAATATGTGTTTGACAGCTAGTGCTCCTTTAAACTTATTAAATGAGTTTTATATTCAAGTAAATCATTCGAGAAAACGAGTTGTATTAGTACTCACTAAGTCAGGAATATGACAGTTGTTATCCATTTGTTGATGTGTTTGGGCTTTTGATATTGTCATTTGATTAGAAACTTTCTTTTTTGAATTTTCCTAGTAAGTCAGTATTTTTGTGATTTTAGTTTTCATTGCATTTTTGTATTAATCTGCGTCATATAATTCAAATGCAAATGATTTCTGATTACCTATGAATTATTTCAGCCACTCCACAACAGCCACAATAGCTTCGGAAGTACAGAGGGTGACGGTCGTTTAACAGTAGCCAGCACAGTATCAGGATCCTTTTCTGTCAACTCAAACTACAGTCATGGAACAGATAGATTTTCATCTTTGTCCAGACTAAGTAGAGCCAGTATCAAACTTAGAACCACATCCAGCTTCCCCAGTATTCTAAGTTTGTACGAACCTATACAGGAAGGGGTAAGAATAGTTCACTTCTAATAATTATATCAATTAGAATAATATGAATACATTTTTAATTCCATTTTTTCGTAAACATTTGTGTTGTTTCTTGACTATTATGATAATTACTTTTGTCATGTTCATTATTTTTTACAGAAAGTTTATCAAGGTGATCGTCAAAAGCCACCATTTACTGATAGAGGACCTCAACGAAAGAAAGAAAAAGGAAAACCAAAGCGTTTTGCAAAATCGAAAGAGTGGGGAGAGCATTTGGATACACGATTCAAAACTGAGGTAATCTATAAATCATATGATTGAATTTTACCCAAGTCCGTTTATATCTCGTTCGCTCCTCTAAATAAAAAGATACGCAATGACAATGAACACTATTCACATTGGATGGATGTACAATTTGAACAAAGATTACTTCGGGGTATTTTTACTTTAACCAAATCACAAAACATAGAAATAAGAACAAACACCACACAGTGGACAGTTTTAATGTGTTGTGGCGCTAATATCAAGGGAACATGCCGTTAAATGATTTCATGTTGATGTAGATAGCCTCATATCGTAGATACCAGGATTAAGACGTTCGTTTCGTCTACTTAAGACTCGTCAGTGAATTTGCCTTTAAAAAGATCAAATAAAGTTCGAAGTTGGAAAGCACTGAGAAACCAAAAAATCCAAAATAGTTTGGCCAAATCTAGCTACGATAAAATATTCTTTGGGTAGAATCGAAAAAAAAGTTTTGCCAAAAATTAATTTACAAGTCTTATCAATGTTAATGCATTGTCAACACATAAATTCTGACTACTAGGTTTATGTTCGCCAATTTTATGAAGTAAAATATGACCAACTGATACATTCGTGTAACAATATCTGAACTCATCTAAATAAACTGGTCAACCTATACGTCACCGAAACATGATGTAAAGTATCGGTATGCTTAATGCTGTCTAGTAAAAATTGACATGAAAAATACTAAATGTTCTTTCCAAGACTTGAATTCCAGCCATTCTGTACCTCGGTAGGACTGATTGAAATCTGAATAGTTTAAACGTTTTTTTAGTATAATATGCACTGGCAATAGAGAACTAACCAAAGGGGTTATTATAGAGTAGTTATTGCTGTAATGTTGAAAATTGTAGCTTCAATTAAACGAATTTCTATTTTTACTTTAGCCAGTTAGATTATCAAAGCCTGTAAGTTTTTCGTTAGTCTTTTGATACAAGGTGTTGGCCTTTCAAATTACAACATATCATTTGGTTCATGTGATGTTGATTTTTTAGCGATACTCTTTTGCTTGCACGTTGTTTTAATTGGTATAGATATTGATTTTTTTTTTATTAAAACCGTACTAAATATTATCGTCATACATATATATATGCACAATCACGATTTTACAATCTTACGATATCCATATTTTAGCTAAGAACAAGGTCATGTTTTTCTCTGACTTTTAATGACGTCTGCACACTTAATCATTGAATGTTTGGTGTGTACTGATTGATATTTTAGTCTTAGATACATGACATTTTTCTTTTAATTGTTATTAGCTTTGAACTCTCAGGTCTTGTCGTTGTTTCGGTTAGTGTGATTTATAAATTTCCTGCCACGTCTTGTCTATGTTTTGTGAAAGGTTTTCTACTTTGTATCGATCTGATAGGTAAATCCCTCTTCACCTGATTTTTATAGTTTGTTGAAGTGTTCCACCAGTTTCCAACATTAGAGCAGGACTGGAACCTTCAAACATGTTTAACTCCGCCACATTCTGTATGTGTTTGTTTCAAGTCGGGAGCCTGTATTTTGTTGATTTATGTGCATCATATTTGTTTTTCGTATTTGTTTTGTTATAGATTATGCAGTTGTTTTTTTCATGTGTTTTGTTTCATATCTTTTTTTGTGTGTCGGGGCCTTTTATCGCCGACTATACGGTATGGGGTTTTTCATTGTTGAAAGCCGTACGGCTGCATATCAATAGTTATATCCACTTTGAACTAGCAGTCAAAAACTTTAAGTACTCTCAAATCTCAACAGTACAAACATCAAATGTGGTATGATACTAGAAGTAGTTGTCAATGAATGACATATACATTAACAACTATATGTCACCGTATGGCTTTTAACAATGAACATACAGCATAGCCAGCTATATAAGGCACCGAAATGAAAAATGTTAAACAATTCAAACGAGAAAATCAACGGCCTGATAGTATGTAAAAAAAACACGAAAGTAATACGAATATGATATTTAGCAACAAACAAAAATCACTGAATTACTTGCAAATAATGAAATGTGGCGAGATTAAACATGTTAGCAGGCAACCATTCCTCCCCTTATCTGGCACATTGGAGTAACTGTACAAGATATGAACAAACTATAAAAATCTGTTGAAGAAAAGAGCTTTACTCATTAGATCGATACAACGGATACAAACAGGTAACACAAACACAGATAGGACATGGGAGTATTTTTGCATCTCTACAACATGAAAGACACTACTGAGTACAGATCTGAGAGTACTCGCGTTACAGACAGCTGGTGCAAGGCCAATAACCACTAGTGAAAGATTTTATTAACAGTTTGAGAAAATCCCGACCTTGTGCAATGTCAAAATACAGGTATCGATTGATTGTCTTTTCTGTTTTGAGGAATGTATAAATACCCCATAACAAAACGTGCATATATTCACTGTATTTGAACTTTAAATTGGTGGATAGTTGTCTCATGTGATATCATACCACATCTCCTAATATTTGTATTTTACCATAATTTAAGATCATTTGTTTGTTTGTGGAAAAAATGAGAACCGTTAACACAATTGTTTTGTTATTTGTTTATGTTGATTACATTGATATATGTGCTTATATTTTAAATATAATTTTTGTGTTATAACATTCAAGTCGAGGCTTCGTAAAGTTTACGTATGGTTACAGTTCTGTTTTTTTTTATATACACCAATTTTATGCTATCACCAATCTACTCAATGATTGTAGTTAGATATGAGTTACATCTGATAAGTAGATATATATGTAAAGTTTTATTTCTTACATAACGCTTGTGTTATAAAGGATTTACTAATTCAATGTTGCTTGCTTACCGTACACTGGCTCATACATCATGCATATTCAGGACGACAACACATCCTCAATCAATAGAATAAGCATGTTCTACAAAGTAAGGAAACCCGGGATAAAGGATCGGAGATATTGACTGCCACTTGATAATAGGGTGAGGAATCCTGCCGATTAACAGGTCCCATACGGATATCACAAAGAGTTATTGCATTGTTTCTTTAACGCGAAATGAGCGACGCACTCATCCTACACGCTGTTCAAATTACAACATTTACGAATCGTTAATCTTTAGTAATTTATTAATTATAGTATACTAATTGTATTTTATGAACTGACCACCGTGATAGGATTGCGGTATATAAAGCGATAAGTTTTGATTTATTTTACTACATTAACTTTTATATAGAATCGGACAATACGAATAGAAGCAGTAGCGAGAGAACAAATGGACAAATACGATAAGTACATAAAAGAACTGAATACAAAAGTAGAAAAACAGAGAGATCAACAAAGAAAGCGCGATGAAGAGTTTGAAGAAAGACTAAAACAGTTAGAGGAAGAGGTTTGAAATATGTTTAGTTTTAAATAGAACTTACAAGTAACTTTCTGAACGCATGCTTGCTCCGTTTGATGAGATACAAAAAGTGACAAAAAAATAAGTGAATGAACAAAAAGCATATATCATTTGAATGACGAAAATAACAATAGAAATATAATCACTTAAAACCGTCATGAATTGAACAGACTTTCATCAGTATGCTTCCAAGAAAATGCCAGAATGCTCTGTGTGGTACATGTTGTTATTTAAATGAAATACCTAAAACATGCTGAGAGCATCTTAAGATTTGCACATGTGCAATTGTGGGTTAAAATTCAGTTCTTAAAATTACAAAACACAATATGTAACGCTCTTAATTTCATGAGGCTCTAAAAAAATGAACAAATTAAACATTAACCACCAAAAGGACTTCTTTTCACCTATTAGAAGTGCTCCCAACATTTCTTGGAATATCAGAGGTATATGATTATATATTACAAAACTTTAAGTTTATGAATCTTAATTGTTTACAAATATCACGATGCAAATATCAGTCGCAAAACATTGGAAATCACCATGAAAAAGGCAAAGAGACAAAATGATAAACCCAACTTTCTTTATAGTTTCTTTTCTATTTATTATCACTGCAGGGTATAAATGAGATAATTGTATTTTTCAATTATGTTTGTTTTTTCTTTTCTTATTACTTTGTTTCGAGAGAGGGGCCGTACTATATACTATTATAGAATACTCACAATATCATATGACATTGAAAACTATTGCAGTCAATCAGTCTATCACGACCACAAAATAAATGATTTTTTTTTAAAGTTATATAAGTTTCGAAATTGATTTGTAAGTTGTCAGTTCTTTTTCTGTTTTTTTTTCAGGGAAAGAAGAAACATAAAATTGTGAAAAGACCAAAAGAACAATTTGTTCACGATCGCGAATACGTTAGAAACCTGCCCAAGTCCAATCTATCTAAGGTAGGAAAATATTATCACATGTACTATAATGTTTCACTTGAATCTGAATTCAAAACAAAAAACAGAAGAAAGACAGAACGATCAATTTATTGTGTTTATTATTCACCTAAATATGCCCAGTTACAGTGTTCCTTTGGTTGATGTAGTCTAAGTTTGATTTTGTCAGTCTTTATGAACTGTTTTCTCTTTGACTTTACCTTAGAGTTCGGTTTTTTTGTTTATACTTTTTTTCAAAACAGTTAAAATATTTCCGTTTCCTTTGACGAATCAGAATAAACATTGTTTGTATCCAGCATGACAATTGACCATGATGTTAAGCAACTCGGCAAAATTCATAGAGTATTATGCATGCACGAGACATATTACTAGATATTAAAAGTCGATTTTCTGGTAGAGTTCGTGAATCTGGTCTTTATATGTAGAATTTTGAGAATTTTGAGAATGTATGATATGCGTCGTTTGGTCGTTTATCTTTTTTAGCTCACCTGGCCCAAAGGGCCAAGTGAGCTTTTCTCATCACTTGGCGTCCGGCGTCCGTCGTCCGTCGTCCGGCGTCCGTCGTCCGTCGTCCGGCGTCGTTTACTATTACAAAAATCTTCTCCTCTGAAACTACTTGGCCAAATTTAACCAAACTTCACCACAATCATCATTAGGGTATCTAGTTTAAAAAATGTGTTCGGTGACCCGGCCAACCAACCTAGATGGCCGCCATGGATAAAAATAGAACATAGGGGTAAAATGTAGATTTTGGCTCATATCTCTGAAACCAAAGCATTTAGAGCCAATCTAACAGGTGTCAAATTGTTTATCAGGTCAAGATCTATCTGCCCTGAAATTTTCAGATGAATCGGACAACCCGTTGTTGGGTTGCTGCCCCTAAATTGATAATTTTATGGAAATTTTACTGTTTTTGGTTATTATCTTGAATATTATTATAGATAGAGATAAACTGTAAACAGCAATAATGTTCAGCTAAGTAAGATTTACAAATTAGTCAACATGATCGAAATGGTCAGTTGACCCCTTTAGGAGTTATTGCTCTTTATAGTCAATTTTAACCATTTTTCTTAAATCTTAGTAATCTTTTACAAAAATCTTCTCCTCTGAAACTACTTGGCCAAATTAATACAAAATTGTCCACAATCATCATTGGGGTATTTAGTTTGAAAAATGTGTCCGATGACCCGGCCATTTAACCAAGATGGCCGCCACAGCTAAAAATAGAACATAGGGGTAAAATGCAGTTTTTGGCTTATAACTCAAAAACCAAAGCATTTAGAGCAAATCTGACAGGGGGGTAAAATTGTTTATTAGGTCACGATCTATCTGGTCTTACATTTTCAGATGAATCGGACAACCCATTGTAGGGTTGCTGCCCCTAAATTGGTAATTTTAAGGAAAGTTTGCTGTTTTTGGTTATTATCTTGAATACTATTATAGATAGAGATAACCTGTAAAAAGTAATAATGTTCAGCAAAGTAAGATTTACAAATAAGTCAACATAACTGAAATGGTCAATTGACCCCCTAAGGAGTTAATGTTCTTTATAGTCAATTTTTAACAATTTTCATTGGGCCAAGTTCATTATAGATAGAGATAATTGTAAGCAGCAAGAATGTTCAGTAAAGTAAGATATACAAACACATCACCATCACCAAAACACAATTTTTGTCATGAATTCATCTGTTTCTTTTGTTTAATATTCACATATACCAAGGTGAGCGACATAGGCTCTTTAGGGCCTCTAGTTTTACTTGTCATTTTTGATTTGCATTTCGTAACTACTGCATCATTTGCTAGAACACAAGAAATGACTGTAAAATAATTGTAGCATCATTTGTAAAATATATACTGCATTACAGGAGTCGTCCAAGATCAATTCAATATTACAAGTGTGTTGAATATTAGATTTTAAATTGATTGCGTATAGTTCTGATTATCTTAAATATGCGACTGTCTCGGAATACAACAAATGCTGCTCATTTTGTTTTTGTTCATCGATTTGCTTTTGATGAGTATTGTTTCATTGAGAAACGAAAGTTTTCACCTTCAAATTGAGATCAACTTTTGGCTAAAAAGGTGTTTAAACTAAAAAAAAACAACACAATTCTGATAGTAAACCATTTGTAACATCGAGTAACAAAATATATTCATGTATTTCGTATAGTAACATATGTATTAAACTTAATTCGTATTCTGTTATATTACATAGATGGTTCGATTATCAGATGATCTTCAGAAAAAGGGTATATTAAAAACGCCATTAGATGTGGACAAATTTTGGAGAGATTTCGGCAAAAAAAGTATTGATAATACAGACATATTTAAACGTGACCCTTTAACAGAAGGTAACTACTTTTTGTTGTTTTATTTTACAAACAGTCTTGTTTACATGTGCGTATTGTTATGCGTTTACCGTTCTACATTGGCTAGAGGTATAGGGGGAGGGTTGAGATCTCATAAACATGTTTAACTCCGCCGCATTTTTGCACCTGTCCCAAGTCAGGAGCCTCCGACCTTTGTTAGTCTTGTATGACTTTTAACTTTAGTTTCTTGTGTATAATTTGGAGTTTAGTATGGCGTTCATTATCACTGAACTAGTATATATTTATTTAGGGGCCAGCTTAAGGACGCCCCCGGGTGCGGCAATTTATCGCTGCATTGAAGACCTTTTGGCGACCTTCTGCTGTTGTCTGTTATATGGTCGGGTTGTTGTCTGTTATATGGCCGGGTTGTTGTCTCTTTGACACATTCCTCATTTCTGTTCTCAATTTTATTTTTAACTATATAAGAAGACAAATAGATTTTTTTTGTGAGTGGAAGCACGTCGATATGTGAATCTCAACTTAATGTGAATATATAATATTTAGTTATTCATAATCATATCCTTATATTAAAGCTTTTATTCTCTTTTACAGTACCAGATAGTCGACATTGGATCGGTAAAAAGACAACATTACAATCCCTAGATGATAAAGCAAAGAAAAGAAAGCTGAAGAAAATATATGGCAGTCAGGATTCCAATCCGTTACCCACAATCCCTTCACGGAAGTCGAGACAGAGGAAAGCAAAATCTTCGGAGGGTAGTCGAATGATTGACAATAGAGTGTCTACTTGTGCTTCATTTTAATATGTGCATTATTATAACATATTATAATAGGATTGCACTGAAATTTGTAACAAATATAATTACAACCATCATATTAGTTTCTCCTTAACATTATTAACGAGCGCACTTCACGTCTTATAGACATTTAGTTAATGCAACTCCTAATAATGTACCAAAATTATACAAATTTCAGTGTATTTGAAAAGTCTACATAAATATTTGCGAAAACATTAACCCTTTATAATGCACATTTGAAATGGAGTTCAGTAGATACGATAGGGCAAGAGTAAGTCAAAGAATTCTACAAACCTAACAAATGTAATATGTACTAATTACATACTGTTAAAACTAGCAATGAATTGTTTGACATCCTCTTACCTTCACTTACAATTTTACACCTAACCAACATATCTAACTAATTTCATTTAAAAACTCAATCTCTTTCTACAAATTATGAAAAATGTTTTATTTTGTTCAATCTTATACCATTTCTATTTTGTGGTTATAATATTCATTCGAAAAGGAAATCAGATGATAGTTGTATATAAATAAAGTGTTATATCAAAATCCCCACAGTTATACAAACATTCATCGGACTCGGACTCTTGAACTGAATTTTAATGTGCTTATTGTTATGCGTTTACTTTTCGACATTGGCTAGAGGAATAGGGGGAGGGTTGAGATCTCATAAACATGTTTAACCACGCCGCAATTTTGCGCCTGTCCCAAGCCAGGAGCCTCTGGCCTTTGTTAGTCTTGTATGATTTTTAATTTTAGTTTCTTGTGTATAATTCGGAGTTGAGTATGACGTCCATTATCACTGTACTATTATACATATTTTTTAAGGGGCCAGCTGAAGGACACCTACGGGTGCGGGAGTTTTTCGCTACATTGAAGACTTATTGGTGGCCTTTGGCTGTTGTGTTGTCGGCTCTATGGTCGGGTTGTTGTCGCTTTGACACAATCCCCATTTCCTTTCTCAATTTTATATTGTTATGTCATGTCCATATGATTTTAGTGAATACAAATAAAACTAAATACCAAATCGGAAACAAATATTGAAATTTCTTAAACTGTATTGGCGCCGTTGCTCGTGCTTTGTTGTACTGTTTTAATTTTGATTTTAATGATACATGCTCTGTACTTTTACAGTTTGCAATTTAAACAATGCATTCAAACTCCCTCAGACAACAGTTGACCGTAAACGATTTTGACTGTTTTTGGTTTTACGTACTTGCTTCTAAAATCTTTTGTCCCTGTCAAAGGTTTTTCAAGTACACATGTGGTGACCACTACAATCAGTATCATATGTGTAAATTTATAATCATGAATAAAAGGAAAAGTGCAGTATACGCCAATAAGACAACAATCTTGGAGAGGATATATACAGGATTTAGCCTGATATCTAATTTAATTCAGTTCTTTTTTTAATAATAAAATATAGTTAAAGAAGAAAAACGACCGCAACTAAAAACATGAATTTCCTAAAGAGTTTGATAACTCATATATTCATTATTAAAGTAATAGCATAAATTATATTTAAAGACTTCTTTCTTCTTACAGAGAATCCTGGTACAAAAGGATCTGACAAAAGTAAAAGTGCATTTGACCCTAGTCCTGGACCATCAGAAAAACATTCGGAACTTACAACGCCATCTGAAGTGTGACTACCGCCTTTCACTTAATCACCAATTGTGCATGAACATGTTTTATGTATATAGTTTACCCATGTATATTACTGAAGTTTTCATCATTACATTATTCACAACCTGCAATAATTTCCCTTTTATTCTTATCTATGTAGAGACTTATTGATCACATGAATGACTATATAAATAATGCAGTCATTCTTTCATGATATTTGCTATTAAATCAGATACCGATGACGGCTCTAGCTCGGTAAATGTCTATGTTACACCATGCTATAACGGTTTATGAAACATTAAAAGCTTTCAAGAATTTCGATGGGGTCTTGCAGGAATTCTATTTTATTTAAGGATAAAGTATGATACATGTAGGATATCCATTCACATGTAATGACATCATGGTGTAAGAATTGTACTTCGTAATCAAGTCAAGGTAAAGATCCGGATATAAGAAGGAAAAGTTCTTTTCCACAAATTTATTGAAGATTAACAAAGAATATATTTAACTAAAACAGATTCTTTATGTTATTTGTTTTCATCATCAAATATTTTCATACCATTCATTTAAGTTTGAATATTTTCCAATTTGAATTAATCACGAAGTATTTTTTTTCAGGTGAGGTTTCAATTGATGTTTCGATATTTCGTTATCCTCATTTATAAAAAAAAAAAAGCTTGTCAATTCAATAATTTTTGCATTTTGGGGTTTCAGTATGACGTGACACACGTAATTTCAAATAACCAGAAAATAAAGTTTTGCGATTCGACTGGCTTAATATTGAAGTACCCCTACATATGAATTCAACTTATTTTCCTTTCTGTTGAAAGACATACATTACCAAGACTTTACAGATCGCTTACCATGGCCAGTGATATTTCAAAATTAAACAAAATTGTGAAGGGCTAGAAGCTAGGTAAAATAAAGATTATATATATATATATACAACTCGTCTAAACATCAACCCAACAATTATTTTAAAAGGATTACGTTTTTTTCTTTGAATTTTTGAAATTTGACTGACCAAGGCCAATACACTAACACATATCCTCATTACTAACCTTAAATTTCATCGTTATTTAAAAGTGACTTTGTATGTTTCAGTCTGCCGGTAAAGTTATAGTATTTTGGTATATATATTAATGTTATTATATGAAACTCAGGGAACACACACTTTATTAGTGTATATTCATGGTTGAATGTTTAATTGTGTTTGCTTATCGAGAGGTAATGAGGAAATATAGATCGGAGAAAATGAAATATCTAACACAAAGCTACAGTAAAATACGACAACTTAAAACAATTGAATTAACTGGAATGACTATTTCATTGCAAATAACAATACATTGCTAAATGTTTGTAATTCTTACAAAATCTGAAGAATGCTTTCCAGTAAATTTTTATTTCAGTGAGACAAACTTACTTAGTATTCAAAAATCTCTAAAAAATATGAAAACAAAAAAAATCCTCTATGTTATTGTAAAATATTAAACAATGTGTCAGTTTTGTTTTTAAACTATTTTTTTCATATTATATATCATCATGCATGTACGTGCTATTTTAATATCTAAACTGTAATGTTTTAGGGTTAAGAAAATGTTTTCATTTAAACATGGACAATTTTATACAAATTTGTTTCTAGAATTTATTGAGTGTACAGGAAATTAGAATTGATAGATCGAAATCTAAATCCAAACAGAACAGAATGTAAAACATGTGAAAATGAAACTGATTAAAACATATAAAGATAAAACTGATATCAAGTGTATTTTTCATGTGCATGTCATGCAGTATTTTGTAATTTTTCAATCACTTTATTTGCTTTTATGTTATTCAAATTATTATATAAATATTGTATTAAAACATATTGCATTTGAATAAAAAATGTTTGAACGACGCTTACAAAACAGGTATAATTTCACAAGATATACAAGGTTTATAATTTTACACACCGTTACATCCACAAAAGACACGAATCAAACATTTGCCACGCCAAATAAAAAAAAATCAAAGAAACCATATTGCTCCTAATAAGACAAAGGCCATCTAAATGTGGATGTGGAAAAACGTTTATGTTTCGAATGATTCAATATTTTATTAGCAGTTAATCTAAAATGAAATAAATTTGTGCCACCGACCCAGTCGCTATAAAAACTCAACATTGATACCAGGCTAAAGATTCGGGACGGTTGACACATGTTTCGTCTACAAACGACTAATCAATGATCTCAACAGTTTCGTGCCTTATTCAATACGAAATAGTAAAACGATTGAAAACCAAAACGATAAAAAAGTATGTGCCAAATACGATTAATGCTATATATCTCTGGGGGAGATAAACCTTTTTTGATTAATGCAAATTAAGTCTTATAAACAGGTAATTCACGAAAAAGGAACGAATCAATCATAAATCATAGCTCATGTCAATACAAAATTGTTGGCTACTGGTTAATGAATTAATATAAGAAACGAAACGTTCACCAGCAGTCGCATTAACCCAATGGTTTAAAAGCTCATCAGAGATACCCGACTAAATTTGGTAAGCTATTTTTGTTTTTCGTCTATGAAACTAAATCAGTGACGATCGAATAAAAAAATCACAGTTCAAGTACCACGTTAAAGAGCATTGAAAACCCGTTCCAAAAATTGTTTAAAAAGCGCCTTAGGACATTGATGCATGTAGGTAAAAACGCCTGGGTGTTTTGAATATTTCAATATTTATTTCAACAGTTAATTTATCAAACATTCAATGATATTATCCATCAACATAGATGCACTGGCTACTTTGCAGTAGTCCCTTCTGCATCATATAAGTAGTATTAAAACCTCATCAGAGATACCAGGTTTATTGTTTGGTATGACAGACATCGCGTAAAGCATCCAATTAAAAATCACCAATGGCACTAACTGTTGAAATGTAAAATAAAATACAAAAGTGACCAGCATTGAAAATCAAAACAATTCAAAGCATGTGCTAATTACTTTTCACAGTATTATTGCTTTGGGATAGCATAAGACTTTACTGATTCGAATAGTTTAAACTTCGTTAAGCATTAAGCTAACGAAACGTACGTCTAGAAAATATTAAAGATAACACAGAAGTGCTAACTAATTGGTAGTACCTCAGGTACGAAACGTTCACTTGCAGAGGCATCAACCTAGTGACTGTAAACACTCGGAGATATCAGGTTTATAAAAAATAAATACCGAACTCCGAGATTAATTAAAAAAGAAGTACATAAACATGAGAAACTCAAGCATCTGACTACTTAGATCATCGGAAATAATGAAGAACTACTGACATATTCTTGTCTTGGTACAGGCATTTTCAGGCGAAAATGATTGGGTAAATCTGGTTTAAAGCTATATCTTCCACTTGATTGGGTAAATCTAGTTTAAAGCTATATCTTCCACTTGATTGGGTAAATCTGGTTTAAAGCTATATCTTCCACTTGATTGGGTAAATCTGGTTTAAAGCTATATCTTCCACTTGATTGGGTAAATCTGGTTTAAAGCTATATCTTCCACTTGATTGGGTAAATCTGGTTTAAAGCTATATCTTCCACTTGATTGGGTAAATCTGGTTTAAAGCTATATCTTCCACTTGATTGGGTAAATCTGGTTTAAAGCTATATCTTCCACTTGATTGGGTAAATCTGGTTTAAAGCTATATCTTCCACTTGATTGGGTAAATCTGGTTTAAAGCTATATCTTCCACTTGATTGGGTAAATCTGGTTTAAAGCTATATCTTCCACTTGATTGGGTAAATCTGGTTTAAAGCTATATCTTCCACTTGATTGGGTAAATCTGGTTTAAAGCTATATCTTCCACTTGATTGGGTAAATCTGGTTTAAAGCTATATCTTCCACTTGATTGGGTAAATCTGGTTTAAAGCTATATCTTCCACTTGATTGGGTAAATCTGGTTTAAAGCTATATCTTCCACTTGTATGACAGTTGTTTATAGTTCCATTATATTGACAAAATTAGGTGAGTAAACAAATAAGCCAAACTTCACAATTTATTACAATAGACGCGCGTCGACTATACGGCACATCACATCATCTTGCTTTAAAACAGTTGCAAGACCGAATCAAATACAAAGATAAAGAGCATACAATCCCAGAGCAGTTCGACCATTTATTTTCTGGTTTTATCCTCAGTTTAAATGATAATGATATTTGTGATAATTTAATGTTATTTACTGTCATGTTGGAAACTCTTTGAGAGAAATGTTTCGGATGCGAATGCATTTGTAGTCGATTGTATTTTCGAAATGAAACATAAAAGGTCTATTTACTAATTTTACGTAGAATTCTTTGAAGAATTCTACTGGAATATATTGTTAACATTATTTCCGATCATCATTATACAAGCAATATTCATTGTACGAATGCTTCGTATTCAGTTTAAATTGATGAATGGTTAGAATCCGCTATCTTGTTAACAGTAAAGTTTGATTATACCATGTATATCTGTCTTGATGCATTTTTGTTTTTCATTTGATCTTGTCTATGGCTTACAAACTCCTATACACATATCTATAAGATAGCTGGATGAACTGACCAGTCAGAATTTGTTTTCAAAAAAACTTTATAAACCAAACCATGTTAAATACTAGCATTCTCACAATTGTGTGTTCGTTTGAGTGTGAAAGTCGAAAGTAGAAATAAACTTTTGTATCAGAAATTGAATAATAGAACAGGGGAAAATATAAGATATATTATTCTTGATCCTTACTCTTTAAATTACTTCTGGTTGATTGTTAAGCAACAGAGGTATTTTTTAATTTCATTTCTAAAATAGATTTTCAGTTTCGAGTGCGTAAATATGGTATTTTCATTATATTGACTATATACCAAGAAAAAATAAAATCACAAAAATACTAAACTCCGAGGAATATTCCAAAAGAAAAGTCCCTAATCAAATGAAAAATCAAAAGCTCGAACACGTCAAACGAATGGATAACAGCTTTCATATTCCCGACTTGGTACTGACATTTTCTTATGTAGAAAATAGTGGAATAAACCTGGTTTTAAAGCCAGCTAAACCTCTAAATTGTATGACAGTCGCATCAAATAGTTATGATTTATGAAAAGTGTTATTGATATGCCTATATGCCTAAAACAAAGAAGAAACGAGAGATACCACAGTTACATTCAAACTCATATAAGTCGAAAATAATCTGACGACGCAATGTCAAAAAAGGAATGAACCAATTGATAAACAAAAGATTGATCAGAACAAACCACAACACAAACCGGGGATGATACCAGGTGCTCCGAATCCTGCTCCACCTATGTCACCCGTCGTGTTGCTATATTTTCGTGTCCGATAGACAGACAGACATTTGTTGGTGGGGATAGTTTGGGGTGTCAGTGTGGCTTGAAAGTACGTATGAATATGCAGCATATTTCAGTCCAAAGGGGACTGTTCAATCCGAGACCAATTATTTGGAGAAGTCAATGGTCTCTGTACGTCTCTCTTGGAGGGGTCTGTAGGTATCTTTCTGTCCCTATCAAATGGCAGTACATATCACCAAACTTTCATCCCAATCAATCAAGTTAGCAAAACCTAATTGGTTGATTGTAGTTTGACACAAATCGTATTAAATTTGATGTCAATGTTGAAAAATTAAAGGAAATGTGTAGATGTATAAGCAGTTCTACCACTGGAATTATTTACATAATCATGTGTTTTACTTATAGAAAGAATCAGTAGATCATATTGAATACAATCATTAAAAAAAGTAACGTTGTCATCCAAACCTATAAGAACGTACGATTAATATAAGAAAAGAATGAGATGTGGTTACATTCTTGTCTTTTGGTTGTGATGGATACTTTCTAATTTCAATCATACCACATCTTCTTTTTTAGATTAATAAGTTCAAATTCAGTACCTGCGGTAGAAATATTTTTAGTATCGATGTATTAATCAAACGTTTTTACTGAGAATTATAATGAAAGCTTGAAATTGTAAGCATATATTTTAAAACACCTACTAGTATCTCAGAAAATACATTTAATTTAGGAAATGTGTCTTTGTATTTAAAGTAATTAATTATCTATAAATAAAGTCATCATAGATACCAGGACTAAAATTTTACACTTACGCCAGACGCGCGTTTCGTCTACAAAAGATTCACCAGTGACGCTCGAAAATAAAATGTTTAAAAGGCCAAATAAAGTACGAAGTTGAAGAGCATTGAGGACCAAAAATTCCCAAAAGCTTTACCAAATACAGCTAAGGTAATCTATTCCTGAGGTAGAAAAGCATTACTATTTCAAAATTTCAAAGTTTTATTAACAGTTAATTTATTGTGATGAACATATCAATGATAACTCAAGTGAACGCATCAGTGCTGATTAATGGGCTGGTGATACCCTCGGTGAAATAAATCTATGTTTTAGTTAAACCTGTCTCAACTAAACTATAAGTATTTTTTAATATAGAGAATGTAGAGAAAAAGTGATAGATAGGATATTATTTGCTAGTCAAACATGACATTGATGATATTTTGATTAAGATTATGTCTATCAGTCCATCTGTTAGAAATGTTGGTCCCAGGAATTCTCTCTCTGAAATTAGAATATAATAACTATCAAATATATTTAATAACCAATGGCAATCACAAAAGTATGTATATGGAAAAACCGATATAGATCCTGGATAAAAACTTTTCTTTTGATAATTTGATATTACCCCGTTATAGTTATGTCATATTCGTCCACTAGCATTTCTATCCCGAAATATACTAAGGTTAATATGAAAAAGGAGATCTTGTATAATTGCCAATGATACAGGTCTCCACAAGAGACCAAATGACACAGTAATTAACAAATGAGAAAACTGTACGGCTTTCAACTATGAGCAAAGACATAACGCATAGTCAGCTATATATATATGTCTTGACATGCCAAATGTAAAACAATTCAAACGAGAACACTTACAGCCTTATCTTTGTTCAAAATAGTGATGTAACAATACAATACATGAGAACAAAATATAAAGATAAGTTGCAAAGGGCTTAATTCATGAAATGGATACACATATAAAAATATATTACAAAAACACATAGTGGACGTGGATGGGAACTAATACATCCCCACAACAAGAGACACACAGTAAAGATCTGAGCGTACTCGCAGTTACTAACAGCTACTTCAAAGCTCAATAACAACTAATACCAAAAACAATCATGCATCTAAAGGTTTAATTATCAATCAGTACACATCCAACAATTAATGGATATATCGATGACGCTCTAGATAACCAGGTCAAAAGGCTTAATAAAGTAAGACGTTGAAGAGCATTGGAAATCAAAAATCCAAAAGGTTTTGACAAAAAATCTAGGGTAGAAAATATGTGTATTTAGAAATCTTTAAAAAAAGAAACTACAATATGAAACATTTGTTTGTACATATATATCAATATAAATAAAACGATGGAGAAAACGTCATTTACAATGATACAACAAACCAACGTGACAAAGAAATCATGAAAATATCAATAATTTCTTATTTTGTAAGCTTCACATGAAATTTTCAGTTGTGCGACAATGCAATCAATAATGCATCTTTAATTAGAAGGGAAAACGATACTTTTCCAGAGCACCTGGTATCATCAAAATTAAGTTTTTGATGGTGTTCTTGCTGCCCAGCCTTCTGTGTTGTCTTTTGTGTGCTGCTGCTTTTATATTTGTCTATATTTCGTATTTTAGTTTGAATGTTCCTTTGGTATCTTTCGCCTCTTGCTTGTCGTCAGCGTAACGTTAAAAGAATAAATTTGACCACAGGTTAGTGTAAAATATGCATGCAGTTTACATTGAAGTTTTAACCTGCCTTTTTCCTATATCTAGCATGTCTTATCTGCTCCCTCTCTACTTTCTCTTCGTATAACTTTTCAGCTAGTTCTCTCATTTTAGCGTGGTGATTCCATATTCTTGCATATGATGATTGTTTCATATTATCCGATTTTTTCTGAAAAATGAAATTAAATAGAAAAAAAGGTATAATTGATAGGTTGACGTACGATATTGAACATTCATGTGTTGCATATTTATCCAAGATGGTAATTTGTCGGTCTACGGGAAGAAGCTTGCAGATTTGGTCTGCAAAACTATAAAGTATTATGTTTTGACACAACATTTTTTGAAAATCATTTGCATATACTGATCATTGACAAAATTTTATATATTTTATTTGGCCTTCTAAATATTTGTTTGAATTCGAGCATCAATGTTGAGTATTTTTGTAGACGTAACGTGCATCTAACGCAAATACAACATTTTAATCCTGGTATCTATGATGAGTTTATTTCCGTGATTTTGTTTTATTGTTCTTTGATTATATTTATGTGTGTATATTAACACAAAACGCGAGTTTGATATACACGATATTTGGCTATTGAATTGTAATTCATTAGAATTATCCAAAAACGGCAGTCAAATACATATCTGTGTTTTCCATGTCATGACTCAACAATTGTTCGAATGAAGACATAATATCTTTTATATGCTCAAGCTGATTCGTAAAACGTGTATTTGGAAATTTAAAAGATGTGGTGTGAGTGCCAATGAGTCAACTATCCATCGGTAATTTTATACATTTTTTGTTTGTTTCGTGGTCTGTCATGATTATCAAGATTTTTATGGTAATATAATTTACAAGGCAAACAAGCATAAAAATTGTCCATGATATCTATTCTTTGAGTATCGTTTGTTATATCACCGAAAAAGATGAAAAAAAAAAAGGTTTTGAAATTGATATGTTTAAAATTTTCATACTGATAATATATCCCCCTCTTTGGGATGTCTTCGTATGTTTCGGAATCTATTGATGGTTTAGACAGTTTTCTATTGATGAAGATCAAAAGGGGGAAAAAAATCGTTTCTGATTTGATGGTGTAGCTTCAACATTGATGTATTCCAACTAGCAATATTAATATTTATTCCACGGTATTTTTCTGCTGATAGAATAACTCAGCGTTCAACTCCTCTTCACACCTACGATAAACATCTAACTACCAGATCAACCTATAAAACTAATAAGATAACTGATATTTTGACTATTTTATTTATTGTATCTGTTTAGTTAACGCATCAATGTAAATATTACGGAATTTGATGAGACTGTCATCAAAGTGAGAGGGTTAGAAGTATAACACCAGGTTTAATCCACCATTTTCTAAAGGAGTAGGTTCAGTAAGACCCCTTTTTGGCCCCAAAATATAGCAGTTTTACAAAATTGTGAAATTGTAATCTTTTGGTTATTTATTGGAAAGTAGAATGCTTCTGCTACATAAATATAGCCTGTTTTTGACAATACAATGTACATATATCGGGTTCTGGCATCATTAAGTCATGCTAAATTACTGAAATCTGCACAATTTGTGCATTTTAGTTAAATTTTAGACGGTGTCCGTCTAAAATGAAAGTGGCCGCATTCGTGTTCATTCATAATATTGAAATGTAAGTTGTATTTGACGATAATACATAACATATATAAAGGTTGAGGATGAACACGGATGCGGCCACTTTCATTTTTGACAAAAACCAACTGAAAAGTGACGTTATTTGGCATATTTGATAGATTTTTCATATTTAAGCTTGAATCGGAACGTTTTTAATGACTCAATCAGTTAAAATCTTTCCCAAAAATTAATCAAATCAATTGAAATAGACACTTAAGTGTTTAAAAAGTGTCCAAAATCTTTCGTTAGATGAACCTGAAATTTGAGGCCAAAATCGGTCCTTACCGGACCTACTCCTTTGAAAATGCCTATACCAAGTCAGGAATATGACAGTTCTTGTCCATTCGTTTTAGAAGCGTTTTGTTATTTGATTTTGCCATGTGATTATGGATTTTCCGGATTTATTTTCCTCTAAGTTCAGTTTTTTTGTGATTTTACTTTTTAACACACACAAACACACACACGAATCACATATGTACTTGCGTGACCTAAACACCCTTTTACGAGGTTAAATAATTATTTTTGATAACGTTTACTTGAAATTATTAAATATGCATTTAATCCCTATTTATAATTGTATTTCATATTTTTTATCTCATAATAAAGTACATTGCGAGGGAGGTACAAACATATTTCGTGTGAACATGTAATACAAATAAATAAAATTGAAATTACCAGTAAATATGCCTGTCATGGTGTTTGTAACATGATATCTAACCATTCTGCTAAGTGTGTATGTAATTTAATATTGCTGTCATAAGTTCTTTGATATAAACTTATTTTATGCAGTTTATGTTACCTTTTGTGCACACCCATATTGTATTATATTTCTTCAACGGGAATGTTTTACCTTTTCTTCCATTTTTTCAAGTATCTTTATCTGTTTTTGGTTTTTTTCCTGAATTTCCTTTTGTTGAACTTCATTTTTGATGGTCAGCTTTTTACAATAGTCATCGTATCTCTCCATTGTGTCCTTGACAACATCTTCTATTCTCAGCCATTGACTCTAAATATGAGGAAACAAAATATAACAGTTCGCCTAAAGCATTGAAAAAGATATATTAAAGAAATACGTAGAAAGAGTTGTCGTGGTATGACAGAATTTTACAACATTTTTGCGATCCATTTTGGACATTTCAGAGTTTGCTAAAACAAATAAAACTCACCCTTTTCGATCTTTACAATGAAGTTTGGTAATTTTGTTAAACGTTTTTAATCAAATGTCAGAGAAAACAAAGACAGGGCTCTTTTGTGGTTTTATTGTCAACCCAAGCTTAAGAAAACCTAATGGCTATGCAAGAGTAATAACTTAATTGCTTACAGGAGTTATAACCAAAGCTAACATCATTACTAATCTAATCATGATCAGTCTTGAATACCGGCACATATGTGTTTATATATGAACTTCTAATGCCCATTTCATCAATGCATACACATTTCTATCAGACAAGATATTACTTATATTTAATCCGATGATTTCCTAGGTATCAGGATTCATAAAAAGCTAAATGGACTTATCGCTCAATAATAAATTCCTAAATGGCACACATCTATTTGGGAATGTCGGATGTTTATATATATATATATATATATATATATATATATATATATATATGTATGCCTAGATGCAACTAGAACATTTAAGTCTAAGCCAAAGATAGATTGCTACTATTAAAATCAGTAAATAGTAAAAAAAAAAAAAGGATCAGTTGTCCTGCAATACAAGACTTCATTTATACTTCTTATAAAACATGCTTATTATTCATGTTTTCGTAAAGTTTCTTACATGTCATCTAATTCAAAAAGAAAAATATATTAGCAACAAAGGGGACAAACGAAATCATAATACCAATAAAAACGTACAACATCATGACAAAAAAAAAGACAAATAACAATAACAAAACATTTTCAAATAAAATAAAATAATAATAACGCAACACGATCAGAACCAAAACCATGAACGAAATCAGTTGTACCCTAAGGGTAACCACCTGTTCCTGCTAAAGATACGGCAACTGAATTGTTACTCATTGGGAGTTATAAAAAAGGTAAATGTCATAAGGGCTACGAAGACTAAATAATGGTAACGATATTTGGAACATACCAGTTGTCACCTATGACACAGATATTCCATTAAAATCAACCAAATCATGATAGCGTCCTAAAAAATGTTAAACGGATGACTTTTACTTTATCATTTGGGACCCTTGATGTCCTTGGATGCTTGAAGGCAGTTACTCTTTATTAGGAAACCAAACATAAAAAACCTGGTATATTGTATAAACTGGGAGAAACATACTTCATATGCAGATTCTTCTGGAAGGTTGCTACACAGATATTAAAAGTTTGCAAAGGAAAACATTGAAATTATCACATATGTCGTCAAAGTAGTTCTGAATTGACATTTATGGCCAATGTCTTGAGTATGTAAAAAACCCCAATGAAATTCATGTTTGTTTTTCTGTAAGGATTATTAAATGTAAACCGACATCGTTTGTTACGAATTAAAATATTCACAATTCTCATTACAATAGTCAATCAAAATATGGTATCAAAAGGATAACTGAAGAAACAATTTGATCAGTTTGTTCTGTATTTACTCTAAGTGGTGCAAATCTCATCTAACGAACAGGCAACCTTAACGTTTATACGGCAAACACTGAAATATGATAACTGTCATAAACATATTTGAGCTCTATTCGTGTATTTTATGCAGTATAATAGACATAATTAATGAATCGCTGAGGGATTTTTTTTCAAATTTGACTTTGAGAGATTCTTTATTGCAAGTAGGCATCATAGCTTTAATTTAAAATAAGCTTACAAGGAGTAAAATTTTGTTGATATCAGCATTATTAGAATAAACAACAAAAAAGGAGTAACATGCGGTTTAGGTTGAGCTTCTTCCGAACTCGGTTGATACTTAAATATTTTTCCTTTATTCTTTGACTTCTTCATTTTTTCTGTTCTAAGAATACATTTTAAGCCAAAATCTTAAGATACCTCATTTCTTCGACGTATTTCCTCGCCAAATGTCAGTCTCTTCTCATCTTTTTTATCGTTATTTTCTTCATGAGAATCTGGCGTGGATATTTCCTAAAAAGTATAAAAAAAACTCTATCTTGAAGTAAGTTGCATTTTGTTATTTTGTTCCAATCTTAATATCAAATTACCATGTTTATATGCATTTAAATGAGCCAGTAAATGTCACATACCCTTTTTTGTTTTGGTTTCGTATGGCTTTTCAATGTCTCTATTAGATCTGGAAATGATGATTTAAGATACTTCTTCCCAGGATTTTCACTAGCAGCTGAAGAAGGTGTCCTAGCTGAGTAGAATCCATATGATCGAGTAAAACAATGATGAGAACTTCCGTATGGTAAAGTTATTGATTTGGTAGGCGATGTCCTTGATGTGGATGCTGTATCGAAATCGGATTCATAATCCTACAATTAAAATTTACACTGATTTTGAAACTTGTACAAGTTGTAGATAAGTAGACAAGATGTATTCGTAAGTGAAAACAAAACGATAAGATAATGATAACATAAAACCGAAATATCGTTAAAGTGAAAAACGCTTTTTTTTACATATTGTTTTCATGTTAGTTCTACATAGAATTCGTACGTAAATATTCAGCAGTTACGGCTGATCAATATGTATAGATGCCTATAATTTCTAATTATTACATGTTCTTCATATACTTACATCTGCCATTGTTGACTTTAAAGTAATATTGTCAAGTAACCATTCATTTGGAACAATGACAAGATAGCACATAGCTATGTTGGGAAATGTTTTTAAAACAATTACAGGTTTATATAACGATATCATATACTTTATTTTAATTATAAATATTTTTGATTATTATTTCAGCATATTTATCAAAATATAAAACCTTAGTTTCGGACAGCCATTGAACATATCAGTTTTCATGTTGTTGATTTCATTTTAAAAGATTCACTGATATATATCATTGATCTGAACATGTATTGTTTTAGTAATTTAACACCAAATTCGCTTTTAACGACGTATTTAAAAATTGTAAACTAATTCGGTTTTCAAAATTAAATTAAATTGAGTTATCTGTCTTACGACATAGTTAGGTAGATCATTGCTTTCAAACACTATCCGAATGTATAGTATCTGATTACTAATATATATATATACAAATTCAGTAGAAGCAATTAATTCATTAGTGTTACGTGTTTTGTTTAGTTAAGTTTGAACATATTTATTTTATAGTGGATTGGAAAAAAAGTTTTGCAACTTAAATTAATCTCTTTCCACTTTGCGGGTTCGAGTGCTGCCTTGTAGTGGCATTATACTGCTCTTTTTCGAAATATACAAGAGTGTCTTTAACGCGCAACAGATATTGCTCTCTCTTAACACTGTTCAGCCATTCATCGTCCCCTTCCGATGGACCTCTTCGTTTCCTTAAGACCATACTTTTTGTTCATAGTCGAGCTTTATAGCTTACAATGTTAGGTGGGTTTTACTCATTGTTTAAAGCCAAATGTGGACCTACAATAGTTAACCTCTATGTTATGTTTTCTTGTGTGGATTGGCAATTATTTCAAATTTTCTTATTTTTATTTTACAGAACAGCATAAAAGAGGGACAAAAGATACCAGAGGGACAGTCAAACTCATGAATCGAAAATAAACTGACGACGCCATGGCTAAAAATGAAAAAGACAAACAGACAAACAATAGTATACATGACACAACATGGAAAACTTAAGAATAAACAATAAAACAAGCTGTCAAACTCAGTAGAAATTGTTAAACTCATCAGATTGGCATGAAACACAAACAGTATGACAAAAGACAAACAGTACGGATTTAAGAAAACTCGCATTTACTTAATGCTAGTTCAAAGCCAAAACTATATAAATCATGTTCTCCCAGACGAAAGTATCAATCTGCATTTACTCAACGGATTTGGTGTACGTACACATGTCAATTTGTCTATTCATATTTCATGTAGCCTTATTTAAAAGCTTGCAGCTTCTGCTCAGACTTTATGAAACGTCACCAGTGTCATAGCAGAAAGTTGATGAACCAGGGTTATACAAATAAACGTCTCGTCTTTTTTAGAAAAAAATTACATCGGAAGATAAAAAGACCTTGTTGATAAATATTCCGTACCAACTTCACAAATAAAACATGCCAGTCTTGAAGTATAGATTCTAGATACTGACTCTATTTATCATCTAATTACTTTTTAAGTATTCTTTTTACTGTTTAGACCACTTTTTGATAATATACTTTTGGCATGGGTCGGAATTAATTCATCCCGCCATTGTGTTATTGTTTAGAGGTTACTACTTTGTATTCTTGTTTCTCATTTTTGCTTATTTGCTTTAGCTATTAAGTGTCAATATGGCATTTTTGTCTTATTTGTTTGTTTTTATAGTGATACATATTATAGCACACTATTGACTGCTGTACCCCAATTATTGGCATTTTACCTATTATGTCTGTTAGTTTTGCTCATACAATGTTGTCCATATAATGAAATTGTCTACGACTGTCAGACACGTGAAATATTTAGCTACCTATAAAACCAGTATAAACCCATCAAGGAATACATTTATTACTTAGATCTTAACAAAGTGCGTAATTTCCTGAAAGAAACAAATTGTTTTTAAAATATGCAACCTTTGAATAATTAAAATTTCGAATTCTTAACCATTGTATTAACTTTGTTTAGATATACAAATTCAAACCATTTGATGAAGAATATCAGCCTTGACAAGTTCCAAGATAGATAAATTAAAGTAAAAGAAATGTAACAGGAAACAAATCAATGTAACCAACAAAACCTGATGGAATCGAATGAACTCTAAAAGGTGCAAAACCGAAGGTGTCAACTGTCATGCATGTATCAGCCGCCATGCGAGTCCACACGTGCCACAACCAGAAATATAAAACCGATTGGTCAAATTTCAAATAAATAAGACTAAACTGACATCTTAACATCGAAATCTGCGAAAAGATGTCGTTCGTAAATCGAGACACCAGTAAAAAGTTTGTCTAAATAGGGTATGTTTTTCTATAGAAAATGTTTAATGTTTTGTATGGTTGATACTGAAATGTATACACTAAATTTGAAACGCCCTTCTTTCAATACAAAATCCTCTTAATAAATGAAAGGCATTTAATGTTGTAATTTTAGCTGTGTGTAGTTATCTTTATACTAGTTCATGAATTTAGTCATACATATATTTGTAAATGAAAAAGGAAGACTTCCGCTATGCATATACATTTAATATGAATTTCTAACTATTTCTAATTATTTATTTAACTTTAAAATAAACCTTTGTGTTTAACTGACGACAAGTTACTTAAAACCATCATAACTATCTAATGTTTCGTGCAGGCCCTGAATGACACAAGTATTTTTTTTCTTCAAAAAGTAGAGTACTACTCAAACAAATTATATCTATTTCTTTAGGTAAGAGCAGCGGATATATATTTTAAACTGCTTTTAAATGTTTTGTATACAAAAAGGTCTAAGTGAATTTCATGACTTCTTTTACCTAAATACTTCCGCTTCCGAGATCCTTACTATCATATTGCATTTGACTCCACTTCTTAATCTCTTGCACTATTCAAAGTCATTTCTTAAGATAAAACTGGTGTTTCTAATGCTTAATCCCAATAAATGTATTATTATAACATTTATTTTGTATACAGAAAACACCATAAGTTTGTAAAACTTGTAGCTGATCATTTTTTTACTGTTGCTCAAGGAAAAAAATATAAACAAATTTGAACTTGTTCGATTGGCTAGTGTATATAACAACGTATTTGATTTCAACGAAAGAAATCTCTGTATCACTAAAAAATTATTACAAGAGGGTATTCGATATCACAAACTAGTCATAACATTTACTAAACTTTATCATCGATACAAGAACATCATTCGTAAATAAAAATCAACTTGCAGACATCTTATACATTTAGGTATTTACATACAACTGCACAAACATGTCCACATTAATCTAATCTTAAAAGCTAACCAAACCTTTAAACATACTTATTTGGAAAGGATATAGTTACGATGCTGTTGTCAGATCATTAAGGATTGCATATTTTGGTGTTGATACTGATTCACTCATAGGGCCTTTGCATCGGAGTATACACCTTAATTATAAAACCAGCTGTTGGCATGATACGGGTTATATTCTTCTCATATATTTTTAGGATGGTATGATACTTAAACCCTAACAAAAGGTTTGTACTTGATTTTCATATAATGAAGGCATACTCTTTAAATTAGTTTAATAGGGGTTTAGAGCTGGATTTTCAGTTAGTCATTTGTTAATGCATGTATCATTGGCATTTTGCTTAGTTTCTTTTGTTATCTTTTCTTACATATGATTCGGACTTATTTTAGACTCAGTTTTACTGTGCAAATTGCTATGTCTTTATTAATTCTACATTGGCAAGAGATATATGATGAGGGTTAAGATCTTACAAAATATGATTTGGTCGCATTTTTGGTGCCTGTCCAAGTCAAGAGCCTTTGGCTTTTGTTAGTCTTGCATGTTGTTTAATTTTAGTTCATTTATATTTTTTGGAGTTTACTCTAGTACACGGTTTTATTTAGGGGCCACTACGTTTGAAGACCCATTGGTGGCCTCCTGCTGTTGGATGCTTGTTGGTCGGGTTGTTGTCTCTTTGACATATTCCCCGTTTCCATTTTCCATTTTATGGTTTATGCATTAATTGAAATCTGACTTTTAACTAGATATCATTAACTACTAATACTCTTGAATCAGGTCGTCTGTCAATTTTCAAACTTGAAAGCCAGGAACAATTTATCCAGATGTAGTCGTTGGTGGATATCTGCCATATTTGTTTTTCAGTATTTGGTGTAGTTTACAACAGGGTCGTAAGTTATCTCATATAAATGAGTCCCATTTTGTCATCAAACTGCATTTATGCATACATATTTGTACAAAGTTTTCGATTGACACTTGTCTCATTAGCAATCGTGCCAGCTGAAGGACGTCTCCGGGTGCGGGATTTTCTCGCTATATTGAAGACCCATTGGTGGTCTCCGGCTGTTGTCTGCTCTATGGTCGGGTTGTTGTCGCTTTGACACATTCTCAATTTCTATTCTCAATTGAATGCCACATCGTTTTTTGTAATATGCACTTATACACTGTACAATCAACATGTATCATTTTTCAAATCCACTGCGTCACTGTAAACTTGAAAAGTATGTAAGGACTCAGTGTTTATTTCATTTCTATTTGACAGTAGTGCCATTTTTATTTTGATCTTAAATGGATAGGTGAAGTGATTCAATAACATATTTTTCTTGATGTTTTATTTTGTGTTTTTTCTAAGTATTTTTTTTAATTTCAAAATGACACCTTCGTGCATTAAAAGTGAGTCTACGATAAAAGAAAAATATATCCATGTATATCAGAAAAATCGTCCTATTTTTGTGCTACCAGGTAATGCGGGGTTCACACATTGTCGATTATTACTCCCGTTTGAGATCAGACAGCGATACGGCACGGGAAGTGAAAAAGTCGGAATACTATCCTCAATCATCTGGAATGTCCTATCATTGCTTGAACGCAGTCGTTTTAGTTCGTAACAGATTCCTTCGGGTCGGGAATGGTCCGGATAGTTCGGCGAAGCACCCCGACAGTTAGATGCGTCCCGTAGCATTCGGGGAAACTCAGCCGATTTTGTCTAGTCGGATTACAAGCGTGACTATGTCGTGACAGATTCTGATGTATCGGATCAAAATCATAACAATGTTCTGTGTTTTCTGGACGGTGTCCGGTAAAACGGGAATGATTTGGAGTAATTTTTCATTGATGGTTTTCTGCCGATTGAGTCAAGATAGCATCGATCTTGTCGATTGCAAACCGTCTTTGCCGAAACCGTTCCGGAACAATCCCGTTAATAATACGAAATTCGTCAACAATACCCACGTTAGAGTGCCGACAATTACAGAATACGCTACGACTATGACCCGATAAAGGCGTTTGCAATACGATAGAGCGGACTGTGATAGGATTATGTTTCGGCAGTACATGATCATCCCGAGTATGCCGACAGTTTTCGAACGGATAATTTCCGTCAGCGTCGGTTCACTGTCTGGTCACTGTCTGAACTCTGTAGGATTACATTGGTTAGATTTGGGACGCAGTCGTGAAAGACTCGGTCGAATTTTACTATGCGAAAGATACAAATCGGATTAGAAGCGGATTGAGAACGAGATTATCGGGACAAATCCGCATGGAAATGGTTTAATATCGACGCTTCCTGAACAATATCTGATCGAGATTAAATTATTTTTTTTACAAATGTTAATTAAAATTTGAATTTCCATCAACGATTCACAGGATCTTGATCAGACTTTTGACAAATGTTAATCGTAAAATCAGTAAAAATCGTGAATGTGTGACCCCAGCTTAAGATATTTGCTAACAAGTTTTCGATATAAGAGCATATTCATTGTTTTCCCTTTACAGTACAATACGTGACTTTATAGTATACAACTATTATGAATAAAACCTTATTTATGTAACACGTTATCTATTTTGTGATGGTTTAAGGTTACGATTACAACGGGTTTTTTTTTATTTGTGTACATTGTCAATAGCTATAGGAATCTGTTTCAATATTTTCCCCTTCAAATCTTTACGATTAGATACGCCCATAGCTATTTCAATAAGGTCAGTGACAATTAATTCTGAAATTTAAGATGAATATCATCTGTGTTAACTTTCTCAGTTAGAATGGAGATATTTTGTTTAATAAATAACACCTTCGTATGAATTACAATATATATCTGATATATAATGTGAAGTGATCTACATTACTACGACCCAGAAATTGTAGTGAATATAGCATACACGTAGACCAATCAAAACATTAAAAAAAAGACATGTGATAAAATTGCCAATCTCAATTGTTTAATTTTGCTTCTAAAATGTATATAAACTTGAAAAGTGTTGTGTAATGGCTTCGGCAATCAAATACTTTTTTCTATCACGAATGTTGTTTACGCGTTTGTTGTTATCTTTACACGTTTTTTTAAATAAAATATATTCCGTTAGCATAGGGTTCTGAAAAAATCAGCTAATATGACATAGACATATTTTATACAGTTATGATTATCTTTCAAGTTAATTGTTCACAAGTTATGATTATCTTCATTTGGAATTACGATGATCGTCCGTAAATTTTCAATGGCTATTATTTCGATAACAGGGTCGCATATGATATTAAGAACACGCACATACAACAATACCGTACATATCAATCTAGCGGCTGAGCAATTATTTAAAACAACGCCTGTACACTGAAAAATTACAAAAAAAGAAGATTTTACGTGTTTTGGGCTTCGCCATGTTAGGATCACCGTAACTGCAATTACGATGATCAGTTTAATAAAAGAAAGTCTGCTCTATTACTACCTCAGGAATAGATTTCCGCAGCCGTATTTGGCAAAACTATTTTTGTTCCTCAATGCTCTTCAACTTCGTACTTTATTTGGCCTTTGTAACTTTTTATGATTTTAGCGTCAGTGACGAGTCGTTTGCAGACGAAACGCGCGTTTGGCGCAAATAAAAAAGTCAATCCTGGTGTCTGTGATGAGTTTATTTCCAACCTCAACAAATATGTTTTCGTTACAAACAATACAGCCTTTTTTTGTGAAATATTATCATCAGTGTAATGCTACTTGAATACGTTTTCTTCTTCACAAAGTAAGAATTTTCATAACATAATAAAAGAAATTGTAACTACGATTCTCTGTTCGTTACCAAAAAACCTGTTTGATGAGACATATTATTAATAATAAAGGCAACAGTAGTATAACGTTGGTCAAAATTCATAAATCAATAGTTAATAATAGTCCTTTTCCGAGATATGGATGTTTCAGTTGCACACGAGAATTTTTTGACAAAACTTTCCTCAGTTTTTATTTGTTTTGCTGACATATTCTTGTCAATTTAATAAAATTTTATGCGACTGTCATACAAGTGCAAACTTTAGGTAGCTATAAGCAAGGTATAATCCACCATTTTCTATGTAAGGATATGCCTTATAAAGTCAGGAATGTGACAGCTCTATTTCTATTCGTATTCGTATGATGTGTATGAGCTTTTGACTTTGCCTTAACCATTTGAGAAAGGTCTTTCCGTCTTAAATTTTTCTTGGAGTTCTGTATTTTTCTTTTTTTTTAACTGTAAATTACTAAAAAAGTTGATTTATTAAAAAAGCGAGAAAAACTTATCAGCCACACCAACAAACGAAAACCACTGAATAACAGGTTTCTATTTTCGAGGATTTCGTTCGTATAGGTATACCACGATTATTAATATTTAACGAAATACAAGTCATGGTCTGTAGACTTGTATGAAAACTTTCACAGATTTTCGAAATCATATATCTACAAAGTTACCAAATATCCATAATAAACCAAAACTGAATATCCACGAAAGTATGATTTCACAGGTATTAAGATATTGCCAATAAAAAACTCAAAAATCCTTTGAAAAAAATATCAATTTCAAACGGTTATAAATGTTTAACGCTGTAAGAATATCTGTAAATATGGTCTTCATCAAGACAAACATTGATTTTATTTTCAGTAAAAAAGGAATAAAAGACAAACAGATAAACAATATGTTCATATGATGAAATCATAATCTTTCAGTCAGTTTAATTGAAGTCTGGAGCTGGCATGTTAGTTAACTGCTAGTAGTCTGTTGTTATTTATGTATTATTGTCATTTTGTTTATTTTCTTTGGTTACATCTTCTGACATCAGACTCGGACTTCTCTTGAACTGAATTTTCATGTGCGTATTGTTATGTGTTTACTTTTCTACATTGGTTAGAGGTATAGGGGGAGGGTTGAGATCTCACAAACATGTTTAACCCCGCCGCATTTTTGCGCCTGTCCCAAGTCAGGAGCCTCTGGCCTTTGTTAGTCTTGTATTATTTTAATTTTAGTTTCTTGTGTACAATTTGGAAATTAGTATGGCGTTCATTATCACTGAACTAGTATATATTTGTTTAGTGGCCAGTTGAAGGACGCATCCGGGTGCGGGAATTTCTCGCTACATTGAAGACCTGTTGGTGACCTTCTGCTGTTGTTTCTTTCTATGGTCGGGTTGTTGTCTCTTTGGCACATTTCCATTTCCATTCTAAATTTTAATAGTAAATAAAACATACTAAAGAAAACTAGACTGATCAACTTGAACTCTACTAAAAAGTGGTGTAGATATCAGGTGCTCTTGGATGGTATGCCGATCCTACTCTACACTATGACACCCGTAATATTTATCATTACACAGGTCTATACTTTCATGACACTTTAGGGCCTGCATTCTGTCGATATGTATGTTGTGTGCACTGTACAAGTTCACATTTTTGTCAAATTATTGGTGATGTTCATAAGCATGACCTAGTGATAGTGTTATTTTTCGTCTATTGTTTCTAGTATAACATGCTGTTTGTTTTAGCTTTTGAATTATTTAACGTTTTGTCACGGTGAGCTCTTTTATATTTTGTTTTCAAATTATTGTAACGGCTGATGATTAAATAATAATCTATTAAATAACATAACCGTAGTGCATGAAGAAACACAACATGATTATTTCTTTCATTTATTATGATGATGCCATGACAACTTTACACATTAATTGCACAAATATATTTTTGGATTTCTTAAACGTTCAGTAAAGACAACTGACTTGTTACAAGTTTGGTCTATACTAAATAACTAGTAAGTCTCGAATAGAACAGTATATAGCAAACTTAAACACAAAAAAACATTTCTACAATTAATAAGATATATATACAAATAAACATAAACAATAAAACCTGACTAGCCTGTTGAAAGCATTAGTTATGACTTATATCTAATAGACTGTTCAAGTCACTAACATAAACTCAACTAACAACCAACTAATAAATGTTCTCCATGTTAGAGCATAACACCTTTAGTTATAAGGTCCTACGTAAATTTACTATTACGGAAGCCCGTGCAATTGAAGAGGAGTAGGTTCAGTAATATCCCAAAATATAGCAGTTTTATAAAATTGTTAAAATGTAAATTTTTGTTATTTTAATGGAATGTAGAATACTTGTTACATAAAAATATGTTGTTTTTGCCAATACAATGCACATGTATCGGGTATAAGCATCATTAAGTCATGCTTAATTACTGAAAACTTCATAATTTTAGTATTTAAGTTAATTTGTAGACGGTTTTCTTCTAAAATGGAAGCGGCCGCATTTGTGTTCATTCTTAATATCTAAATGTAAGTTGACAAAACAAAAAGCATCTGAAAAGTGACATATTATGGTATATTTGATAGATATTTAAAATTTAAGCTTGAATTCGAGCGTCTTTAATGACTAAACTAGTTCAAATCTTTCACATAAACTAATTGAATCTACTTACGTTTACACTTAAGTGTTTAAAAAGTGTCCGATATCTTTCATCAGCTATACCTGAAATTTCAAGCCAAAATCGGCCCTTACTGGACTTACTCCTTTTTAGTATTCTTTGTGTGAAAACTAGATTCGCCAATAACAATGAAACATGAAGTACATCGTACATTTTCCTTCGTACCTGACAACATTTTATTTTAACCAAAACTTTCGAATAACCTCTTATTACTTTGACAAGTCTTGTTATATTTTGCTTTATAACGTTCAACATGGCTGTGGTAATGTAAAGTTTTTAATCAATTTAACATTAATAGTGTTTGTTAAAAATATTTTAGTTGTAATATCTGGCAAATTTCAATTTGCAAAATAAACCCTTTTTGCATGAAATGATAAAACAGTTGTCTTTGATTTAGGTAAAACGGGAGAACAGGCTATTTGGGGAAAATTAACTCTTTTTAGTATGTACTATAAGAGCTAGAAGACAAACTAGTACATATTTTATAAATAATTGGTAAGCCACAACCAACGATGCAAAAAGAAATTCTCATATTGTGAGTTTTCGTAAAAGATTTCTTTTCACAAAAAATGTATTTTCATGAAAAAACTTATCATAGATAACAGGATTGAAATTTCGTATTTGCGCCAGACGTTTCGTCTACAAAAGACTTAACAGTGACGCTGGAATAAAAAAAAAGTTAACAATGTCAAATATAGACACGTACACTGCAGGTAGATCATTCAATGCAATTACATAAATACACTACATTTGCATAATATATATATAAAATAGATGCATTCAAATATGTCACGTCAGACACATAGTGTAAACATTTATATGGGATAAACAGTTCAGTTCATAGCAAGTCCCTCATTTTGAGAAATTGGAATGTTTCCCAGAACTCTGACGGAGATATGTTAAAAAGAAAGTCACTTTCAAGCACCGGAGATAGTGCTTCTACACTTTGTTCCATTGTTAGTGATTGTCCTACAGGTTTACTGAAATATATTTAAAAAATAATTAACAACAAGTATACACATTAATATTTGAATATGTACATAATTTACCGAAGTAATAGTGTGATAATATATAAGTATAAGTGGGATTCTCTAGCATAAATAACAACGCTGTCTTGTGTTTGTATGTAACGCTCTCTTGTGTTTGTATGTTTCCACTCTATGATACAGTTAAATGTTATACTGCTTACGATTCAGGAACACCTGAGATCACCGCTAGGTTTTGGTGGGGTACATGTTGAGAAGTCTTTATCTTTCTATGGTGTGTAACGCGTACTACATTTTGATTTTCAATTTTTGTCTTTCTTTTTAAGCCATGGCGTTGTCAGTTTATTTCGATCTATGTGTTTGAATGCCCCACTTTTATACTAAAGTGCGAAATGCTACTTTTTATCAAATATGAAAAAAAGGTTTTAGAAATAAGAATATATTCGCTATACCGATAGAAATGAATAAGACGTTAAAGGCCTCACGGTATACCAATTTCTTTATAATTAACAAAAAGCAGAAACAAGGATCTTAACTAAGAATATTTTGTTAAAATGCTCTTCATAACTCGGGTAAATATACAACTTGTAATGAATAAAAATGAATTCGATCTAATATCATTATAATATACGGTAATGACATTTTTGTTTTACAAATCATCGTTTGTACTTTTTATATAATTAAGATTAATTCCTATTTCTTAAAACTTTTCATTGGAGTTTAAATTGGTCTAGCTGTAGTGTTGTATCACTGTCATTTTCCAATATAAACGAAACGCGATTGTGGAATAACTCAATGAGAAAGTACCACAATGACATAATACCCCTTTCCCCCCAAAAAAAAGTTTAACACTCCAGTTTTGTCAAAGGTTTAAATATTTAAGGAATGACTTTAATATTTTTTCTGTCTATGAATAACCACCTTTTTATGTTATTTCGACTAGGCAGAACAATTATTACAGTCATTTCTTATAATTTAATTTCTTAATTTCATTTTAAACCGGAGTAAATCATGAAAAAACGTTTATGACGTCATGGCCAAAATTATGTCTATGAGATAAGAAACAAAACAATCAGAAGACGCGTTACATTCAAAATTAAATTCTTAGTTCGTAACATTTAATAGATCGTCATACTTAATTACTTTAGGAAAATTACTTACATTTGTGATTTGTCAGGCATGGACAACAAGGATAGAATTCTGGCTTGGCAGTATGTGGCAGATTCTGATTCTATCCTTAACTCACAATTTCTTGGATAAAATAACATCATCCCCGCACTGAAAAATAAACAGTCGTTATAGGGAAACACTAACTAACGTAAAAGTTGAAAGATCTAATATTTCAGGAATACATATATGCAGTTTGGTCCTCGGTAGAGAATCGGCTAAGTTACTACTAGCCAACCGCAACACTATGGTTATGAGTCCGAATCTCGTTCGGGGCATGTGCGTACCACTCCATCTTCATTGGTAATATAGTCAGCTTTCCTGCCAGTCAGTGGCTTTCTATGGGACATCCAGGGGCGTATCCAGGATTTTAGGTTAAGGGGGGGGGGGGCTCAAAATTAAATCTTCGTCGAGTGTATATTTACTAGAAAACGGGACTGAACACATGTAGAATAGAGATAAATAAATCCTTAGTACACAAGCTGACCCTCCATATAAAATAAAATCAAGCGAATTTTATGTCAATGGTTGCTGGATTACTGGTGTTGCATTACTATTAGTCAATCGAATATATTCGGAGGGGGAGTCTTCACTGTTTAGTTTTAAAAGGTATAGTGGATTGAATCTTTGCTATTTGATTAGGGACTTTCCTTTTTGAATTTTCCTCGGAGTTCAGTACTTTTTTATTTTCCTTTTTTTTCAAGATAATGACGGTTTCCAATGATATTTAGTGTCAGAACTGTTATGCAAACCACTTGGCCTGAAATATCGAAGGTGATAATAAATCAAAAGCAGTTGCATCGACCAAATGGTTGGCAAAACTTACCAGTTTTTAATTCAAAACGCCGGAAGCGTTTTAATTACAGAAGACTTATCAGTGACGCTTGATTCGAAACACTTTGATGACTAAATCCAATGAGTTGATAGACACAGAAATAAAAAAAGTTTTATGAACAGTATATTACAACAATGATACTAAATATCAGCATATAATACAGTTCTAGATACCAAGATGGCTTTTCTAATCCAAATATGAAATTAAAACGTGAGGACATGGATTTAAAAAATGTCTTGATAGATTAAATATTTTACCATAACACTGCTTTTCTTTCAGAAATGCGTTGAACAGGATCATCTAATACCAAATTACGTAGAATCCAACACAGCCCTTTTTGATAACACCCAGGAAGGTCTGGTATATCTGAGTTCTCATAATGTGGACGACTGATGGACGACTGAGGAAATATGTCGCCATCACAAATAGATCTTAGTAAACTATAAAACATCCTGCTAACTGCGTATGCATCTGTCTTGCCGTAAACTTGCTGGAGAGTTGTCATCTGAAAAATGATTATACATTAATAACCCAAAAAACCTCTTATTTAAACTAACATAATTTCGTTTAATAACATGCAGTTGTAAATGCAACTGTGAACTTTAACAGAAATATCATCTGAAACCACATCTTTGTATTGAAACAAAATATCCTATATATGATCCATTCAAAGGGATTAATTATATAATTAAATATGTACTGCCATACATTAATCAAAACTTATGGTCCTACACAATTGTTGAAACAAAAAACTTATATTTTGGTATAGTACAACGGCATGTTTTACTGAAATTGTTTATGACTCCTTAACATCATATCACATAGATGTGTACTGATTGATATCTTAGTATGGATAACAATTATTTATTTATTAGTTGTTATTGGCTTCAACTAGCTTACAGTCACTGTGAATATATTTAGACCGGTACTTTGTGTCTCTTATAATTATGTTACTTATGTTTGTGCTTCGTTTCGATCAGATGATTCAAAACATTTCTGACTGATTTTTATAGTTTTACGTTGTACTGTTGCACAACTGTACCAGGACAGAGGGAGAATTGAGCACTCAGAAGCATTTTTTTAAATCTGTTATCATAAATTGCTTTAAATGTTGTAGTGACATGTCCTACAATAGGTGCCTATACACTATGGATTTTAAGTATGAGTGAAGGTACATACATTTATATTATATTATGATTTTCAATATTGTGATGACTGCTTTTTGATCCAGAGAAAAATGTTAATATAAACATCCCATTTTGAATTTCAAGGTGAGCTATACAGGCTCATAGAAATCTCCAATTTGAGTCAGTTATCTATTTAAACATACTTCTCCCTGTGTATCCGTTGTTGGTCCTCCTCTACTAAATCTTGTCAGTTCTGGTGCCCAAGCATGACTATTCCCAGCAAACACTTGTCGTTCATCTGTCAGGGTCACAGGACTACCATCTGAACACGTAAGCGTTTTTGCAAATCCAAAATCAGTTAGAACCGGTCGTAGATAATTGTCAAGAAAAATATTGTCTGCCTTGATGTCTCTATGTACAACACCATTTTTCTGGAGATGATGAATCGCAGATAGTATTTGGTACAACAAGTGAAGAATAAAGTTTGCATTAAGTCCAAAACTTGGCTCTGAAAATGCTGATCGTTTTTGTATCATGAAAGATTTTAATGTTTGAGGATATTTGTCCATCACCAGAAATGAAGTTCTGTTGGCCATTTCAATTGGAACATCAATTTTCGTTGGAATCAATAGATTCATAAATTTCTTAAATCTATCGGTAGCACCCATATAAAAATGGCGGATATTAACAACGTTCGGATGGTGTGGAAGTCGGATTGGGATATCATGTTCAGGACCAAAATTTTGAAGTAAGAATTGATCCATGCTATGTCCCTCTCCATGTTGATTAGCCTGTAAATTTATAAGATTGGTCATCATCTGAAATATAAAGGAAAACTATGTGATATGTCATTACCAAGGAGGATTATCGAAACAATGTATATCTTCGGCCATCAACTTACCTAATAATATTGCACAATACGAGAAAAAAAGTACTGAACTCTAACGTAAATTGAAAATGGTGGGAGTCCATTAAAAACGACACAATCAAACTTTATCAATTAACGGAACAAGTGAAAAACAACTGCCAGACTGCTGACTTGGCCCATATATTTCCGAAGAAAATTGTGAATTAAACAAGAGCGATAGAGACCATTTCTAACAAAATAAAAAATTAAATAAAAGCATTATTACAATGATATGTAAAGGGACAACATTGTTATTAAAGGTTGAGCAACCTGGGAATGATTCCAAATAATTTAGTAGCTAGGTTTAAGCTGTACTTGTTACATTGATGAGTGGTCGAGGTATGGCATTTAAAAATATCAAGTATTTAGCCAAATTAGTTTTGAATATGAAGGTATTATATACAGTATATTTATTTTAATATTTTAAAAGACAAACTTGGCAGTAAAAACTCAAACAATTCAGTCAAATATATAATGCAATATGTTATTCTTGACACAACATACCTAAACCGGTATCTTTTGTAGAAATTCTTACTTAAAGAAATTAGAGTAATCAATAAAAACGGGCTAATTGTCTCCATTAGAAGTTGATTTCAGGATCTATTCATTCAACATCTTTTTCATTAGGAACCGTCCTTGTTTCAAAGTGAGTTGAGAGTTGATGCTTCGTTTTTGGAGACCACAATTATCATTAACAAGAAGAACGGCAACAAATGCGATGTATTTGCTTTTTATGTAAACTATGTAGGAATTTTGTTTTATTACTTAATATGCACAAATTTATTGGAACAATTGTTTTGTGTTATTACTTATTATGCAAAAATTTATTGGAACAATTGTTTCTGGTGCTTGATTATATCATCCAATGGAGTAAATTATGGCAACACTATCACCTTTATTACAGGTGCAAATATTTATTAAGGAGCGTAAGGAAGGCAACAATGGGATCGATGTCACATTTACAAACGATTACTATAGAGTACTAAGTAGGCAACAATAGCTAGGACAGATATCACATGTACAAATGTAGTATCTATTTCTAAATTAAGAATATATTTATAACTTGTATCACTATACATTTTATGAAAACATCTGTTAAATGGTCTTGTATAATATATGTGAAATAACAATAAGATGACCTTATTTGCATGTAACGACGCTTCACATTGAAAAGGATTTTAAAACGCAAAATTAAATAAATGACCTTGAAAAATTGAAGTTCTTGGAATAAATTTGTTGTTTCTGGTTAAAAAATCCTTAATTCTCGGAACACGATTAAATAAATGTTCACCGAAATATCGAAAAGAAGACCTTATTCGGAAAACAATCTATAGCATACCTTTGATATTTTATTCTATTTGGAAAATACGCGGTGCCTTAGCATACATTTGATATTTTAATACATTCCAGTATTAGAGTTTGCCATTTTGTAAAAAAAAAAAACTGGTATATTGTTAAAAACTATATATAACAATATATGTTTTTTTAAGCTTTTTACAACACAAAAAGTACGCCAAATACATTAATGAAATTGCTCAAACTGATCATATCAATCTAAAAGCGAACTTAATGTGACATTTCGTGTTTTCTTCGTTTTTTAAGCTGGTATTTCACCACTTCGGTTTAATTTTTATCAATATTACTTGTCATAAATCACCATGTAACATGTATTATCTTTACACGGAGACTAGGAAGTCGACCACAAAATACAACTTTAATGAGAATGTCGTCTATTAATGTTAATGTTAACTTTTTCCTCAATGAAGTTCCTTTTCATTCATAATAATATGACAATTGAGTGCGTGGGTCATTATTTATGAACGACTGTTCTAAAAGAGGGACGAAAGATACCAAAGGGACAGTCAAACTCACAAATCTAAAACAAACTGACAACGCCATGGCTAAAAATGAAAAAGACAAACAAACAACAGCACACACGACACAACATAGAAAACTAAACAATAAACAACACGAACCCCACGAAATTTAAGCTAAACTAGTGACAGTTTACATTGGTAATTTCTGTATTATATTTTTGTTTTAAGCAGAACTTTCATTGAAAATGATGGTTTGATTAATATCGTAAAATATATTTTAATCTGTGTTCTTGTTACATATGATGAAATATGGGTTATACGCCAATTACATAAAAATAAATTAAAAACAAACAAACATCTACAGATCATAGTATGAGTATGTATTTAACAAACGAAAAGAGTCTACATTATATAACAACCTGTAAAACTAACAGGAATGCCGAAATGGTGTGGACATTTTTACGAGAGATTACCAAAGAGCCATCAACTTCACATCTCTTAAATGAAAAATATCATAACAGCAAAAATATTGACAATACTTCTTATTTAGTGTCCAAAACATAGCAAAGTGGCAAGTTAATATATATTTACATTTTCTGTAAAATTAAATTTAAGAATATTAAGGTATTCAAAACCCATTTCTTAAGTTTGTTTTGGGGTGGATGGGGGGTTCTAATCCGTGCATAGATTGTGTTAGCTGTATATCCCACAACGTGTCGGTGTTTAATGCTTTTTGACATTGTTTTTTGGTTCAAACTGTTTTGATTTTTAGCACTACTGATGAGTTAAACGTAGACGTATCACGCGTTTTGTGTACCAAATTATATTCCTGGAATTTTTGATGATTTTTTACAACCACATAGTTGATAAATTTAATGGTAGACAGATAGTTTCAGATGATTTTGCCAGCTCAGTTGTCAACTTTGTGTGTTGAAATAATATATCATTGATGTCATTTCCTATTATTTTAATGTTTATAATAGTTAATTGAAATTTTCGAAACACAAAGGTTTTTCTACACTAGATATAGATTGCTTTTCTCGTACTTAAAACAATTTCTTGGTTTTTGTTTTTTGACTTCCAACTGTTTTTATTCTAGCCTTGCGGAAAAGAAACTAGCATTCTCAATTCTTAATTTGGTATCTCTGATTAGTTTAACAGGCCAGTAATTCCCAAAACCATAATAATTTTTTTTTATGAATTAAGTCTGTGATCAATCTCGTGAGAATAATTTATTCGCACACCACACTGAACGGAGTTCGACATGAACAAGGAAGGCATTAAAAAAATTTGCATTACTTTCTGAGCTGCATCCAATTCTAACTACAAATCAAATGTTTTACAATGCTTTCAATCTTATATAGATATAAATGGGAGAATTGTATGAATAGACTTTTAGTGGATATAGATTTATCTACACGAGGAAGTATATCATCATATCAATTTATTTTGATAAATAAATTTTGATAAATGAAAATACCACCACAAATACGACTCACTTCCTTGTAATATTAACAACACAGAAAATTAATATTAACAACATAGAAAATTAAAGACTATGAAACAAAAACCCCACCAACAACTGGGGTGCTCACGGAAAGAATGCCGAATTAAAAGTTTGAAAACTCGTTGTTCAAGACAAAAGATAGTCATGACTGATACTTGTATAATCAACGCATACATTAAAACATTAAGAACAGTACTATATTCAAGTGAAAAGCAACACCTTTAAAATCAATCAAGTGGTGATATCAGATGCTCCGGAAGATATTATACGTATCAACCGACACTGAGTGTTTTGAGTAACATTCGAAGTAAATTAAGTGTCCACCGATAAAGAGTCCTTTGAGGACCAGTCACATAACTGTAAAAAATGAACTAACAGTGATACATTTGAGGACAAGTGATAAAAATGTTAACTATTACCATGCTGTGACCGTCAAGTGACGGGCTTACCCAAACCACCGTTATTTGGCTCCAATGGGTCTCCATACTTTCAGAGATCAACGTCATGATCATTATTTCAAAATTTATGCATGTTCCCTTAATCTATTGTCATATTTGTCATGTTTAAGTTGCATTTTGAGCTCAAATACGAAATTGGAAAATTGAAATCGGGTAAAACTGATTATCTGGAGTCGTAGGCCTCCCTTCTGTGTCTTACTTTCAAAAATTGCGAAAATCCTAGGTGTATAACTTTTGATTGTAATTAGTATTGAAATACGCATAGGAAACGACTACTTCCATTTTGAGATTTAGTTGAGGTTAAAAATCGGAAAAAATCGTGAATGACCTTCTTTAGACTGCTGTTCCTAGATCAGTGCAAAGATCTAAGAACTGATGGAGTGAATGCGTTAACTGGGATCTACTCTAAATGCAGACTACAGCTGGATACCTATAGCAGCATCCCTCGGGTCAAGAAATAGGACGAAAGTTGAATCAAATTGACGCTTTTTGCACCTGATGACGAATTTTCCCGACTACCCATCCTCGCCTCTAGACCCCAACCACCCTGCCTCGTAAAACGTAACTTAGGAACAATGTTTCAGCTACTATGTAAAGATCATTAGCATATTTTTTCAATTAAACTTAAGGGGGTTCGCGGGTCTAAATCATTTATATAGGATTTCTCTATATTTTTCTATAAATGAACTTTATCTTATAGTTAATAGAAAATTAAAATAAAAAAGTGGGGTCACCGTTAATTTGCGCTCACAATCTGCCTTCGAAAGAAGCATACATTTTTGTAAAGGTGGTTGAAGTAATAGGAGAAATATAGATAATATCGAAATAAAAAAAGAAATTTATTACAGAAATCGCTCAAATTTTACAATAATTTAGTTTAAGTACAGCTTATATGGAAATTATATTTAAAAATATATGTCACCGATGAGTTAAAAAAAGATATTTCAATTTTAAAGCCAAAAAAGGTCATTTTTCCACCAAAGGGAGATAATTTGGAACTTTTTCAATGATGTACACATTTTAAATGTCATCTGGGGCCAACACGAATTGATTGTTTTGAATGATTTTTGTACCATATGATAAAGTAACAACTACAAAAGGTAATAAATAAAATTTGTGGTGAAAAACAAATGTTTAATTTTTTCTGAAATTTTTATACCCTCGAGCCTCCTTAATTATCGAACTATCTGACAATGCACTGGCAAAACAGGAAAACCGGCCAAAAGACAAACTATATACAAAACACAACGAACCCACCAAAACAATGGGGTTATACCAGGTTCTGTAATAGTTTTAATAAAAAGTAAGACCTTGATGACCATTAACAGTGCTGTAAGTTTATATTGATAGTTAATCCTATCAGTACAGTTGTTTGAACTAATAATAAGTCCTTTTATGATCATTAGCAGTGCTTATAGCTTGAACAAATAGTCTGTCCTTTGATGGTCAGTCACGATACTGTCTTTCGGCTAATGAATTTTTTAGGGACCAAAAACAACCAAATTCGAATATAAAATTGAGAATTGAAATGGGGAGTGTGTCAAAGAGACAACAACCCGACCATAGAAGAACAGACAACAGCAGAAGGTCACCAACAGGTCTTCAATGCAGCGAATATATATATATATATATATCTCGATAGATAATAAGTTATTTGAAGGTCAATCACAGTTTAAGGACGCATTAAACTATTAGGTTCTCACTTTTGATATCAACCGCAACTTCTCAAGTGGACTAATATTGTAGTGTTATCCTGGAGTTATTTTGTATTGTATTCTTACCATTTTGTCAATACAAGGATGTACATTTTGTATCTTTTGATTTTAATTGGATATCAATCTGTTATCGATGTCAATTTAAATATCCAAAATTACATCTTGTACTTAAAAGTTAATAAATATATATTAGATGCACTAAGATGGTACTTCGAAAGACTTTTATTGCATCCTTTTCGGTTTGGAAGACCTCCAACGAGAAAAGAAAAAAACTCATAAAATTATCAATATTAAATATTTCAAACATTAACATCGTATTAAAATTAAATTACTTAAGAATAAAAGCTCATAAATATAAAGGAAGAAAACGCGGAAAATTTACAAAATACTGAATCGCTTAAAGTGTGAGAGAATGCATTTGACTCAACACTGCACGTTAAAAACGATTATATCATATATAAACAAATAACATAACATCAAAAATAGAGTCGAAAAAACAGAACTATCAAAATAACCAGGCATCAATTGTATATACTGACATGCAATTTGCAGTCAATATACAATTCTTCAAAAGTTGAAGTGTTTGTTGTTTAATCAAAACTTTCGTATTCTCAGAAACAGAGCCAAAGACACACAAGACGATTCCAAGTTTAAAATTATAAATTTTCCTCACCTAAGCGGTAATAAACAAATCTCATCTGCGTCTCGTTACGTGTCTATTTCATTTGAATTAATCAGTTTATGTTAAAGATTTTAACTGATTTAGTCATTAAAACGACATGATTAAAGCTCAAATATGAAAAATCTACCATACACCAAACAATGTCACTTTTCAGATGGTTTTTGTCAAAAATGAAAGTTCATTCTCAACCTTTATATATGTTATGTGTTATCAAACATACAACTTACATTTCAATATTAAGGATGAACACGAATTCGGCCACTTTCGTTTTACACGAAAACCGTCTAAAATTGAACTTAAATGCTAGAATTGTGAAGATTTCAGTAATTTAGCATGACTTAATGGTGCTGGTACCCAATATATGTGCTTTGTATTATCAAAAACAGCCCATATTTATGTAGCAGAAGCATTCTACTGTCCAATAAATAAATAAAGATTACATTTGAACAATTTTGTGAAACTGCTATATTTTGGGGCCAAAAAGGGGTTTTACTGGACCTACTCCTTTATAACACAAGGGTTTTCGATCTCACAAACTAGAAGAAAAAAAATCCTACTAGATTAAATCATCGACACAAGGACATAATTCGTAAATATAAATCAACATACATCTTATACGATGTATTTCACATCCAATCTTTTATGATAAGATTTTGAACAAAGCGCAAACATGTCGGCTCGCCTCAAAAGCTAACTAAACATTTAAACAAACTTATTCAGAAGGAAAATACTAGTAATTACGCTGTTTTCAGGTAAAATAAAAGGATGGCATTTGTTAGCTTTTTATAGTGATTCACTCATCTCAAACCAGTTGGTGGCATGATACGGGTTATGTTCTCATATATTTTATAATGATATGATACTAAACCCCTAACTGGAGGTATTGTACTTGATTTTCATCTGATGATGAAAATAATCTTTCAATCAGTTTAATTGAGGACTGAAGCTTGCATGTCAGTCACTGTTTTTAGTTAATGTATGTATCATAGTAATTTTGCTTAGTTTCTTTCATTATCTTTTATTACATCGAACTATGATTTCCTTTGAACTGAGTTTTACTTTGCATATTTCTGTGTGTTTGTTTATTCTATATTGGCTAGAGATATAGGGAAAGGGTTGACATATCACAGTATATATATGTTTGATCCCTGCCGCATGTTTTGCCTGTCCCAAATCAGGCCTTTGATAGTCTTGTATGTTTTTTTAATCTTAGTTCATTTTTATCTTTTGAAGTTTAGTATGACGTCCATTTCAACTGACCTAGTAGACATTTTTGTTTATGGGCCTGCAGAATTCCGCCTCCGGATGCGAGATTTTCTCGCTGTGTTGAAGATCTATTGGTGGTCTACGGCTGTTTTCTGCTGTTTTTGGTAGAGTTGTTGTCTTTTCGAAATATCCCTATTTTCATTCACAATTCTACTTTAGTTTTTAAATTTACCATTAATACAGGATGGTCTTGAGTTACTAGTTACTTTCGTCTTTTATATTTCTTATTAGTCTTTGCTTGTTGTGTAGATACACAGCTTTTTAATTAGCTTTTGAGTTTTCCTGATATGGATAAATCAAGCGGGGCACTTCGACCATTGTCGACTACATGGATTCTCCATAAAGATATTTGTCTTTTTGTTTATACTCGTACTTAAAATTAGCACTTGATCAACAAAGTGTGTATATGTCATAATGTTTACTATACTGTTCTAGATTACATTTACTGTCAACTACAAAAGCTTTTTGTATTGGCGTCTCTTATAGATTTAATTGTATTTTTTTTTTGGCTTATTTAATTAAGTAATCTATGATCTTTGAATATCTATGATGTTTGTTTACACAATTTTATCTCAATTATTTTCATACTAACTCATTAAGTCTGTTTGAGTTGCTCACACAATTTAGTTAATGTAACGGAAATTTATAAATTTATACAAATTTCATAAAAGTGTGAGGTTTTACTAGAATAAAACCAGGTTTAACCTATCATCTTTCCGAAAAAGCCTGTAATCAGGTCAGGAATGTTACAATTGGTTGTCGTGGTTTCGTTTGTTGATGTAGTAGAGTTTCGTTTGTTGATGTAGTAGAGTGTTGTTTAGACAGTTTTTTTGGACTTCTCTTTTTGAATTTGCTTCAGTGTTTGATACTTTAAACCCTGGGTATATCACACTCGAGGCAAATTCGCTTCAATTTTTGTATATTTGAATTGAGCTTTATATGAAAAAATCCAAAAATGCACAAAATTTAAAGGTTTTTAAAATTCTTTTTTTTTAGTTACCAAAATTTCATTAAGCATTCTTACTATCAATTTACCGAAGGTTTCTGCATATATTATTCAAATATTGACGAGAAAATTGAAATGTATACTATCGTGAAAAATCAAACTAAATATATTTACATCCAGTTATAATATAACAGTTATTCTGTAAATTTGTAAGTTAAAGACTTCTTATTGATAAAATGCAAAAGTAAGTTAATTACATTATCCAGCAAACAACTTATTCAGGAAAAAATTAAATAACGAAAAAAAATTACTCCAAGGAAAATTCAAATCAACAAGTCTCTCATCAAATGACAGGATTGTTCTGTTAGTTCTGACTTTCTAAGCGACGTTTCTCAGTATCGTTCCATAATGGATCTATGATGAGTTTCTTCAAACTTCAAAATAACCCCAAAATGTAACGCAAGGAAACCCCTTCGTTATATCCTTATTTTGTTACCGGGTTAAGTCGAACATAAAGGCTTTCAGACGTAAGCGACTTATTTTCGGGGAATACATTTTGATTTTTGTTATTGTACTAGACAGCAGGTGATTTCTATTAGTTCTTATGCTGTTTTGGATTCGTTATGGGAAAGAGAATTAAGAACTTTACCCTTGTCCATTAATAAGTAAAATCATTACTTCCTTGTTCTAAGCAGGAAGTTCAAACGTAAAACTTTATTATCGATCTAAGATACTCTGATATGTCATCTCAATGTATATTACGTCTCCTTTTCTTCTTTGGAAATTATTCTTAGTATTCCTCCGAGAGTTGCACAATGACATCAAATTATAAGTGTGATAAGATTAAAATATTATATTAAGTCATTTTTCTAACTTTTGTTTTCCTGTTTCTTATGAATCCATGAAATTATTGACAGTTTATTTTACAAAAGAGGATAATAACCTTTGGGAAAACATGGTAAAGTTATTCTTTCTGATAACAATTGACAAGCTAAACGGTTTTTATTTTATTTTGCAGTTTTCTGTAGCATAAAACCATTTGTTCCAATGATTGACTGGGACAGAGCCATATAGAAGTTCCTGTACTTTCCCTTCCAGCAGTATAATCCTTGCTAAAATGGGTCGTCCGATTTTCCAAAATATACTTGTTCACCAGTAGCAATGCGAATTATCGCTCTTCATCAAGGTCGATCTACCTTGGAATATTTTTGTTCAACTTCAAAAATAAGAACTGTAATAGTTAAATGGTACAATGGATAGATTGATAAAAAAAAACCAAGGCAAATAATATGGTTTATATATGTGTAACCGAAAGATTGAATAGATACTAATGGAACAACAATCTTTTGAACTATTAAAAAACAAACCAACGATATCAAATGGGGGTTAGAATATGCAACGGATTTTTGAAATGTTAAAAAGGACCCCGCTCCTCTGACAAAACAATTGTAATACTGAGAACATATTTTTAATTAATTTGAAAAGAGAAGAAGATATCAACTACTCTGCATTTTGTCCTCTCATACCACATTGTATACATAATAAATGAAAATCTAGAGGGAATTAAACCGACACGAAAGGGAAAATACCCACCCACCCGTTTAAAAGAAAAGTATAAAAAGAACTCTAAACAAGATAGATGAAGTAAAAAGTGCAAATCTGAAGTACCTAGCTATATTTAAATTCTGACAACCATCTCTTATTACTCAGAAAACTGCAAGGTACAGACAAATAGTAATTATGTCTGCTTCCTGGTTCGATAGATATGTAATGTGTTATCAGTACATGATGAAGACGTACAGGGGAGTATAATAACTTATCAACCGAGCATATATTACATCCAGAGGGGATAATAACAGCATAAAAAAGGAAACCAACTGAGAATATCAATGCAAAACAGTGTCTGTTCTGTGGAAAAGCGATCTCATGATATATTGTATCTTTGAAGAAAAAAGCGTATATGACTTTTAAAATAAAATGTTCATATATCCTAAAGTATTTTTTCAATAATGCAAATATGTAAAAACAAGATTTGATATAAAAACAATAGGGAAATTTCAAATATCAATGTGAAATCGAAAAAGATGGAAATCACTGACGTTAGAAGAAGAGTTACACCTCGGTGTTGTTCCCAAATTACCATACATTGTAAACGTACACAATTATTCTTTATTATTTTTTACACAAAGTTTTACATTTGGAATTTTGGGTCTTTTAACGGCTGACTATGCGGTATGAAATTTGCTCATTGTTAAAGGCTGTTGTGTGACCTATAGTTAATAATGTCTGTATCATTTTGGTATATTAAATTCCATATTTAGCCCGAGCTTCACTCGTTCATGCACAATATGGTTTTAATTAATCTTGTATACATCGTATCAGGAAATAAGCACACATAACAGGTTAAAAGCACACAAAACTAAAAATGTCATGCACGCAATCGGATGATATGATCTAGCAAGACTGGGTAAATTCCTCATATATACCAGGATTAAAATTGTGTACGCTAGACGAGCATTCGTCTACAGGATCAATTTCACTACAGCTCGAATATTTTTTTCAAAAGTTTAGTATATTAAATGTCCTCTTGATACAAAAGCCATCATTAGTGATTCTCAAAGACATTTGATCATACCGATAGAGTATACCAAGAAAGTACATTTTCCAATCTATCTATATAGTAATAGCAAAATTGAACAGATGCAAAAGGAGACAACAGTTATAACATTAACGATCGCAAAACAAACCGAATAATATTATTGCCAGTATTTCTGTTCTAAAAGTAATAGTGTTTATCTAACTGAGTAACCTACTACAACTAAGTACCTTTTTATGAATATATATGACGTCAAGATTCCAGAAACTCTAATCGGTTTGAAAGCTTCAATTTTCAACGATGTATACCACATGCATTTGTAATAAAACGCAAACAAGGTCCATGATTTTAGAGTTCATATGTCATTGTTTGAGATAACAACATTCGCAATCTAAAGAAATTTAACAGTAGTATACCGGTGTTAAAAAGTCAAGACTCGATTGGTAGAAAACCAATCCCGGTTACAAACTAAAACAGCGTGGAATACATGAACTATAAGAGGAAAAAGGAACAACAGCAACACTGAAGTGCAACAAAAACAAACACTAACATACCTAGAAACGAACTATTTGATAAAAACTGTCTAATTCCTGACTTGATACAGTTTTATGGCTAGCCAAACCTCCCACTTTTATGACAATATAAAAACAAAATCGCTAAAATACGCTACGTCATGAAAATATAACACTAACACACGCAAAAACGCTCATCACAAAGGAACGAACAAGCAATTAATAGTTTACCCTTAGTCAGTCATAACATTTCTTTAAGACTTTAAACTTTAATACTATATAACATCTACAATCGCTCTTAGTAGTTAAAAACAGGATGAATGTGGACCACAAAAAACTAACTAATCTACAATTGTTAAATAGTCAATAAAGTTTTCATTGATATATTTTAGTTTCTTGTGTACAATTTGGAAATTAGTATGGCGTTCATTATCACTGGACTAGTATATATTTGTTTAGGGGCCAGCTGAAGGACGCCTCCGGGTGCGGGAATTTCTCGCTACATTGAAGACCTGTTGGTGACCCTCTGTTGTTGTTTTTTATTTGGTCGGGTTGTTGTCTCTTGACACATTCCCCATTTCCATTCTCAATTTTATTGTATACCTACGTCTTTTTTAACACATTCTAACGTATGAAAATCGTACACTAAAATAGCCTACCTTCAGAACGTATTCTTTCTTATTGTGATTTATAAGAAACACCAAAGAGCAACTTCCATCTCTATCTTCATTAGAAAAATAGTTCAAAGGTTTGTCTCCTAACAAAATATAGTCTTTCCCCACTCTCCATTCCTTATTAGGGACATCCAGCGAGGTAGGTGGTGTTTGAGTTAACATTCTAGTCTTTAAAACCTCTTTTAAAGACTGTAAACTTTGTTCATCTCCACTTACACTATGATTTCGCTGCTTTAGTAACTGTAAAGCGTCTAATATACCCTGGTGATTACACTGTGATGTTCGTTCATTTAGTGAGCTAGAGTCAATTATATCGTTTGCATTACTTTTTATCAATTTCTCATTTTCTTCTTTTACTCGCACAAAAGCAAGACTTATTGTTGCTAGTTTATCTTTCTGGGTTTGAATTGTCTCAGTCAACTGTTTAATTATCTTATCTTTTGAATCACATTCCTCGATTTTTTTCACTAATTGTATTTGTAGAGTTTCTGCAAAACTCTCCATAGCTACACGTCCTTGAACATGAAGCGGTGTTCTATTATTATCTATCATATTCAACGTGCCGTTTTGAAATTTTTCGGGAGACGAATGTCCATTCTGTCCACCGTTTGGAATAAAAATACAACTATCCTCGCTTCGCCTCTGATCTTTTCCTGGTCTATACTGATTTGCTGACGGATGACTATTAGGTCGGTTATAGACTTTCAGGTCTGTATGTGTTATTGGTGCTGACTGTCGAGTAAATCCTGTTAAATCACTACTATATCTCACAAAATTATCGTTCTTTTGAGATGTGGAAGGCGGGATTGACATAGACGCAGGTGAATGTACATTAGAAGGCAATGAGCGATTGACTTGTAGAGGTACCTGTCGAATTTGTTGGTTCCCTATATGTCCAAAGTTCGTTTGAATTGCTGAAATATTTAGAACGTTTACAAGTTTTATTGAATAATCATAAGTGATCAAAACTGTGAAAAAAAAAATATCAACAAAACAAAAAGACAACTAGTATATATAAAACTTATCAGGTCATATGATATGAATAATCTATGAAAATTTGAGCAGGTTTAAAATTATGTAGGTGACCCAAACAATTTATTACATTTAACAAAAAACAACGTAAAATCTTAATTTTGACAGTGAATATCTATTTGGGGAAATATCTAGTGGTTGTCTACCTTCAAGGAAATGGAAAGTTTTAATTGCTATCATGCATTTATTGGGGAATTAATGTTGACTTGATTTATTTCCATGTTATTATCCAAAGTGTGACATGCTCATAAGCTGTGATCGGCAGTGTTTTAGTCCATATTGGTTAGAAACCATGTGTTTACAAACAAATACACATTCAGATGAAAAATGAAGAGCTCAATGTTATCTGAGAAAGACAGATCCTTTAAAAGAATCATTGACAGACAACCAATGAATTTTTTTATGAGGGGTTGAGAATACAGAATGCAATCTCCTTTTGAAGACATGGTGACATTGTTTTTATCAAAACGTATATGGGAGAATCATTAATTACAAATGATTAAGATTATCATCAATTTCAATTAATTCTGATCACATGTTTAGGAAATGTCAGGCTCGGATGCAACGTGCAGATGAACGATCTTTCGCAACGTTTGTCTGGTTTGTGCTAATAAGTGGTGTTTGTAGTTATAGTTTTCATTAAATTTTGTCACTAAATCAGAAAGAGCCAAATGTATTTTCTCTATTACGTTGTTTGTTATATACATGTCTATAGAGTTGTATATTTATAACCAATCGAACATTGTCCTATCTCAATATTTTTATTAACTTACCAATCATATTTTGCCGAAGAAGTTCGGCAGTGTTGTGATGATTATTGCCTTCAGCTTCGTCAGATGGTGTCTTCTCATTGTTATTCTTTATAAACAAGTTAGCATTGTGTTGTATGAATACTTTAACAATTTCTATGTATCCTCTGTAGGCACATAAATGAACAGCTGTGTCCCCTCTGTTGTTCTGTATTGATAAATCAGCACCACTAAAATATAAATAGGTTACTTAAAAGATGTTCTATGTATCCATATGACATGTTTCTCATACTTGATTGTATATAGTTGTATCGCTTAAATGTATTCTATGTTGTTTTCTATGTTGTGTCATGCGTGCTGTTGTTTGTTTGTCTTTTTCATTTTTAGCATAGGCGTTGTCAGTTTGTTTTAGATTTATGAGTTTGACTGTCCCTTTGGTATCTTTCGTCCCTCCTTTTTAATCTGTCAATATTTTAAGTAGCATTATTTTGAGAAATAAATGGATTTATGTTCTATGTTATGTTGATTGTTTGTAGGGTTTTCGTGTTATCAACTAAAACACCATATCCCTAAACTTCGTACAGAATGGTTACGTGAAAGGAAAATCAAGTCTATTCTAAATGATATTTTTCAAACCATGACTATTCAAATGTTAAGGTTACAAAAGTTGATTATTTTAAAGACATATTGTCACCTGGACACAACCAGCTCAAAGGAATGATAGAATGTGAATGATGTATAATGTACTATGCCCTTTCGGATAAGGAGCTATTTAAATAAAAAAAAGTTTCTAAAGTTAAGTCATGTTAACTTTACTAAATCTAAAACTTCAAATCCCTGAGGCCAAATAAACATTAGATGATCCGATACAGATTATTTGAAGATAGCCTTCTCTGGCATTAAACATACCATTTATAGTTCGTTCTTATGTTGTACTTTTATACCACTGTCCCAGGTTAGGGGAGGGTTGGGATCCCGCTAACATGTTTAACCCCGACACATTATTTGTGTATGTGCCTGTCCCAAGTCAGGAGCCTGTAATTCAGTGGTTGTCGTTTGTTTATGTGTTTCATATTTGTTTTTCGTTCATTTTTTTACATAAATAAGGCCGTTAGTTTTCTCGTTTGAATTGTTTTACATTGTCTTATCTTGGCCTTTTATAGAAGAGGGACGAAAGATACCAAAGGAACAGTCAAACTCATATATCTAAAACAAACTGACAACGCCATGGCTAAAAATGAAAAAGACAAACAAACAACAGCACACACAACACAACATAGAAAACTAAAGAATAAACAACACGAACCCCACCAAAAAACTGGGGGTGATCTCAGGTGCTCCGGAAGGGTAAGCAGATCCTGCTCCACATGCGGCACCCGTCGTGTTGCTTATGTGATAACAAATCCGGTAAATGGTCTAATTCGGTAGGTCACATTCATGAAAGGGAAGGGGATTGTAGTTACGACGAAAGGAACATATCGATGACTATGCGGTATGGGCTTTGCTCATTGTTGAAGGCCGTATGGTGACCTATACTTGTTAATGTCTGTGTCCTTTTGGTCTTTTGTGGATAGTTGTCTCATTGGCAATCATACCACATCTTCTTTTTTTACATTTTACAGTTGCCGTCCAAATTTGCCGCCGTTATCTTGATTAACTGACTCAATTGGTTAATGTTTAATATGTTATTGTCGTCAAATTAGATGATATATTTTCCGTTGAAAACAAAGCAAAATCAGTATTTCAATTTTTTATCATTAAGGCTTTAATTTTGATCAGGAACCGACGAGATTCCATGAGATTGGGTTGATCAGGCATAAAGGATGCCCCATCTGCAATATCATTTTCGATTTTCAGTGGACCGTAAACATGTGGTTAAACTATTTGGCATTAAAATTAGAAAGATCATATCATAGGAAACATGAGCACAAGGTTTCAAGTTGATTGGACTTCAACTTCATCAAAAGCTACATCTACAAAAAAAACTTTAACTTGAAGAGGGACAGGCGGACGAACGGACGAACGGACAAACGAACGAACGGGGCATAACTATGGATAGTTGATTCGGAGTATGAGCCATTTGATCAGGGACTTTCCGTTTTGAATTTTCGTCAGCGTTCGGAAAGAAAACAAACAATGTATATTTATTATTTTACTTTTTACTTGTCTCTGTACATCCACCTAAGAGCGTCTTTGTTACACAAAATATTATTAATCTTTATTTTTAATTTAAAGGTTCTAATACTGAATATGGGTGAAATATTTTGTGATGGGTGTTTAATTTATGGGTATTTTTTCTTATGAATACATTTTTGCACCCGACACCATTGATCGTTATTTGTAAGGCAAGGTATGACATTCGAAATGATGTTTTTTTCTCTTTTTCATGTCGTGAATAAGAGCTACCCACCCGACGTGTACAAGACTTTTAAACACAACTATTTTAATTTTATTTGAAAATAAAATATTTACAAGGTAGTTTGTAGATCAAATATTTATTTACTTTATCATGTTTACACCAGGAATTGACTATAATGTCCAACACTATTCAAGTATGTGTGTACTATCAATGAAAGTAAATATGTACAGAAGGAACCATATCTAACGAAACTTTAACTTTTGACTTTTAATCTTTTTACTTACATCAAATTCAGATTTTAACTTATCTATACCAATTTTAATCATCGTTTGACCATAGAATTGTCGCATCATCAAAATAAAGGCATTACCATTGTATACTTGAAGGTGAATACACTTTTATTAAGATAATACGCATGTTGTTTTGGGTGTAAAATTAACTTACAATATATATTTGTATTCTTATCAGCAAAAATGTATTAAGTACATCATTTAACTGATAAGCACTTCCAGTATGTGGAAAACACCAGAACATTAACATGTACTAACATGGGGCAGCCTGAGAGCAGCCTTGATCTCAACCACACACACCTTTTAATGTAGTTGGCCTTAAGGTACTTTAATTACCTGTGAATTAGCAATTTTACACAATCAATATGTCCTCGGTCAGCAGCAGCATGGAGGGCTGTTGAACCCCACTGAACACGAGCGTTAATTTCACTTCCAAACTGAATTAAAACACGGCTGATATCATAATAACCATGACAACTACTGTAATATAACGGAGTAGCTTGCTTTGAATCCCGAATGTGAACTGTAAAATTTCTTTGAAGTAAATTGACAACTTTATCACAATAACCGCTCTTGCATGCTTCTATCAAGTCATCATTTTCACACATTTTTCATAATGATCACAATTTACAGTCAAAATTTCCTCATGCCGGCGTTTGCAGGCGACCATCTCTCGGTAACAAAATTTGTTAAATGAAGGAAGAAAACTGAAAAAAAAAATGTGATTTATATTAGCATGTTATGTCGTTAAAATACATATCATAAAAGAGAAACATCGGAATTAAGGAAAAGAAGAAAAAAATAAATATTTAAAATGTCAAATGTTAACAAATATGTCAAATCATGACAGGAATTATTCTTTTGACAAGTCGCAATTGATTGACGGCCAATTATTTTTTGTTAAATCCATTAAAAGTGCAATATATTTGATGTTCCTCTTTCCGAAAATAAATAATGATAGCACATTTTTACGTATAAAAGTCATATTAAGAAAATTATCATCATTTAGGAAAGTAATGCAGTCAAATTTAATGAACTTCCAAAATAGCCACATGTACTTCTTAATTGATGTTACATCCGATGTCTTATACCGCATATGCCGTTGTAAAGTCGAATAACTTTTCTTCCAAATGAAAAACAATGTAAAGTATTTATAATTTTAACACTATCCAACACTATCCAATAAAACTTCATGCAAGAAACAGAATGTGTACCCATACATTGTCTTCAAAGTGCATATATTGTTTTTGAACTAAAGGAATTTATTTCAAAAATCAAACAATCGTAGCTATGTTCAAACGCATGCATGACAAGTAATACATCATTTCAACCAATAAGATACCACAGTATACAAGTAACATAAATTTCCAAAGACCTTTCTGAAATAAATAATCGAATTTTTACTGATTTATTGACGCATTCAGGAACCAGTTTGAACTTCGTAGAGCTCTACGATTTTCCGTTTTGGTTAATCTGTTTGTGAAGGTCCTAGCAATCACCCTTTATTAAACTGGTTGAATATTCAGAAGGAAAAAGTACGAAGGAACAAATACAACATTCATATTTCACATTTCTAAATAACGTAAAATTCACTATGTACCTGATTATAAATAACTTCGTGATTGGTACCATTATATAAAAGGACAGTTTGAAAAAATACCCTTGTATCTTTAAAACGGATTACAGTGTTTAAATAAAGTCATGTATAGCATCTAAATTAAAGAAATAGGTAAATACTTACCTTAAACACACAATATGACTAAATCAAATGTTCTATACATATATATTTTACTTCCGGATTCTTTTCTATATCATATTACCTGCAACAGAATAAATAATTTGAATTAGTTTTGGCTTTTCAATTTATTCGAAAATCACCATATAACTCTTTTATTATTTATATCAAAAATTTGATAGTTAACGGTTTGTTCGTTCAAATAAAAACGCGAGTGATTAAATTTCAAGCCAATTTGCTTCCTGCTTGACTGTAAATGACAAACATTTACCTACCCTTCAGTTTTAGACTGTCCTTATACTGTGGTATCATTAGGCTTGACATTTGTTATTTAAAGTACGAATTACAATCTTGGGATATATGAGGACTCTGTGGAGGTTATGATCTCTATATCGGAAAGCTCTGCAAATTGTCAGATAAATTTAAATGTAAATCTAACGATCATCATTGAATTTCAAACGAGGATACGTCGGCTTTTATTATCATCATTATTATATGAAAATTACACAGAGGAGTTTCATTTCCATTTGAACTCACTATAATATAATTAGACATATTGTACTGTACATTGTAACAAACTGAACCTGCACTTAAAGTCAGTACTATCATAAATGATGTGAAAAGAACTTATTAATGACAGGAAGCCATTATATATATTCCTGGTCCTATCATAATTTTAAAAACTTAATATTATTTAAGCTAAAGTCATCAATTTTATTCGCTACAATTTATTTTCTTGAATCGCATTGAAAACGGGAAAACGGTACTATGTATTCTGCCATTGGCGACAATATTAACATTTTCTAAATTTACCACTTTTTAAGATAAAAACCTAGATAAAACAGTTATATGTTGTGTTAGTACTTTATTATTCTGTTTTAAAAATTAAAGCCAAATAGTATCATGACCAACTTCCAACGGAGCTTGTTTATGTTATCCGTGCCCACCGTCACTTTGCACCAAATTTATAATTTTGAAAGTCTTTTCGAATAATTCTCTAGAAAATATTTCAAAAGGTTTCAAAATTTAAATTGTAAATATACACACTGCAGTTAATCATAGATAAATAAAAAATATATTGTACCCTTACATCCAATCACAGCGTTCATAGTTTGACTTCCTTCACCTGCCTTGGGTACACAAAAGGCCAAACTAATACTGGGAAAATTAAATACTACCGCTTTCCCTATAATGATGATAGATGCACGGTAAATGCATCATCTACTGTAGTAAACAATAATGCACAGTTAAAAAGTACCAACATAATAAACCTGAAATATCTAGGTAAAAGTAATTGTAAGTACCATAAAGCCTGATTTGCTGCAATAGTGTGTTCCCTGCGTCACTAGTATTCATGAACTATAAACAACTCTTCAATTTATATTTTTGTTGTCTCATTCATACCATATCTCGGTTATGACTTTAAGACTCTTAACACTATATTTCCTAACAATATCATCAAACAAAAAAGATTTCCTGTTTAATTAAATGGTTTTTTGAAATATTTTATGACCCATTTTTTTACTACAGTTCATATTAGACCTACACCTGTAAAGAAACCTTAAAATATACAAAATGCATTTACTGGAAGTGTGATTAAAGCGTTATGTTTTCTATTTCTATGCATTTTTCGATAATAAAGTTTGTCGATAAGTTGTACCTTCTAGCACCAGTTACATCCCTTCAATAACAAAAATGTTCCTGTATTTTTATGAATCGCAGCGTAATGCCAAACTCAGTAATGATCCTTCTTCATTCCATTTAATTGATAAATTCAACAACACTAAAACGTTATCTTGATAATCCTCAACAATTCTCTAAATATACATTGTACTACCGAAATTTATCATGGGGAACTAGATTTAAAATAAAATCAAATAAATCTCAAATTTTAAACATCAATTTCCTTTGATATTTTAGTTTCCCGTGGTAAAATCATGTTTAATTCGACTAAAAAAATAAATTACAGTTACATTCAAAGCTTCTTATGATTGAGTGGTACAAAAAATATCAAAACATGTATTGTACTCGTTTCGAAAACAATCATACTATTCTTAAAGAAAAAAAACCCTACTTTTTTGAAAATAAAAATAAAAATAATCTTTCTTTATTAAAAATGTAAAGAACCCTCAACCGGTTTTGTTTTTACCTCACCGGTTAAAATAATACTAATTCCACTTAAGAACTTTGGTAATGCCTTAACAATGCAAAACGAATAATTATCAAAATTCAATACTGGAAATACCAGGAACAGCGGAGAGAATACTTTTATCAATAAACGTTACAGCTAAAAGGTCAAAAACAGTGACACTAATATACAAACAACTTTTGAAAACAACTTTTGAAAAGTTCTTCTAATCTATCTTGCCTTTTCTGAAAATAGTCAACATCGAAATTAAATTAAAAAAAAAAACACTGAAAAAGTTGGATGTTGACTGAATACTTTTGAGTATCTTCACCATTTCTAAAGCTACCACAATTCTTTTCTGCATGTCTAGTTAACATTTGGGTCTCTTCACAAGATGATAAATCCAATAGCGCCCTCCTCCCAACGAATTGATTTGGATTTAACAATACATAAACCCAACAGTAGTATACCGCTGTAACAGTCATCCCCTGTCCGACAGTAAAATATTTGCTAAACTGAAATGCATAGACTTTTGCTAATCAAGAATTGAATGATTCTTTCAGTAATTGCATAATCTTTTATAAGGGTGTAAAAACGTACACATTATCATTTCTAAGCGCGTCCGCTACCGTTCTTCTTACAAAATGTGCATTGGTCAACGTTTTACAAACAAAAGAAAAAAAAAGAAGAAAAAAAAATAGTTCTTCTAATTACTTTTTTTTTATTCAACCATAACGTTTATATCAAGCTTTTCGTTGTTTTCCAAATTCATGTTTATGATGTTGCCATGAGAGGCACCCTCATTTATGAATGTTGTCTTTCATTGAGAAAAAATATAATTTGGGAATCAATGCATCGCTATTCTTGTCAGCTATTCAAAGTAAGTAGTTTTATGAAACGTAATGTAATCATTATCCGATATAGTTTATTCATCAACCGGTAACTTATATAGTTTTTTTTAATTGCCACGAAAATGTATATTTCGTAGAAGTAAATAAACTTTTAAAAAATACGAGTGGCCTACATCAATGAGACAGCATTCAAATAACCTGTAACAAAAAATATCCTAAAAACTTTTTCCAACTATCATACACGTAGTATAACTAGCCCCCTCAAAAAATAACCAAGTTTCACAGTAATCGGAAAATAACAATAATAAGGTTTTTAGAAATAAATTTAAATATTTAAAAGGTCATTTTCTAAGTATACTTGTCTTTGGTGTTTTTTTTTATCAAGTCTATTTTTGGCACAGCATTCAGGTGAGCACTATTTTTAAACCTTATTATAAAAGGATCTGGATTTATATAGCATATAAGATATTGAAGTTTAGGGAAAACTGTAATCATCTTATTTCAAAATTGTACTTAGCAAACGTTGAGTAATAGAACTTTTCCGTTATTTACAAATCAATTAAACATATTATATTTCACCTTTAAATAGTTTGTGATCATATGTAAAATATTACCTCTCAATCAAATTTATCTTAATATGTTGAATGTAATCAGAAAAGAAAAGATAAAGATATGACACTTTTTGTAAATAATTCTTTTTGCCATATTGAGTCCTTTTTTAAAATAGTATTCAGTATAAATATTAAACATTAAACAATACTTAACAGAATGATCAAACGTATCCTACCTTGTAGAAGTTTCTAGTTTAAATGCCTGACCTATTAACTGAATAAGGAAGTGTGTTCTACTGACATTTATCGGCAAAACAATCAATACTAATAGTTTTTAAATAAAAACCTACAAATTAGAGTTGTAGCTTATTAATCATTTTAACAACACGTCGTATTTGAAGTTGTCAATTATTATTATGCAACTTATCATAAATGAATTGCCCCATGCTTTTGTGAAACAGTTTTAATTGCATATGCTGTTGGTGACAGGTTATTCAGTATGTAATATGCTTTTTCCGTATACTGACGCTCGCCTGCATATTGATTATCATAAAATACTCCGACATCAATACTATCTTTTGAACTGATAGAGGCTAAAAACGTGAATGTCAAACTGGCAGGGTCTTTTTAAAACCACATCAAAACAACAATTACCTTTTCCCGCTTATTTTTGTATCATTCACATGAATCTTATTGTAGAGAAAAAGGATAAAATAAAGTATTACATTTAGATACAAAAATGTCTAAAAATAACCTTCAAAGCACCAAATTAAAGAACACGAAAAGATAACCATGTTTACAAAATTACAGTCAAGTGAAATGGGTCATCTTCGCTAGCCAAAGGTTACGATCTATTCCCTCCTCCGGTTAGCGAAAACGGAATTGGGTTGGTTTCCAAAGTACTCATATTCAACAAATGAAGCGGTCTTTAATTTTGATCATGACTACTAAAAATTTAAATCACAAAAAAACATAACTCCGAGGAAAATTCAAAACGGAAAGTCTCTTATCAAACAGCATAATCAAATGATAAAACATATCAAACGAATAGTGAACAGAACAGACTAAATAGGTAAAATTGTCACTAAATAAGTTTTCTATAATATTTCTTGCAACAGATAAAAGAGTTGTAGCTTTAACTTTCGAACAGCGGTATACTAATGATGCCTTTATTTATCTAGATGTACTCAGCAATAATTTAATTTTACAAGCTACATTATCTAAGTAGCATAGATAATTCCTTAATGGAAAATCTTCTTTTGACATGGCACCATTTGTTTAAAATCTAAGAGTTATTTTGAATCATGTAATATAATTGTGTATTGATTTTCTAATATAACCAACAAGGAAGTGTTGTCTGGAGAGAGAAAAAAGTAAGACGTTATATAATCAACATTTCAGAATCAATAAGCAATCATGTTTTCAGTTGTATGACTAAATGTTTTGTGAATAATATTGAAATATGATGATATACGAAGTAATTAAATATTTAGCCTTCAATTGTACTGGATAACAGGCTTCAGGGCCTTTTAAATACAATATGGGCACTCATAATTTTCAAGAAAATGAATCAAACGGCATTGTACTATTTTAATTAGTCGTGGAGTTTCTGAGGAAAAAAACTTATCGTTTGCATCACTTTTAGATTTCTATGAAACTATGTCATGTTGTGGCAAACTTTGTTCAGTATCACAATCTGATCATACAGACAGACCGTCATTTAAAATCTGTCCAAAACAAATAAGTTCTATGTAAGTACTTCCCACGTTAAATACAGTGGTAGCCATCTGATATTTCAAATTATCATAAAGATTTAAACTTTATAAAGAAATCATCCGTTCAATATGTTACACAATTACAAAGAAGAAAGTTTTATATTGTTTTCCAATTGGCTCTATGTTACTTATGTCAAACAGTGGTAGCCTTCTTTGATTTCCAACCGGCTTCAAAATTAAAAGCTTAGTACATGTATATCATGCATTTACGCATACCATCATTTAAAACGGTTTCAAAGGGACGTTTCCGTAAAGTAAAAGTCATTTGGGCTTGTGGTTTCTGACATGATTATGTTTGAAAATTTCATCCAATCACAAGATGCAACCATTTTGAATATTCGATCGAAACTTAAATTTCACATTCTGAAAAAGGATGCTGCCAAATGTGATTCCAGTAGGTTTTGTAGAGGAGATTAAAATGTAAAGATTTAACGGCCAGACGGAAGGACGACAGTCAATGGACTCAAAAGTGATGGCAAACACTCACCTAACTAATAGTCAGTTGAGATCAAAAGCCAATAAAGGGTTATTAAAAGACTTAAGGTTCTATATTCATTTAACGAAACGCCGCGTTAAAGGGCTTTAATTATAGATTTATATTTTGATAAATGTAGGTCTGTTTTTTTTCTTAATGAAGTAACACCCGTCAACTACTGTTGCTTACTGTTTATAACGAAAACCGTCTAACACTTCAAACAATTAAGTTAATGTAAATATTCATAACTTACACCAAATAAATAGTCTTAAAACTATCGTCTTATCAGAACCGTAGATGTAAAATGGAAATATAAATTTTCAAAAATTATAAAAGATGTTCCTTGTCTATTTACTCTAACTATTATCTCAGTAAATCATATATCAAAAGGATATCAGATCCAATTGCAGTCGGAATCAACATTTTCCCTAAACAAAATGTAAATGTTTCTTATAAATCATTCACAGCCCATGAAGCAATACAGTACCTGGTTTAATGTATTCCTTGAAAATACGTTGATAATTGCATACATATCTTAAAACTGAAGATTACGAGCATAATAGTAATGTTTAAAGCGAACACTAAATAGTTTCATTCTCAATTTTTTTTGCAGTGGCCATCAATCCACAATAAAAGAGGGACGAAAGATACCAGAGGGACAGTCAAACTCATAAATCAAAAATAAACTGACAACGCCATGGCTAAAAATGAAAAGGACAAACAAACAATAGTACACATGACACAACATAGAAAACTAAAGAATAAACAACACGAACCCCACCATAAACTAAGGGTGATCTCAGGTGCTCCGGAAGGGTAAGCAAATCCTGAGATAAGATATTCAGTTTTCATACTAATTATGATTGGTCATGGTTTGATCTGAAATAGATGGTAGAAATAATAGGAAATATCCGTCTTTAAAACAAAAATGTTACTTTTTATAAACTTGATAATTCCGTACCTAATAAAATTAACGGAACAAATTTTATTGCACCGGATGGACACATTAATAATTATTTCCCTCATAATGATGGTCAAGGCAAAATTATTTAAAAAAACAAAACAAAATAAAACTTATACAAACGTTTCAGATCTGATTTAACAAACAAGATCAAGATATGAAGCAAAGCATACCTTTTTTATTTTTATTTTTACTTTTTAGTCACAAGTTCACTAAGTTAGACCAATATAACAGAAGAACAGCTAAAGGGATTAAATTATAAAAATTGAGTTTGAAGCAGCACATGCGCAACTGTGATCTTAATATATTAAAAAGTAGAATAACAAGAATACCCACCTCCAAGGGAAATTCAAAACGGAAAGTCATTTCTCAAATGGAAAATCAAAAGCTGGAACACATCAAAGGTATAGAGAACAACTGTCATATGTCTGGCTTGGTACAGACATTTTCTGATGTAGAAAATGGTGGACTTAGCCACGTTTTATACCTAGCTAAACAAATCACTTATATGACAATCACATAGAACTCCATTATCTTGACAACAGTATGTGAAAAACGTAAGAACGTTTTTCTTTATGTAAAAATAACAACTGGCATACAATATGAAGATATTCTCGAGGTCGGTAACAATTTCTGTTAAATGTCATAGACAATTTTTACAGCACTAAGAATTAAAGTAAAACATACCTTATTTGTACAAGTGTATAAATTGCCTAAAAATACTGATGTTATTTAACTTTAAAACCTGCATTATTATCAAAATAAATCTAGGGATTTCCCCCAAAATAACCATCTGAATCATATGGTTATATAGGAAACCATAAACATCCATATATTTATACCGAGCTGATAGTGTACTTATGCAAAACGAAACAATTCTTTAAATGGATATACAAATTGGTTATCTAATTTATTATCATAGATTTCAACCTTTGTGAAAGAATGGGGTTACATTTAAAATATAAACATTTTATGTGTGGATTCAAGTATCTTTTGGTTTATTTTGTTTGGGGTTTTATATAATTATGATCAATAAAAATTGTTAAATCTTTGACACAAAATGTATATGAGGAGTCAACTGTTGTAGAATATACTGAAGCTTAGGATTAAATATGTATTTACTTCAGAAGTCTTAAATTTGTTTTATGTAGTATTATTGCATGCCGCGTAATGTTTAGAATACAAAGTTTAGCTTGGTGTGTGAACTTCACTTTGCAGACATACATTGCAGTCTTTTATAAACACATCCGATCCGATCTGATATAGTATTATATACAATAATTCTTTTATGCTAGTTTTCGTCTAATTCGTGGGCATAAGTAAACCACTGTCCCAGTTGCAAATTTTAGTCCACTACTTTTTCGGAAAGTTTTTTTGTCTTTACTTATTTGGTTTACACATTATCTATTTTTTCATCTACGTTTTAAAACACGACTCAATGTACTTCCGATATTTCTTAACATTGTCAAAGTAATGTAATTGTGGTACTGCGTATGATTGTCTTAAGGTAGCTCTATAAAATGTGGTCTAAAAAGTAAAATAACAAAAATATTGAGATTCGAAAAAAGTTCTAAAGGTACCTATGTAAAATGCAAAAATTAAAATCTCAAACACATCGAACGAATGGATTAGAACTGTGATATTGCTGACTTGGTACAAGCATTTTCTTGTGTTGAAACGGTGGAATAAATCTGGTTTTATAGCTAGCTAAACTTCTCACGTGTATGACAGTCACAAAAAATTTAATTATATTAACAACGATGTGTGATAAAAACAAACAGTATATTGGGTAAAAATGTTAAAAATAGGGGTTCAGCTGACAACATTGTGTCTTAATCAGTATATAAACAAACAAATATGACACCAGAGAAAAACCAAGATAGTTAAACAAATCACATAAGAAAACAAAGACATTTAAACAAATCACATAAGAAAACAAAGACATTTAAACAAATCACATAAGAAAACAAAGACATTTAAACAAATCACATAAGAAAACCCGACAGATATAAATACAAAAAATTACTATAGCACAATAATACAATGACAGAATGACTAGGTATTGAGCCACGTCATATGTATATTACCATAAAATATACTAAACATCAAAAGTAATTATTTACAAAAAAAAATCAAAAAAAATTTAGTAAATCGTAGACATAATTCATGGCTGTAGATAACACGCTTTTAAATCGTCTCTCGGTTTTTTCACCATCAATCGTAATTATTATATACTAGTATTTGTAATTATATCATCTGCTATAGAAATGTTAAGAATTCATTTTGTTTTCCCTAAAAAGAGTTTTTTCACATTCATCCATGAGTTTTTAATTATTCCGTCAATGGACACAAACATTGAAACAGCTCGCCATTTAGTAATTGTCTTTGATTATGACCTTCGTCCTTTAAAGTATTTTGGGTTTGCTTTTATAACAAAGTCTACGTATACGTTTTTATAGTAAAACTTATCCATTTAAGTATATAAAACATATTCAGCTTTTTTGTAAAATTTGAAATATCGTATGACAATACTGCAGACAAAAAAATAGTATGCCAAATAAAGCTGTAAATAATCATAGGTAAACAAAGGAAGATGATGAATTGTATGTACATTAGACGAACATCTGGTTTACATATCATAAATTTAGTATCTTTGATGAGTTTAAAAAAACCAGGGTCGAGGTTTTCGAGTGAATGTTTCATCCATGGGGCATCAGGAGTCAGCACTTTTCAGCACTAGCATAAAATACCATATATGCAGTCAATCCTATGAATTTACTGTTCATTCATATTTTATTCACAAGGAAGCTATTAAACCAAAAATCATCCCTTCGTAAATTTTACGGACGCCATCACGAGTTGGTTGGCCGTTATGGAAAAACCATTCTACAAATGATATCGGATATGTTTCTTACGTCGTAACTACAATCCCCTTCCCTTTCATGAATGTGACCTACCGAATAAGACTACTTACCGGATTTGTTATCACATGAACAACACAACGGGTGCCACATGTGGAGCAGGATCTACTTACCCTTCCGGAGCACCTGAGATCACCACTAGTTTTTTGGTGGGGTTCGTGTTGCTTATTCTTTAGTTTTCTATGTTGTGTCATGTCTACTATTGTTTGTCTGTTTGTCTTTTTTTTCATTTTTAGCCATGGTGTTTTATGAGTTTGGCTGTTCCTTTGGTATCATGTCCCTCTTTTATTCGAAGTACTCAAATATGTTAACACTCAGCCAAAGATGGCTATTGTCAAATTTGGTAAATATTATTTCGTTTTATTTTTAATGCTCTTCAACTTCATTTCGCTTTCCATATGTTTTGATTATAGAACTAAATATTATTTTTGTATGGACGAAACGCGCGTCTGGGTATATAAGACTTATATTTTTTATGAGCTATTAACATCCATCAATCCGAGAGAAAAAAATCTTCAGTCCTTTTCATCCTTCCAAAGCTCATTACATGTTACCTCCGACTGTCCCCCCCCCCCCCCCCAAAAAAAACAGCAATCTCAAAGTATATGGTTACCTCGCAGAAAGGGAAAATAATGTAGAGCAAAACAAATTAGAAAGTTTACTTTAGCATTGTAATGTAAGTATCTTGGAAATGCTTTTCTTTAAATGAATTTTGATAAAGGGTTGAGAGGAATTCAAGGTTATGAAATAAGTATCCCAAAAGATTAAACAATCTACACGTGACATGGACACACGAAGGGACAAACATCTGGTATTCAAATAGCCCCTGACCCGCGTTGCAGCAGGTACAAAAATATAAGCGTCCTCAAAGCAAAAATATGGTCGGATTAAAAGATGTTATTTGAATGAATGAATAGAGGTACTGCTATAAAAACTGCATAGTCAATGATCGATGTGATAAGCGAAACCAAAAAATGCTTCAGATGATAACACTAAATAGAAGGTGTAGAAAGTATTTACCAATCTAGGGTTCCCCATCAACTCCAGATAATGTCCAGAATTTACAAAGTCCATCAACACTATGTTTACAGTAAGAAATGGAATCTTTTCTGAAGTCGACAAATTCTAATATTCATGTAATTTTCAGCTGTGAATAGGCTTGTCATCAATATACAGCTGTTTATCTATTTACAGCTGTGAAAAGAGTTTTCGTCTGATTTGAATTAGTAGAAATAATTTATGCTTGCTATAATGCATACATTATTTCTTATTATTTTTATGAATACAGTATTTATTTTAAGAATCGAATTAATTACTGTAGAAATCCGCTTATGATTTTGAATGTCTTAAATGTACACGGTATATATGTGTTTACTTGAGAGATGGGTCTTAAATAACATATCAAAACTGGATTCCCTCTTTGTGTAATCACTAAATATGATGTTAACTATGGATAACAAATGTGACCTAGGATCAATTTTGGTTTGAACGTGTAAGAAATTTAAAACACTGTTTTATAGTTATGTCCTATTTGGTGTAAACAGAGAAAGGTAATCAAGATACCAAGAAGCAAATAATACAGCTAAGAGAGATAACAAGGTTTGTAGAATGATTGAAACCAGTTGCGAACATAATCAAAAGAATTGTGGTGGGTTTAAACATGTTTATGAGCGTTCAACTTCCTCAGAACTAAAACACTGGTGTAACAGCACAACATGAAAATAATAATTAATAAATTTCATGAATCAGAAGCCATCTTTTAATTTTTCATCAGGAATGTACAACATTAGAACAAACTATAAAAATCAGATCATCAAGGTTTAACTCAATAGACACAAATCACCGCTATAAGAGTACTCATGGATACTGTATTCGGAATTTGATGCAACTGTCATACAAGTGAAAAGTTTAGCGCTATAAAACCATGTTCAATTCACCATTTTCTACATAAATACCTGTACCAGGTCAGGAACATGATAGTTGTTGTCCATTTGTTTGAGGTGTTTTATCATTTGATTTTGCCATTTGATTAGGAACGTTCAGTTTTAAATTTTCCTTAGAGTTCAGTATTTTTGTTGTTTTACTCTTTCCACATGGAAATTAGTCCGTGAAGTTGTAGTAATTAAACTTTTAACGGGAAATGGGATGACAACGTAAGTACACTTGTCTTGTTAAGGGGAAATTCGAAAACTACTTACTTTATTATTAGTATTAAGCATACGTACAGGGGGTTTTGGTGAAGAATAAGAATGAAAAGAAGCTTGCATTATGTTTCATAGCCATGTTTACTGGTCCAAATATAAGACGTCATTTTACTTTTGACTGGACTTAGTTTTTATTGATTAAAATCGAATTGTAAGTGCAAATAAAAATTCATCAAAAATGCTAGGTCCATGGTTAAGCATGGTAGAATCGTTTCGTCTACAAAAGACGTGTGAGTGCCGTTGAAGAAACAGATTGTTGGGGAGGTTTAATTCGATTTAAAAAGTTAAATATTTCGAACTGTTTTAGACTGCATGAATGATATGTACAGGGGTGCTGACTACAGGCCTACAAAAAAAAACTCGATAAGGCATCGACTTAGTGGTTGTAAAGAAACTTGATACCGGCGACTTCACTTAATTTACTATATATATATATTTTTTTCTTTCTTTTAAGTTCGGTTCAGATTGAATTCACGGTTTCAGTTCAAGTATTTACAAAAAGTTAAATCGTATTTAACTCTTCCTTTGTGGTAGTGGTATGAAATAGTTGTCAGTATCAAATAATGGTATTTCTGATTTAATTTAAAACTAATATGGATTTTCTTTAAAAAGTAATTAACTGTATTATAATTGTTGCTTTAATTTTATAAAAAAAAGGTTTTTTTTAATCAAATGTTTAAATGCAACATAAAGAAACAGTTATCTATAGATATCAATTAATTATAATAATGTCTAACCTTGAATACTTGAATGAAAAGTCAATCAGTGCTTAAAATATTGTGATTTTGTAGATAAAAATCACAGATGAGCAATTAATGAACCATAAACGACTTATATATAAATGATTTTGATAACGAGCCAAAAAAGTAAGGACAGTAGACCGAAGCTATACCGGAATAGCTATTCTTTTGTTAAATTGTAGTCTTTCCATTTACAAATTTTGATTGGTGATGAATTAACCAATGAAATTTGGGGATCACACGGAAATTTTTATCGTCTAAAATATAGATATTGAAAGTACAAATATAGATAGCAAAGGTCGCGTTTGCGGTTTTTGTGTTTTATTCTTCCTTGCTGAATTCCATACATGTAATACAGAGAGTGTAAATAAAAAAAAAACTTTATACGTAAAATACAACTATATATGTATTTTTTGTCGTCAATAAGGTTTGCGGAAAACAATGCTCTGAAAATTTAAGATATGTATACATCTGTGTCCAGCTCTTGTACTGGTTTTGTTCTCAATAATGACAAGACAAGACAAGTTTATTAATACACTCAGGCACATATTGTGTGCAACAAGAGCAGCATTGTGTAGTATACAAAATAATAAATTGCTCAATAAATATTACAAATGAAACATATTAAGGACGACGGTTTCATTCCTTGGCCAAGGGATTTTCTTATGAATACACAACTAGAGAACATACTAGAAAGAGATGGAATATTATGATGAACGTTGATTATCTTATTGTCAGATCATGCTTATCAACATGATATCAAAGTAACCGATGTATGCTTCATTTTCATTGTAATTATTTATGCCCGCGTCACAATGTCCCGATTTTTACGCCGATGGCAACACGATTATGGAAATTTTCAAAATCGGGACTGATCGTATCCAGATCGGGCTATTCGTAGTGCCATCTTTAACCATCGTAGAACCATCGGCCACTTTTTCTAGCCTTCGGGGACAACTTCGGGAAGGGTTCTAAATTTTTTAACATGTTAAAAAATCCCCGAAGGTGCGTCCGATGTTGAGGGTTCGTATTGAGTTCGTATCACCATCCTCACCATCGTAATGTCACCGGAAATGCATCTTTGAACATCGTATTGCATTCGTGTTTCCATCGTTTCCATCGGGCAGTTTTGGCATAACGATGTCTACACGAATGAATCACGAAGCTACCCGAAGGTCTTACGATGGCAACACGACTTCGTGAAGACCTCGTTATTCCGTCGTGATGCCATCGAATAAAAGTACGAAGGTGAAAAGATGGAACTACGACGGCAATAAATCCAGCTAAATGTAAGTTAATTTTCGCGCTTAAATACATTTAAAGTGCCATGCGCGATATGCACTGGTCAGTCTAATACGACAGTTAAGAAAGACGTTCACAAAACATGGAGCTCATATCATATGATTCTATGAGAACAAGAAAGGCGACAGCGTTGTTTCTATTAATCCAAATGGAACAAAAGAGCAGGTATTACAGGCTCAGGATTTACTTTTACAAATAAAATATTATTTTTTGTCAATTTTTCATATCAAATAACATAATGAAAATCATAAACGCGCCTCGTATACCAACACTGCAGGTACACGTATATAGAGAAACCAACTTTTTCTTCATTATTCTGATTGTTTATGTATCGTCTGAGATGTTGTCACACGAATGTTTACTCCATAAACATTTTGTTTTCTATATGTCATATTTTGCCGCATTTGTTGCTTTCCCCACATCCTTCCTTTAGTCTATATTATTATGATATTCTCCTGGAAAGAGCTGTTTTTGAATAAAAGGGATCAACGAACCCATTACCTTACCTTTAAAATAGATCAGTAAACATGGGCATAATTATGGGTGATTATTTAGACTAGTGCACACATTTTACAGTTCAAACAAGGCAATGCCGAGCGTGGCATCCCCTCGTATGTAACATATTGGGGACAAATATGGACACTATATTTGTATATGACACATGCAGAAAATGGTAAATTGAATACGCAAAGTTGATACATAAACTATTTTTTTAGAAATCAACCAAATTATTCAGTAACTGGAAATACCCACGGTCTTCCGTCTTATGATTAAACCAAAAATTAAATGTACAATATAATATATATTCAATATTGATCAAACAATTTAAAACGCGTGATGCCTCCGGCATATAATTTAAATGCATCGTAAGCTGTACAGACATCGTATGGCCATCGCGCCATAATCGCAATCCATCGTGTAGCCTTCGTGATCCATCTTGTAGGCTTCGGCTGATATATGAAGCTTAAATACCGTCTTCGGTTAACCTTCGTATGTCCATCTTTTGCTATCGTATATACTTTCGGTACCCTCGTATAGACTTCGTTATTCATCGTACTTGCTTCGGTCACTTTTTGGTATTTTAACGAGATCGGGACCAACTTCGTACGAACTTACAATTTTCGCATTCGAGTGTCCATCGTATATAAAAATCGGGACAGTGTGACGCGGGCATTAACAAACTACCTTAAAATTCTCCACACAATATCTTCCGACTTGCGGTAATATATATATATCCTTAATGTCAATTCACGATTTATCCATCTTTTTCATATATATAATTATAATTATACTTTTCACATATTTTCAATAGGTCATATTATTTTCAGAAGAATCCTCCAACCCACTTTTCAGACCTGATGTCCATGATTTTTTTTTATATAAGTACCAATAAATTCAATGGACTTACAACAAAGCATTTTTCGTATATTTTTAACGATTCGAATGCTGCCTTACAAAGTATATCAGTAAAACAAGGATAATTTAAGCAAGAAACTAGAATGTTACTACGCACAAGCGTAGCTGTATGAAAGGACGTTTTAAATAGATATTTGAAAATAAAGAAGAGTAATATGAAACGATTTTATTAATGAGAGTGATGGTCGTTTATTGAAAACATGCAAACTTAGTAATTATCTTATCTTTTGCTTACTTTTGGTTTAAATGATTTACAGGACCAACACCACGGGTGCCACATGTGAAGAAAAAAGTAAAATCACAAAAATACCGAAATCCGAGGAAAATTCAAAACGGAGAGTCCCCAACCAAATGGCAAAATCAAAGGATAAAACACATCAAACGAATGGACAACAACTGTCATATTCCTGACTCGGTACAGGCATTCTCAAATGTAGAAAATGATGGATTGAACCTGGCGCTATAACGCTAAATATCTTACTTGTAAGACAGTCGAACCAAATTCAATTATATTTACAACGATGTGTGAACAAAAGTTATCTGCTTACCCTTCCGTAGCACTGTTACCAGTATAAGAAATTTGGTATCTTGATTTAAACGATTATCGGTAGCGTTTTTTTCAATTTTGCTAACCACACTTTTTTCCAATTTCGAAGAAGGGAAAATAATATGAACCCTTATCTTGCTACAGGAAACACAAAGCTTTCATCCAAATGGAAGGGTCTTTATAATACTGATTGACTACACTTTGTATTAAAAAACTTTAAAATATACAAGAAATACCAAAAACCTTGATGGCTAAAATTTACAGATTTCATCAAACTTCATGCATTCAAAAGTTAATACAAGTACATGTTCATCATCTTTATTGCATTTGCAAATTATTACTTTAACTGTTTATTCTACTAATGGTAATATCCATTTGACATGGCTCGATACTTATACATCCCGTCATTGTGTTATTGAGTTCTGGTAATTTTTTGTATTCTTATCTTTTGGTTTTGTTAATGTGCTTTGTTTAGCTATAAAACTCTAGGTTTTATCAAAGCCCGTACCAAGTTGTTTTCCATTCGTTTGATGTCTTTGAGCTTTTGATATTGCCATTTGATTAGGGACTCTCTGTTTGGAATTTACCTCTCAGAGTTCGTTATTTTTGTTGTATTTGCAAATAAACGGAAATAAGAGAAAATATGCAAATACAAGAATAAACTGAACAATCTAAGGTATGGCTCTTACAGAATGAGTTTGTACTACGCGATTTTCCGAAATTTGGCAAATTAATTCTTTCCGTACAACACAATTTTCTAGAGCATTTTGCATTTGATATAAAGTATCATATTTGATGTTCTACTTACCAAGTATATTGTGTACATGCCGGTATCGTTGTTTTTCTTTGTATGGTTAATAGTCTTAATATAGTCGAGACCTTGGTAAGTGCAGTTGAGGATTAAGTGCTTTTTAAAAGGAGAGTGAGGGTAAATTTTCGTCGATTATTATTCGCATTAAAGCAGAAGGAAGAGTTCCAACCCTGAAACCTGAATTTTAAGATCGTCCAATGTCCATAGTTATAGATGATGCGGGTTTCAATAATATCGATGGTTGTCTTGTTGTTTCCACAGACGAAAATAGTGGGTGTATATAAAATGTCCTTTTACCATTTACATTTTTTGTACCGTCTCTTAAAAAAATTACAGATTTTAGAAGCTATCACAAATGTAAACAACTGCTTTAAAGACTAGTCTGTAATGGTGTAGACATAATCCATTTACTTGAATTGATTTCAGGTGGGTCAATGTCAGTGTTAGAAATAAAGGCAACTGTAATATACCGCTTTTCAATAGTCATAAATTGATTAATCTAAATCTGGGTCACAAACCAAAACCGAGGGAAACGCATCAACTATAAGATGGAAACAACGGAACTGACCTGCTAAAACAACAAACGCCAAAATACATAGAAACGGAATATTTGATAACAACTGCCATACTCCTGGCTTGGTACAGGACATTTTAAGAAAAAATGGTAGGTTGAACCCTTGTTTTATTGCTAAACAAACTTCCCATTTTAATGACAATGCTAAAGGTAGGGTTAGTAGAGAATTTTAGTATATATTTAAACTCTAACAAGTTCAAGGCATATAAATATTGAAAATATGACGCACAACCCTATATTTTGACATTTGAATAAAATAGTAGTGCTTATTAACTTTCCAATCTAGGATATATTTTTTTTTACGAAACTTCATAGTAAGGGTGGCACAGTTTAGTCGCATATGGAGTTCCTATGGAAAATTGCATTGTCTATATTTACAGAAATGCAACCCAGGCTACAAACAGATTAAAATAAGTGGTGTAGAGGATATACGAGATTTTTTTTTTATATATATAAACAAATTCTAAATAATGCAATTTTAACGTTCTACAAATGCATTATATCAATTAACTACATATTGGGATACATATCGGTGATGTGAATTTTCTATATTTGTACAAGTGAAATATGTTTATTGTCAAGATAGTCTTCAAGTGAAGTCATATCAATGATTTAAAGTGTCCATAAGGAGCAGTGTTATATTCTGAAACTGATGACGTTTGTTACTAAGAATACTTAAATATTGCTGAATGCTTTTCACAAGTAATACTTAAGAATACTCTTCTACTTACAATCAACAATCTTTCTTTTGCCACAGTCTTTTATTGAAAGTTTCCTCATTTGATCACGTCTGCAATAAAAAAAAAAAAAAAAAGATCAACAATGTGTTTGTAACTGTTGTGAAGAAAAGAACATATATGATTTAAATTTTACGGAAATCTGCATTCTATAAGAGACCTGTAAACCTTTTAATTAAAATATCTGTGTTGTTGACTTTCCTATTTAAAATTTTAGCTTTGATAAAATAATAGCTTCGTTCAGTAAAACTGTTAGTTCCTTACTATCAATAGACAAATATTAATTTCTGCAACTACATGTAAGCTACTTCATGGAATTTCTTTTATTTTAAATTGCTCCAATAAAACAGAAAGGAAGTTTTATTTACACTCGGAAACGATAGATTATTTCAGAAGTCAGTGATATTGTAGAGAGCTGTTACTATTGGATTGTTAAGTATCCGGACATGTTCATAATTAAAACATCCATGTACTTGTCCAATTAATGAGATGTATCTGTTGATTTATTTTTCCTGTAATAATTTTGTATTTTTTGAGACACGTTGCTTATTATATTCTTGGAATGGACTATGTTGCAGCAGATGTGTTATTTGACAAAATTAATGGTTGTCAATAATCAATACGAACAAGTAATACGTCCACACCATGTGTAAAGCATGTAATAGGCTTGTCGAGAATGAACGTAGGCCCTTCAAGGAAGTGATGAGGAAGTCATTTATTAGTCTTTAGTAAAAATGTAAATTTGTATGATTATCAATAGTGCTTGTTTTCTTAAAAACTATAAAGAGTATTTTCAATATCTAGTTATATCTGAATGATTAACTACCTTTCAAATTGTATTATTGTCTGCATAAGAATACTCAAAATCCATCTGTAAACTTTGCCATTTAAATTTTTCCAAGTTCTATTTATCAAACATTGACCAAGAAGTAAGGAGAAGAAAATTAAAAGTTTATTTGATAAAACCAGAACCTTAAAGACAATAACTATACGTAATCGAATATTACCACGCTAACTAAAATACACCTCAGATATTCTTTTCATGAAGAAAAAATATTTTCATTTTGCAGTGATGTTTCAAACTAGATCTTATGTGTTTATATTTTTTTTCTAAACATATTTTTCCACTTTCAGAGCAAATGAGTTATAACTAAACTGTTTGACTCGTGTTGCTAAATCTTCAAATTCTCTTGTTCATAGAGTTATCTTTCCTTTTTTAGACCTATTTTCCATTTAGTATATTTTTCACAAAAGCGATTTGTTCCGTCTAACGCGTCGGTACCCAAATTGCACCTATTTTGACAAGTTTTTTTCACCTACGTTTTTTATGATTAGGACGAAAATGTCCATTCTGTGTTTATTTTGTAGCCGTATCCTTCTTTATTATATAGGTACACCAATTTGATTTTTAATCCATATGGAATCATAGAAAAATTTGTCTAAACTAACCTCCAAACCATCAATGATTCTGAAATGAGGAGTACCCAAATTGCATCCATGCTTAACTTCGCATCGTCAAATGTCGTATAACAGAGCTTTTGTTTAATTTCTTGGAATATTTTGAACAATTGGATATCAGTCCATGCTTACTCTTTATTTTCTTTAAATGGATATTTGTAACATATTGTATTTGCTCATTTTAAAAACATGCTTTTTCAGAAAACACTTCATCTGTTGATAAATACTGTGAACGTTTTGTGCAAATCTAAATAGTTTTACCTATGTTGAAAGATGTGCATATTATCAAATCATAAACATACAAATTGTTTTGTTTCTAGGAAATCTTGTAAGATTTCCGCTGCTATTTTTCGCAAAATTGGTGCAATTTGGGTACCGTTAACGGTTACGTTACATGGCTAACCGACAATAACCGACAAAGATCTTCAGTCAAATGAATCAATGGAGATTCAAGGTTTAATACATATTAAATAATCCTTGAACTTGTTGACAGGTTATATATACCTAACATTACTTATATATAAACAGATAATCTTTGATAAAAATTTAAATCGAGATAAAAGATTTACAAAAAATCACACGGAAAATACATTTTGGCATTTTCTATCCCAACAGTTTTGATCAGTATTATGTTACAGTACAAAAAATATAGAGATGAGGAACTTCCATCAATCTAGTACAAACTCCATTGGTGTGCTTATTCATAATCTAAATAAACCGTCAACGAAAACAATCATAGTTCACATATTTACATTAGATCTTCTCAAAATACTGTTTTAGATCCTCTTATGCTGTATCTACATTTATTTATGTACAGATAATAAGAATGATACAAGGTTTTAAATTTTGAGTTGATTCTTGATACAAAATAATGATGACAGCTAAAAGTTAAAAGCACTGATTTTAATTTGTAATTTTGTTATAACCCTCTCCACCATCTGTGTTTTTCAAGGCACGATAATTTTAATAAATTTAATTTCCATAAAACTACTGACTATTGGGATAACCCGTAAGTTAGCAGGAGGAAGTAAATTAAATTTATATATATCCTTTTAGATTCTCCTTCAGCGACCACTTCACATCACACGATTTCGGATCAAAACAAATGGATGCTCGAATGGATGAGATTCAATGAATCAATTCTCATGAAATGTATATTCTGATGGTTGTTTGTTTAGCCTACCGTTGTAAATATGTTATGTTAAAACAGGACTAGACCACACTGAACAATAAATATAAAAGGAAGAGTCTGCTAAGTTCAGTAAATAAGATTTGTTTAACATTCAAATGAAACTCGAGACACCAGTTACATGTAAAAGTTTTTATGTTTGCGTCATAGCAACATGATTTCACCAATGTAATGTTATACTATTGAGGAAATCAGGAAGTGTCTTTAAATATTTTAAGATAATAAACCACAATAAGATATGAAATGGCTTTATCTTACACATACTGTATGACCTATCAAACAAAACAGAATGGTTAAGATTTTCAAAACTGGTTAACCCTTCTCTAAGCTTGTGTATATCTAAAATCAGGAATCAAAACTGGTTAACCCTTCTCTAAGCTTGTGTATGTCTAAAATCAGGAATCAAAACTGGTTAACCCTTCTCTAAGCTTGTGTATGTCTAAAATCAGGAATCAAAACTGGTTAACCCTTCTCTAAGCTTGTGTATGTCTAAAATCAGGAATCAAAACTGGTTAACCCTTCTATAAGCTTGTGTATGTCTAAAATCAGGAATCAAAACTGGTTAACCCTTCTCTAAGCTTGTGTATGTCTAAAATCAGGAATCAAAACTGGTTAACCCTTCTCTAAGCTTGTGTATGTCTAAAATCAGGAATCAAAACTGATTAACTTTTCTCTAAGCTTGTGTATGTCTAAAATCAGGAATCAAAACGGGTTAACCCTTCTCTAAGCTTGTGTATGTCTAAAGTCAGGAATCAAAACTGGTTAACCCTTCTCTAAGCTTGTGTATGTCTAAAATCAGGAATCAAAACTGGTTAACCCTTCTCTAAGCTTGTGTATGTCTAAAGTCAGGAATCAAAACTGGTTAACCCTTCTCTAAGCTTGTGTATGTCTAAAGTCAGGAATCAAAACTGGTTAACCCTTCTCTAAGCTTGTGTATGTCTAAAATCAGGAATCAAAACTGGTTAACCCTTCTCTAAGCTTGTGTATGTCTAAAATCAGGAATCAGAACTGGTTAACCCTTCTCTAAGCTTGTGTATGTCTAATGTCAGGAATCAAAACTGGTTAACCCTTCTCTAAGCTTGTGTATGTCTAAAATCAGGAATCAAAACTGGTTAACCCTTCTCTAAGCTTGTGTATGTTTAAAATCAGGAATCAAAACTGGTTAACCCTTCTCTAAGCTTGTGTATGTCTAAATTCAGGAATCAAAACGGGTTAACCCTTCTCTAAGCTTGTGTATGTCTAAAGTCAGGAATCAAAACTGGTTAACCCTTCTCTAAGCTTGTGTATGTCTAAAATCAGGAATCAAAACTGGTTAACCCTTCTCTAAGCTTGTGTATGTCTAAAGTCAGGAATCAAAACGGGTAAACCCTTCTCTAAGCTTGTGTATGTCTAAAATCAGGAATCAAAACTGATTAACTCTTCTCTAAGCTTGTGTATGTCTAAAATCAGGAATCAAAACGGGTTAACCCTTCTCTAAGCGTGTATATATGTCTAAAGTCATGAATCAAAACGGGTTAACCCTTCTCTAAGCGTGTATTAATGTCTAAAGTCAGGAATCAGAAGTTTAATTGTATGAAATCAATAGTCTGATCTTGTTTCAGTAATGTTGCTTAAATTTTATCCACGTGGTATTTTCGTTATTTATCTATTTTCGGTATTATAAGAAGTTTTTTTTTGTTATGGGTATTTAAATATTTGAAACAACAATTAAAAAGATGTTACATCGTGAACAAAACTTTTTCTCGCCGGATTTTTGTTCCTCAGTAATAGTATTCTTACGAGGCATGCAGATTTCATACCGTGGCTTTATAAGAACAATCAAAAAATTCTTGCATTATCGTTTAAATTCACATTCTAATGATATGTAGCATATTCTATCTTAATGAATAAATCAAAGTCTGCATGGCGACTATGCTGATCGCATATATCCCATTGCACTCAAAAAAAGGGATCCAACCCCCACAGTTAGGTCAGCTTCATATTTGGATTAAGCCAAAAACTGACAACGAACATCAGCGGAACGAACACTATGATCGGAGAACCAAGCTCCAAGAAATGTAATGCGTGTATCTTTAATTTTCCAATAGTTGTTTTTCCTTTGTTAACTTTATTTAACTAGCATCTGTATATGACAGTACACCTCTGAATTATTACAATATACCTAAGAAAATGGTTCTTTACGAAATTTCCTGATATTGGTAATGAAATTTCCGTTGATTTATAATAAAAGGTTCAGATAATATAAAATTATAAATACATCTCTTTGAAATCTACGAATACCACCATGATTTGGTTGACTTGCGGAATTGACATGTGACAGATGACAAAAGATATTTTTTTCATTAGTTGTAGCCACAATCATGTCTCCCTCTCCTTTATGGCATCTTGAAATGTGCCTTTCCACGAGGAACAAGACGGATGCAACATGTGAAGCAGCAACCGCACATGTGTTGAACCTCGTTTCTTTCAGAGGTTGTGAGTAATTCTTTTTAGCTGTCTGTATTCTAATTTGGTTATTATGTTGTGGTTCTAAAATTCATGCTTGTTTGTTGTCCCGTTAATCTCTTCATTTTTTTTTTATTCTAAAAACGTATTAATCCCACAAAATGCTAATATGACGTCAAATGTCAGAAGTCTCGTTAATGCTTGTGATTTAATGGCTTCTGATGAAACTATTTTCAGTGCATATGAGGTAGTTTAAAGCCACATAAAGGTCTTTATCCATGCAATCTAAATGCATGGCTATTTCGGTAAATTAAATTGTTGGGTTGATGTTTTTCTAATGTATTTTTTCTCAAATAAATGCAACAAACGAAAATCTTATGAACTTATACCAAGAGCATTGATCATGACTTAACCACCCACAACTTAAGTTATATTCTACGTTTACTGTTTATATGGTGTTCTTACGTCTGAATTATCCAATATTCTTTAATGTTTGATAAACTCATAAATAATTGAATAAAGATAGTCATTGAGTTTTGATAGATTCCATTTCAATGTGGTAAACTCGATATCATGAAATGGTGAATTACTACAAATCAGTCAATGTCAATTCTGGTGGTATTCAGCCAATGTCAATTCTGGTGGTATTCAGTCAATGTCAATTCTGGTGGTATTCAGTCAATGTCAATTCTGGTGGTATTCAGCCAATATCAATTCTGGTGGTATTCAGTCAATGTCAATTCTGGTGGTATTCAGCCAATGTCAATTCTGGTGGTATTCAGTCAATGTCAATTCTGGTGGTATTCAGTCAATGTCAATTCTGGTGGTATTCAGTCAATGTCAATTCTGGTGGTATTCAGCCAATGTCAATTCTGGTGGTATTCAGTCAATGTCAATTCTGGTGGTATTCAGCCAATGTCAATTCTGGTGGTATTCAGTCAATGTCAATTCTGGTGGTATTCAGTCAATGTCAATTCTGGTGGTATTCAGCCAATGTCAATTCTGGTGGTATTCAGTCAATGTCAATTCTGGTGGTATTCAGCCAATGTCAATTCTGGTGGTATTCAGTCAATGTCAATTCTGGTGGTATTCAGTCAATGTCAATTCTGGTGGTATTCAGCCAATGTCAATTCTGGTGGTATTCAGCCAATGTCAATTCTGGTGGTATTCAGTCAATGTCAATTCTGGTGGTATTCAGTCAATGTCTATTCTGGTGGTATTCAGTCAATGTCAATTCTGGTGGTATTCAGTCAATGTCTATTCTGGTGGTATTCAGTCAATGTCTATTCTGGTGGTATTCAGTCAATGTCAATTCTGGTGGTATTCAGTCAATGTCAATTCTGGTGGTATTCAGTCAATGTCAATTCTGGTGGTATTCAGTCAATGTCTATTCTGGTGGTATTCAGTCAATGTCAATTCTGGTGGTATTCAGTCAATGTCAATTCTGGTGGTATTCAGTCAATGTCAATTCTGGTGGTATTCAGCCAATGTCAATTCTGGTGGTATTCAGCCAATGTCAATTCTGGTGGTATTCAGTGGTATTCAGTCAATGTCAATTCTGGTGGTATTCAGTCAATGTCAATTCTGGTGGTATTCAGCCAATGTCAATTCTGGTGGTATCCAGTCAATGTCTATTCTGGTGGTATTCAGCCAATGTCTATTCTGGTGGTATTCAGTCAATGTCCATTCTGGTGGTATTCAGCCAATGTCGATTCTGGTGGTATTCAGCCAATGTCAATTCTGGTGGTATTCAGCCAATGTCAATTCTGGTGGTATTCAGTCAATGTCTATTCTGGTGGTATTCAGTCAATGTCAATTCTGGTGGTATTCAGTCAATGTCAATTCTGGTGGTATTCAGCCAATGTCGATTCTGGTGGTATTCAGCCAATGTCAATTCTGGTGGTATTCAGTCAATGTCAATTCTGGTGGTATTCAGCCAATGTCATTCAGCCAATGTCAATTCTGGTGGTATTCAGCCAATGTCAATTCTGGTGGTATTCAGCCAATGTCTATTTTGGTGGTATTCAGCCAATATCAATTCTGGTGGTATTCAGCCAATGTCAATTCTGGTGGTATTCAGCCAATGTCAATTCTGGTGGTATTCAGCCAATGTCAATTCTAGTGGTATTCAGTCAATGTCTATTCTGGTGGTATTCAGTCAATGTCAATTCTGGTGGTATTCAGCCAATGTCAATTCTGGTGGTATTCAGCCAATGTCAATTCTGGTGGTATTCAGTCAATGTCAATTCTGGTGGTATTCAGCCAATGTCAATTCTGGTGGTATTCAGTCAATGTCAATTCTGGTGGTATTCAGCCAATGTCAATTCTAGTGGTATTCAGTCAATGTCAATTCTGGTGGTATTCAGCCAATGTCAATTCTGGTGGTATTCAGTCAATGTCAATTCTGGTGGTATTCAGTCAATGTCAATTCTGGTGGTATTCAGTCAATGTCAATTCTGGTGGTATTCAGCCAATGTCAATTTTGGTGGTATTCAGCCAATGAAGACAACATTTGATTTGACCGTAGTTTGGTTACATGAATTTTATCTCAAGCGTCGTATATAGTTTTAGATTTGATTGTGCTCAGGGGAAGTTACTCCAGAAACACGTGTTTGGCGCACCAACATTGGTATTTTACAAGTTCCGTACTGATTTTATTATGATTTGAGTAGTTTATGTCAGATTATGTGCTTACGTGTACCATTAAGTAAATTACAGAATACACCAGCTGACTAATGGATTTCTCTATTGTCTAGACAAGGAAGTAACATATTTGATTTATTAGCTAAATTTAGATTGAGATCAGATTTATCTTCCTTCAAACAATTATATCAAATGTTTTATCTTTTGAAAACGTGTATATGTCTTTATACAGTTCACTTTACATTATAAAACCATAAATTTTATAATCTCTTCAATACAGAAAACTCTTTTTGTTGTCAGTTACAAAATGGAGTGGTGTCCATGCCTCAGGTCCATGCATGTATTGTATGTTTTTATAAACATGCAATAATTATACGTCATATATTTGCCATCTGATATTGGGCACCAGCAACATGAGTTATACAAATATACATCAATATGCATATACATGTAGTTAGTGATTTTAACCCAAAAACCAGGGTTTGACGTATGTTCCATGAACTTCTATCTATTAGTTAGATACAGACTGAATATATATATATAGACGTCAATTTTGCTTTGCGGTATGTAGAAATACGGTCATGTCGATCTGGTTTGAATCAATGGTGGCGTGTAATAGATGGTTATGCATTTAAAAGACTCTCAAAAACTCTTTTTTTATCCGTAAGTAAACTTTTAACTGGGCTTGTAAATCTACCCTTACCAAACATTTCTCTAGTTCTAGTGGCCGTCTAAATTTCCCGCCATTTCTCCTAGTCGACTCGCTTTTAACATAAATAACATAGTTAACTCATTATTAACCTTGTTTTCATCATGAATATGAATGAAATTATAACCATTGAATCTTGAGCAAACAAACGCAACCAATCAATCAATTATGCTTTTATAGAATGGGTGAGTGCAGCGATTCAGTTTTAATTACATTGTACATAGACAGCCATGTCAAAGTTATTTATAATGCAAGTCCGAGCATATTAGACCATAGACGTCACAACGCCGTTATAAGCGCGTGTTCATGAATAGTTGGGCCTAAGAGAAGATAGATAAATAAAAAAAAAAATAAAAAAAAAAAACAGGCGCCTTTAACTTCAAATTTGTGGCTGTACTTAAGTTTGGAGTAATTAACATGATTAATGCAGTAACGTCATGAATAAACAATCCAAGCAGAAATGATAAAGCATAGGAACTATTCGTATCGAAATAAGAAGGTCGTGAAATAGCGTCAGTTAAAGAACAACCCTTTGAATATCTAATACGTGTATGTATGGATCTACAGGTCACTGTACAGCCTTGAGTATATTGTTTCAAACTATAAATAAAGGTACTCGAAATAATTCTATTTAAAATAAAAACCCAGAAGCAATGATAAGAAAATCAATACAATTATAACTGTTTTCAACATCACGTCAAGTTAACCATATCTATTGAGCAATCAGATGATTTCCTCATGTAACATCTTATATTTATTTTCGTCATTGTTTATGGGTTCATATATGGTTAAACAAAAGAAGTTATGCCGAGGTAACTAAAATAGAACATCATTTTATCAATATGATTGACGATTACTCATATATTGAAAGTTCAGAATCCTTTCCCCATAATGTAACCCAGTACGTTTGTTATAATTTCAAAGCACACACCACGTGCTCTATGATAAGTCTTCACTGAGCAGGTCGGAGCGAACAGCACGTACTCTATAATAAGTCTTCACAGAGCAGGTAAAAGCACACAAACCGTACTCTATGATAATTCTTCTCTGAGCAAGTTGGAGCACACAACATGTGCTCTATGATAAGTCTTCACTGAGTAGGTCAGAGCGCACGACACGTGCTCTATGATAAATATTCAGTGATCAGGTCAGAGGAGCGCACAACACGTACTCTATAATAAGTCTTCACCGAGCAAGTCAGAGCGCACAACACGTGCCTTATGGTAAGTCTTCACTGAGCAGGCCAGCGCGCACAGCACGTGCTCTATGATCAGTCTTCAATGAGCAGGTCAGAGCGCACAACACGTGCTCTATGATCATTCTTCACTGAGCAGGTCAGAGCGCACAACACGTGTTCTATAATAAGTCTTCACTGAGCAGTTCAGAAGAGCGCACAACACGTGTGTTCTCTATGATCAGTCTTCACTGAGCAGTTCGGAGCGCACAGCACGTGTTCTGTGACCAGTCTTCACTGAGCAGGTCAGAGCGCACGACACGTGCTCTATGATAAGTTTTCACTGAGACCATTTTATTGCAATCCAAAAATAAACATAAACTTTCAATTTTCGGATGATAGGGAATTAAATCAAGTACTCACGGGGCATAAATATCAAAGGTGTTTTATCACAACAGCTTATAACGTCTATCGTCAACTCTGAACGAGGGAGTTGCATCTTCAGTTTTTAAAAGTGCAATTGCAACGAATCAGTCGTCAGTATGAAGAGAAACATAACACACTCGATATCACAGAGAAGAGGTGTTTTAAATAATAAAAAAAAAGATTGATTATTATTCGATTCAAATATAATTAAATTTTTCAAACAAATAAAAAATTGGAAAAACGTTTTCCTAATTATATTTTAAGCGGTGTCACAACTTTTTATCATTAAAACAACCCGTTACAAGTGTCATGACTAGCACTTTAAACAATTAATCTTTATAAAATTTGGTTCATATGTTTCAGGCAATGTTTATCATTACAGAGTACCCAATTCCATTACCGCTTTTAATGAGGTTCGTGATGCTCAGACTTTGGCTTTTTGTGGAAAGTTTTGTTTGTCGTTTCAATAATGTATTTCAAACCACGGTGTTTCTGTTCATATTGAATTTGATTTTTTATTACCTCTTTGCTGTCCCATTCACTCTCTTTCTTTGAACACATATAGTGCAGTAAAAAAGTGTTTGATATCAAAACAAAATATCAAACAGGTTTGTCTTTAAATTTCGAAAAATTGAAATATTTTGTTATTTCCTTACAAATACGGAATATTGAAAAAATATAAATTTATTTGATGGAATTATTATTGCATATGCTTTAACGGTTAAAAAAACGAATAAACATTTTACTTTTTTCGAATCTTATAATTCAAAGTAATTGTTTCTTTATAGATAGCTCATGCTCGCTTCTGGACTACCTCCTCGAATGTTTACATCAATCAAGCTGTTGAACAGCATTAAAATATTATATTGAATAGAATAATGTGTACAGTATGTTTGGTAAATATATATAATATATAAACCCAAACAAAATATTACGTGTTGGAAATATGTTCTTTTGCATCTTACTTTAATAATTCCACCTAAAACATATTTTTTTGTACAAGTTACACTTTAATTACATTGTTTATATAAACCATGAAATAATTTACAAAGAATAAAAAGCACTTACTATTTGTACTAATTCCTTACAGTGTTTAAGTTTTTATAAAGGGAATTCCCCTCTTGTGATTATCCAATGCATTACATTACAGTACAACTTCCGCGTATATTAAATCGATATCTGTATATGATCTATACATAGAGAAGGCTTTCAGTGTAATACTTAAAATATGATAAATATCCTAAATAACATAGAAAAAGTACAATCAAAAGAATAAATTGAATTGTTTTCTTATACATTTTCTATGATTTACTATGCACAATGCATTTGCCAACCTACAATTCGAGTTCAATTTTTGATTGATATTCGGTTTTTTTTATGTTCAACTTCACCTACAATGATATTAACCCTGTGTCTGTTATTCTTAAATTTATTCTTTCTTTTTACAAAATTCACAAACAAGAGGGAAGCGAATTGCACAGGCCTTGTTATGCGTTTACTTTTCTACATTGGCTAGAGGTATAAGGGGAGGGTTGAGATCTCATAAACATGTTTTACCCCGCCGCATGTTTGGCCTCTGGCCTTTGTTAAATATCAGTCTTGTGTTATCTTAGTTTCTTGTTTACATTTGGAGTTTAGTATGGCGTCTATTTTCACTGAACTAGTATATATATTTGTTTAGGGGCCAGCTGAAGGACGCCACCGGATGCGGGAATTTCTTGCTGCATTGTCTCTTTGACACATTCCCCATTTCCATTTCCATTCTCAATTTTACTCAAATAAACCTGTCAGTGCATACTTTATAGCCAATGTTCATGTAGCCTCAGAGCATGTGGAGGGTCAGTAGCTCAGCTTAGCATAGTGATGTTTTAAATGTCAATGAACGTAATCTGTGTACACTAATTGTGTAACTAGACTTACTACAAAATTAAGTCACTTACTTGTTGATTGCCGTCATATTAACTGATATGTTTACTAAAAACCGATATTGCACTGGTGGTCTAGCCCTCTTTGGAGAAAGGAAATCCTTTTAGGTGCTAGTATAATAAAAAAAAATCCACTTAGTTATCAATGTGTTAAAGAGGTGAAAAAAAGAAACATGATATAGGATGAACAAGAGATTTAGTCAGACATTTCGTTACCACATATTGTATTGCTGTGATGAAGAAACATAAATTTAATTCATTTAGAGGTTCAAAGATTTGGTTCGGACCCTTGTACTTCAACATTATTTAGGATATCACACCCTATTTTTTTTTACCTTGTAGATGTGTGTATTGGACCCTATAAACTTAATTGTGCTTCGAATAAACTCATTCATATAATTTGTCAATTTCTCCTAGTAGTAAAAAACTATGATCATTGAATATTGTCATTGATTTTATTTTAATAGTTTTAATACATAACTAAACGTTTAAAAAATAAGAAAAGGGGGATTTAATTGAAATGAGACAACTATCCACCAATGAGCAAACGATGAAAGAAACTATATGGCACCGTCCAAACCTAAAATGATAATTACTTTCTGATATATTTTATAGATTTTATTTAAAATGATAGAAGGGCTGGATGGCATGGGTTTACCAGAATAAGAGAGTAATGGGTAAATTCTGTAGAAAAATATGCCTAACAAAAAATAAAGATAAAACAAGCCTCTAGACGTAGCGAAAAAGATGAGAATAATGGGTTGATAATCAATAATCAGTTCAGTTGAGGTCTGGAGCTGGCATGTCAGTAATTGCTAGTAGTCCTTTGTTAATTTAAGTATTATTGTCATTTTGTTTAGTTTCTTTTGTTAACTATTCTGACATCGAACTCGGACTTCTCTTAAACTGAGTTTTACTGTGCGTATTGCTGTGTGTTTGATTTTTCTACATTGGCTAGAGGTATAGGGGTCGGTTGAGATCTCAAAAAACATGTTTAACCCCGCCTGTTTTTGCGCCTGTCAAAAGTCAGGAGCACTTGGTCTTTGTTAGTCTTGTATGATTTTTAATTTTAGTTTTTTGTGTATAATTTGAGTTTAGTATGACGTCCATTATCACTGAACTAGTATACATGCATATTTGTTTAGGGAACAGCTGACTCCACCGGTGCGGGAGTTGCATTGAAGACCCACTGGTGGCCTTCGGCTGTTTTCTGCTCTATGGTCGGGTTGTTGTCTCTTTGACACATTTCCCATTTCCATTTTCAATTTAATGATAAAATATAAAGAATAGAAAATAAAAAATAAAAAAGATACAGAATTGAATATAATGGTAAAAAACATAAGGTACAGAGAGAAATGACCAAAAATGCTAAAGAATAGAAAAACGTTGGACCCCACCCAGACCCTCATATAGACAGTAGTTTATAACAAGTAATGATTAACAGGACAGACATATATCATGTATATAGAATGTCTTGGAGTCAAACGTTCGTATGACTGCAACCTTCCTATACCTGAGAAATTCAGTGCAACAGCGCAAAAACCAATAGCAAAAGACTCAAACCACACCCAAACGAATAGCAAAATGACTCAAGTACCGATCAAAAGAGTACTCGAAGCTACTGAAAACTAGTTCGAAACCATTTATAGCTAATAGACGAATCACGTTTCCCACACTAAAATTCATCCTGCTTTCCAGGGATTCACACTTATGGTCAACATTATGTCGATTCTTATTTTGATCATGACATGGCATACTATGCTTTTATCCGACTGCTTATAACGTATTTACTTTTTTTTTATGATTGGTATTTTGTTTGGTAGCTGTTTTATTGATTCGTGTGCTGTTTCAATGACAGAAAGTTGTTATTTTATGCAGGAATTTGAATTCATGTACACGGAGGAGGCAATATTTTTGAAAAGGGAATTGGAATTCATAAATCGATTACAAAAACAAATTGGACGATGTTTTGCTAAAAAAAATATAAATCGTGCAAAAGAATGATATAACTTTTTTGGGCAACCCGCTGGATCTGTCACTATTTGGGCACCCCCTGTGGATCTGTCACTATTTGTGTTTGTTACCAAGCGGCTGATTAGTCAACCCCTGGATCTGTCACTATTTGTGTTTCTTACCAAGCGGCTGATTAGTCAACCCCCTGGATCTGTCACTATTTGTGTTTCTTACCAAGCGGCTGATTAGTCAACCCCTGGATCTGTCACTATTTGTGTTTCTTACCAAGCGGCTGATTAGTCAACCCCCTGGATCTGTCACTATTTGTGTTTGTTACCAAGCGGCTGATTAGTCAACCCATTTTCTGTTGATTTGTATTGTAATTAATTTTTTTTTACTGTTACCCCACTGTATCAGGTTATGAAAGGGGTTGAACACTCTCAAGCATATTTATCAATTCAATTCAGTTTGATTCCAGGCTTTATTTATATCCCCAACATGCACATTTTTTGTGTGCATTCCCCTTTGCTTGTCGTGAGTTAAAAGAAGCGTTATATTTAAATTGTATTTGAGATTACTATAATATGATATTATAGTAATCTAAGATTGTATTCTTTAGATTTGCTGACAGACGCAACACTAATCATTAGAATCTTAAAGACATTGATTACCGACCTAAAGCTTAGACTTTTTGAAATAATCATTGGCGGCTTTCTGGAGATTGACGGATTCTGTTTTTGGATAGCCTATTTAGTGCATTGAAACACTTTGAACTGAAATTGCGTTAATTAGAAAAATATACACTAGTATGAATGAATGAATTTATTTATTTGCAAAAAGCATTTACATGCTATGGCAATCAAAACATATATTACATATATGACACAATAATAAACAGCAGAAAACAACACATCATACATAGTAAGAATTTGACATCTCATTTTCCATGCTGCCTTAATATAATTACATAATGTTATAGTTACAGTTTTATTGACAGCTTTTAACAATTGATCCAGTTTATAAATATTTGGCCAAGAACAAAAGTATTTTGGTAAATAATGTGACCTTACAGGTCTGTATACAGGAGAAACTAAAACAAAATGATATTCGTCTTCAACAACGTTCATATTCACGGTGGGTATGGTTGTCCTGCGAGAGAACGTTCTGTGCTGGTGATTTGGTCCTCTCAGGTGCTGGTGGTCCTGATTCTATGCTGGTGGGTTTGTTTACATTGTATCAGAACGGCAGTAAAACGACTGTTTTGTTGCTTAATTTTTCTCTGATGCGTCACAAGTACCATGCAAAGTATATTACAACAATATTATATTGCAAAAGTCGTGCAATTTCGTTAAACGGAATTGTCCTGACGGTGTGCTGGAAAAACGGTCCTGGTTCTGTGCTCCTATGTCCTGGTTCTGTGCCTTTATATTTTAGTTAAAAGTGGCATATATTCAAGATCATTGATGCTGTACTGTTATTGACTAATTAACTGCTGTCTGCTTTCTTGAAATTGACATTGTTGTGAATCTGTTTACTGTTATTATGAGAGAAAAAATACCCCTATTTTTTTTTTAAAATTAACTGTAATCTTATTTATTGGCCTGTTAATGGAACCCTTCTTGTCCCTTTTTAAGATAAGAAAATACGTATACGTTGTAATTTATACAATACTAATATAAAGTAGATGATGTTGTATGTTTGTTGTCAATGGACAAATTTCCATAAGAAACCAAAGGAAGAATGTGTTAACAAGCATACGTCATCGTACGACCTTCAACAATAACCCATAAAATAAAAATGTAAAAGATTTTGCATAAAAATGGAGAGCAAAAATATAGAACAAAGGACTTTCTGAGCGATTGAATCATATGTCTTTAGCAGCTTAAAACACATTTGTTTGTGAACAATTTAGTGCTGACTATAAGAATGACAATAGTATTGCGGGTTTGTTTGTTTGGGGTTGGGTTTTTTTTTTTGGGGGGGGGGGATAAGTTAGAGCGAGGTTACAGTGAAAGTTTTAAGCTTGGAATAGTTTCCCGTAAGATTTAAAAGTGTATTTTAAAAGAAAAATGTATCTTATAGCTATTAAGGATCACTTGCTGTATCTGTAAAAAAAATTTAACATAATTTTTTTGTCTGAACGGTTATCAGGTATTTTTTTCGAAAGTTCGATAGAACACTAAAAAAAATCACTATTTTATGAAAGGGCAGACTAGAATATGTCAATTTCAATAATTAAAATATCTCGTAGCTTCATACTACCAATTGAGTATAAAACAAGTATATAAGTTTAAAAAAGAAATTCTTAGATTAAACACCTACATTTAACTTTAAAAGGTCATAACAGTTTAAAACAATACAAATCTACACACACAAAAAACTGGCTTAATTTCAACTGGTGATCAACCCGAATCGCTATAAGATCATATATAAGCTCACCTGTGTCGAGGGGTCGTGTGAGGTTCATGTATTGTCTTGGCATCCGCAATTACAAAAAGATCTTTTCTGAAATTACTTGACCAAATGTTACCAAATAAGTTTTCAAGAGTGAATCTAGGAAAAACAATATTCATCAACAAACATGACCACTGTCTGTTAAAATGTATTCGAGTTTTTAGTTACAGCCGATTCCATTGAGTATGTAGGCAAAGGTAATATCTTTGGTTAGCTTGCTTGTTAGCTAAACCGTGAAGTCATTGTTAGGTAAGGTATACATACTACCCTCATTTCGAAGTAGCCTGGTCCTACAGACAGAAAGATGTGTCATTTGTCGGACTAGTCTACTCCTAAAGTAGGGTAGTTTACATAACCTAACAATGACTTTTCTGTTCAGCAAGCAAGATAACCAAAGATATTTCCTTTGTCTACACACTCATTGAAATCGGTTTTAATATTGCAAAAGTTCAAGCAATTAGGGCAAAACTTACCGAGTAAAAAAAATCAAAAGTCCAATGTCTATCTACCTTGCACATTTCAGAAAATTCAGATCAGATAACGAAACTGGGTCCAGCAACATTTATAAGCAATTTAAAGATTTTGACCCTCACAGTTTCCATTCACCACAAATATTCTCGTTACAACGAATCATTTTAAATACAAAAATACCAGTTGCAGCCTTTTGTTTATCTATTAATATATGTATACGGATAAAGTTATGAAAGGCAGCAGGGTCACCAGGGTGAGGAGTACATGTCATCTGAAATAAATGCTAAGCATAGATCTAGAAAGCGACAGATAATCATGACATTAAAAAAACTCTCTTCTTTTCGACTTTTTTCGAACAAATTGACACATAAAATGAATTATATTATAGTATTGTGGAATTTTTAACTTGTGGTCAATTCATTGGTTAAACCTTTTACTAGGATGACAATCCTGTCAAGTATGAGCTGGGTAAAATATTTCAGAAAAGAAGATGGAAATGTGAAAGTTTCCGTGCGTCAGGTGCAACAGCATACGAACAGCTAACATGTCTCGTCAGGGTGGAAGCTAAAAAGTCCACGAAAATTTGATTTAAAACCTTTATTCGTTCCAACAAAGTTATTGAGATCTTGTTGAGGATTTTACCATCTACGACAACAAGATTTTTTTTTTTTAGAATTTACAGCTCTTCTATAAATATATGCAAAGCAAACCATTAATCAAATTGCTTGCTATGGTTGTTTGGATGTTTGTAAGCGACAGGTAAGTAGTCTGTTTACTATATACTAGAATTTGTTTGGACAATAAACATTAACTTCAATTCCTGTTAGTTTGTATTTGTCCAATCAAATCCCAGTATGTATTGAAACTCCGCCTACCTATTGTTTGGAAACATTCAAGCAAACATAGCAAGCAAGTCAATCAAAGTTTTTTTTGCATGCTTTTATAGAAGAGCTCTACTATATAATGCAAAGAAGCGTGCAAGTCTTTCGCCAAAAAATACTATCAATTTCTTTTTGTCCTATGTAAACTTCCGTACCATTTCCTTCCATTCATGATGATTAAATTGAACTGTAAAATATTTCTTGGTACCTTCTTAATTACTTTATAAGTCTTATTTATGCGTTTACTTTTCTACATTGGTTAGAGGTATAGGGGGAGGGTTGAGATCTCACAAACATGTTTAACCCCGCCGCATTTTTGCGCCTGTCCCAAGTCAGGAGCCTCTAGCCTTTGTTAGTCTTGTATTATTTTTATTTTAGTTTCTTGTGTACAATTTGGAAATTAGTATGGCATTCATTATCACTGGACTAGTATATATTTGTTTAGGGGCCAGCTGAGGGACGCCCCCGGGTGCGGGAGTTTCTCGCTACATTGAAGACCTGTTGGTGACCCTCTGCTGTTGTTTTTTATTTGGTCGGGTTGTTGTCTCTTTGACACATTCCCCATTTCCATTCTCAATTTTATTATGTAAACTTAATTATGACAATAACTGTTGTAAGCACAAGATTCACTGCACACTTTTAAAGTTCTGCTTCATCAAACATTAAAATGTGAACTTAAGTTTTGAGACTTTTGTAATCGACACGATTGGGATTTTTGTATATGAGAACATGGTTTATCTATTAGTTGAAAATGCGGCTTTGAACTAGCTTTCAGTACCTGCGAGCATTCGTTGTTCAATAATGTGTGTCTTTGTGTTATTATTTTATGTGATAAATTGTTGTGTTGGTACACCACTGTAACAATGAAGGAGGAAATGAGGAGGGTTGGTTGGGTGGAAGTGGGGAGGGGTATGCGGAGCGCTAACAAACATGTCTATGCGGCATGGGCTTTGATCATGGTTGAAGCATCAATGTAAGGGGCATTTTATATCTTAATAAAACTATTCTTATTTTAGATACTATATATCTCAACTTGTACGATTCGCTCGTGTATGTAACAATGTATTAGATTTTAACGAGAGAAATTTATGTATTACTGAAAAATTATTACACCAGGGTTTTCGATATCACAAACTGGTCAAAACATTTACTAAATTTTATCACCGGTATAAGGAAATAATTCGTAAATATAACTCAACATGCAGACATCTTATACGTTCAGGTATTTCACATCCAAAATTTTATGGAAATATTCTTTATAAAGCACAAAAATGTCAGTATTCTCCTCAGAAACTAACAAAACCTTTAAATAGACTTATTAAAAGGGGATATAGTTACGATACTGTTGTCAGGTCATTAAAGATTGCATATTTTGGCTTTAACATTGATTCACTGATAGGGTCTTTGCATCGGAACTAAACACATTTATTTCTAAAAAAAACAGTTGTTGGCATGACACGGGTTATGTTCTTCTCATATATTTTATGATAGTATGATACTAAACCCCTAACGGGAGGGATTGTACCTGATATTCATATGATGAAGACATAATCTTTCAATCAGTTTAATTGAGGTCTGGAGCTGGCATGTCAGTTAACTGCTAGTAGTCTGTTGTTATTTATGTATTATTGTCATTTTATTTATTTTCTTTTGTTACATCTTTTGACATCGGACTCGGACTTCTCTTAAACTGAATTTTAATGTGCGTATTGTTATTCTTTTACTTTTCTACATTGGCTAGAGGTATAGGGGGAGGGTTGAGATCTCATAAACATGTTTAACCCCGCCGCAATTTTGCGCCTGTCCCAAGTCAGGAGCCTCTGGCCTTTGTTAGTCTTGTATGATTTTAAATTTTAGTTTCTTGTGTATAATTCGGAGTTTAGTATGACGTCCATTATCACTGTACTATTATGCATATTTTAGGGGCCAGCTGAAGGACACCTACGGGTGCGGGAATTCTCGCTACATTGAAGACCCATTGGTTGCCTTCGGCTGTTGTTTGCTCTATGGTCGGATGGTTGTCGCTTTGACATATTCACCATTTCCTTTCTCAATTTTATATATATTGTTATCTGATATTGGACGAAAGATGTTGCCCTTTTATGTAATTATGTAATACAAGTTACGATCATTTGAAAACACATATTAAACAGCCAAATGGATGCACAAGAGCTATAATAGGAGTCATAGATCCTATTGACAACAATTATCTGCCCAATTTTATTGATTTTTTAACATTTGTTTCAAATGTGACCAACTTCTTATCCAAAATCACCAGCACCGTATCAGGACCCACCAGCACAATGACAGGACGCACCAGCACAGTATCAGGACATGAATAAATTGAGAAAATGCTAAATTTTAATAAATTGCAATGTTTTTTCACAAAATAGTTTTGTCGTGTGGATTGTGGTATAGAAAGCGGACTCTATGAGCATTTTTGTTTTATTTTTTCAGTTCTAGATTTTCTGAAAATGAGCATTTTTGTGTTACGCTTACTGAAACAGTTTAGAGGGTCAACTTGTTAATGGTTTACATATGAACCCATAAGAAACAAAATTGAAAAATCTCAACTGTTTTCTTCCATTTTTTATGAGTGAAAACGTCAAAAATCATCATTTTCGTCTTTGTTTACATTTTTTCATTGATCACCAGCACCCGTCAGGACCGAATCACCAGCACAGAACATTCTCTCGCAGGACAACCATACCCACCGTGATATTACAACACAGACACAATCGTAATTCTCTTGGCGTATTGGTATATCTACCAACTTCGATTTATAATTGAAGTGTCCCACTACGTATACATTTAACAACATGTATTAGATACATAGTGCATGTCAGTTCATAATGCTGTTGTGTTTGCTTTGCTGTTTTTTTAATGGGGGGGGGGGGATACCCGAAATAAGTAACCGGAATACATTGATGCACATTTCTTTAACACAGTTGGAAAAATACATTATTTGTAAGTTTCATCAAGGGGTTGTATATATATGTTCCGGACCATATGAGTATTTGGACCATACGCGTATGGTCATGACCATATGCGTATACTCATATGGTCCGACCATACGCGTATGGTCCGACCGTACGCGTATGGTCGGACCATATGAGTATAATACTCGTTTGGTTATTAACGGGCCGGACCATATGAGTATTTGGACCATATAGGTATATTTTTTTTCCAAATTACATTATAAACGTTTCAATAATACAAGAACTTTATCTAAAAAAACAGTGATGGTTTAAAACATGAATTTTTTTTAATTTTATAATCCAAAAACTACGTAGTTTTCATCGCTAGTTACATTCGTGCATGTAGGCTTGGATGACATTCACTTCCACACGGTATCATAGCTTTTTTGCATTTGCAAGTTTTGTGCACGATCTTTTTCAATTACACATTTTGTTTGCGAGTGAAAAAACAAGCCTTTTTTGCAGCTGCGTACAGTGATACCGAGGTCTTTGGCAATTCTGATGTCTACAGTGTTTTTAAGAAGCTCTAGATCTCAAATATCGTAAAATGGTTGACTGCAATACACCATCTTCACAACACAACTTAAATAAACTAATAGTATGCTACTTTCCAGTGACTTCTTATGTAAGAGAATAGGGACGAAAGATACCAAAGGGACAGTCAAACTCGTAAATCTTAAATAAACTGACAACGCCATGGCTAAAAATGAAAAAAGACAAACAGAAAAACATTTGTACACATGACACAACATAGAAAACTAAAGAATAAACAACACGAACCCCAATATTTTTACAACACTGTCCAATTGAAAAAAAAATTGACGATTATACGAAATTTACACGAAAAAAATGATAAATTCGAGTACAGAAGACTAAGTTTATGATGTTTGTATGCGTTGGTTCAAGAATTGGAAGAACATTATTTTTCACCGGTCACTCGTTTCTTATGAATTTAAGTAAAATTAACAATGTGAAACTTCTTATTTTTATTTAGCTTATCTTTTAATTATAATATAACGATAAAATTACCTGTATGATAGCGTCTTTTGAATGAACGGTCATACCATATGAAGAGTTTAGAAGTATCAAAAGTAAACTGTAACAGAGTGTTAATTACCCCGACCATACCGACCATACGCGTATGGTCGGACCATATGAGTATATACCCATATGGTCATGACCATACGCGTATGGTCCAAATACTCATATGGTCCGGAACATATATATATTACTATAAAACACCTCGGTTTAATAAGGGACAGTATAAATATATACTTAGACTAGCCTTTAGTATAGACTGTCCCTGGTCAGTTTCATCAGAGATAATAAAAAAAAACAAACAACAAAAACCAAAAAAAAAACCCGTAATTTAATAAACAACAAAAAAAAAAAAAACAAAAAAAACAACGTAATTTTTTACTGCCTGAGTGGTCTTTTATTTTTTGTAACTGAAACATGATAAATTTATAAAATTAAAGAACAGAGAATAAAGGTAAAAATAAGAAAAGAAAATAATGGATATCTAAGATGTAATGAAAAGAGAATAATGAGCGATGAAAAAATACTTGAAAAATTCATGATAAAAATAAACACCTGGTCAAGGATTTGTATAGTTAGATCTATAAACGATACAACTTGAATCCTTAGCCTGGTCATTCAACTCGAATAATTAAAAAAAAATAAAACTGAGAACGTTAAAAAAAATAGAGACAAGTTGTCTCAGGAATGAAAATGAAAAACCCACATCCAGACCCTCGTGATTGCCATGATTGGTTGTTGCTTGCTTGTTTAACGTCCCGGCGGTGGCAAATAGTTCATTCATCATGCAGTGTTCACCCGGACGAAGTGGCGGATCCAAGGGGGGATCCGGGGGTTGAAACCCCCTTTTTTTGACATATAGTTGGACCCCCCCTCCAAACCCACTTTGTCCTGAGCTGGGACCCCCCTTTTTAAAATGGCTGGATCCGCCCCTGGGACCGTAAAGGCCCTTATGGAAATGTCCATAGCTTCATGAACACAGCAATCAAAGTTATAATAATTCCCTTAATTTAACGTGATTTAAACAAATTATTTGACATAGTATTTTTATGAAATTGAGAACCCAGTTCTAAAGTTGAAATATTTTAATTGGTGCGTTGTTCTGCTTTGTCTATTTTTGGTTATTGCCTACTACGTTTGATAGGATAAAATCCAAGGCGTCCCGAAACTACACAAAATGGAAGCGGGAAAACATATGATATTTCACGTAGAAATAGAAATATTGAGGTCATTAGTTGAAGAGTTCGCATCACTAAATATGTAAGAATGCTGATCCTAAAGAGGTTTCAGTTACAACTTTCAATCTATTACAGTAAATAATAATTTATAGTCAAACACTGCCAAAAGATGATATACATCTGTGTTTTTAGCCCTGAGCCTGAGGTGGGAGATTATGGGGCGAGTGTCGTTATATCAACAATGAGCAAAGCCAATACTACTAAAATAATCTGAAATGACAAATGACAAACAATAAAAATGAGAAAACTAAAAGACTAATTTATGCTCAATAAATTATTATTCAGTACACATCCAACATTCGATGGATTTATTGTAAAGACATCATAAACATTCAGAGAAAAGTATGATCTTGTGCACTGACATAGGTGGGGCCTGCCCCCCCCCCCCCCCCCTTTTGTAGGAAATTTTTGGTCCATTATCTAGGGAATCACTGAAGCATAACTGGAGCCAGATATGAACATGAACAAACACAAGCATACATGTAGCAAACCAGTTGTAATATACAAACACCATTTATAACAGTCAGAGCTCTGACATAAACAAGTCAGAATAAAATGACTTCTTCAAGTCAGAAAATGTTTTGAAATTCTGACCTGTACGGGTCAATTTTTGTTTTGCGTAGTTTTCCATCGAGTCCGTCAAATCAGAAGTATTTTGAATTTGCCGCCGATCTAAGACACATACGATCACGTGGTTTTTTGCGACAGATCACGTGTTTGAGAGTTGTTGTTTTTGGAGTTTCTGGAACGAGAAGTTATTGAAAATATAGTGATTATTTACGTTTTTTAGCTCACCTGGCCTAAAAGGCCATGTGAGCTTTTCTCATCACTTGGCGTCCGTCGTCGTCGTCGTCGTCGACGTCGTCGTCGTCGACGTCGTCGTCGTCGTTAACAATTTTTCAAACATCTTCTCCTCTGAAACTACTGAATGGATTTGAATGAAACTTAACATGATTGTTCCTTAGTATATCCTGCACAAAATGTGCGCTTCGATTTTTGATCCGTCAAAAAACATGGCCGCCGTTACTTAAAATAGAACATAGGGGTCAAATGCAGTTTTTGGCTTATATCTCAAAAACGAAAGCATTTAGAGCAAATCTGACATGGGGTAAAAATGTTCATTAGGTCAAGATCTATCAGCCCTGAAATTTTCAGATGAATCAAACAAACCATTGTTGGGTTGCTGCCACTTAATTGGTAATTTTAAGGAAATTTTGCAGTTTTTGGTCATTATCTTGAATATTATTATAGATAAAGATAAACTGTAAACGGCAAAAAAGATCAGCAAAGTAAGATCTACAAATAAGTTAATATGACCAAAATTGTCAATTGACCCCTTAAGGGGTTATTGTCCTTTAATGACAATTTTTCACAATTTGTTCATCATATTTGCTAACTTTAAAAAATCTTCTCCTCTGAAACTACTGAATGGATTTGGTTAAAACTTAGCATGGTTGTTCCTTAGATTATCCTGCACAAAGTGTGTGCTTTGATTTTTGATCCGTCAAAAAACATGGCCGCCGTTACTTAAAATAGAACATAGGGGTCAAATGCAGTTTTTGGCTTATATCTCAAAAACAAAAGCATTAAGAGCAATTCTGACATGGAGTAAAAATGTTCATTAGGTCAATATCTATCAGCCCTGAAATTTTCAGATGAATCAAACATCCAATTGTTGGGTTGCTGCCACTTAATTGGTAATTTTAAGGAAATTTTGCAGTTTTTGGTCATTATCTTGAATATTATTATAGATAAAGATAAACTGTAAACAGCAAATATGATCAGCAAAGTAAGATCTACAAATAAGTCGATTTGACCAAAATTGTCAATTGACCTCTTTAGGAGTTATTGCCCTTTAAAGACTTTTTTCACAATTTGTTCTTCATGTTGACTTACTTTAAAAAATCTTCTCTTATGAAACTGCTGTATCAATTTCAGCCAAACTTAGGCTAAATGAGTTTCAGAGTATCTAGTATAAATTTTATATTTCATTTCCTTGTATGTCAAGAAACATAGCTCCTATGGCTAAAATAGAACATAGGAGAAAATGATTTTTTTTTGCTTTTGAAGAAAATAGGACGATTCAAAGAACATTTAAATAAATTGAAAAGCCAAAATAATCATTGATGAGAGATTAAACCAATAAAATTCAGGTGAGCGATTCAGGCTCTTGAGAGCCTCTTGTTTAGTGAAAATCTAGGTCAATGTGGTCATTTTCAGAAGGTAATACATATTACCTCCGTATTTTCATGGCCATTTTAATATTTTTTGCGTGTAAAGAAGGTCTTTGCAAGTGATTTTGTTGCTGTTTCATGAAGGCGCGTGACCTGTAAATACAGACGCGTGGCCTTTGAGATGACCTGGTGTCTGACAATTCTGACTTGTTCAGGTCAGAAAATGTTGTTATGATAATGAACTGTTATTTTCGGGAGACAACTCGTGTTGTCTTAAACAGCAGTAACATTATTACCAGTCTGTGCAATTTTAAAAGTAAAAGCTTCGAACTGAACATCATCACGTGATTTTTCTATTTTTATACTTAATCATGAATTGACCTTTCCGAGTTTGCGGCTTATAAATATATTTGTTTTTTCTTTTCTCCCAATGAGAAAAACGATCTTTTGAATATTGATATTAATAAAAATGAAATGAAAATAGGAATAATTTTAATAAAGAAAAAAGGAAGGTAGGGTTTAACTAAAATCCAAATTTTTTTTTTCATTTTTGTTTTAAAAAGGATTTTAACTTGAGAACAGTAAGAGATTCACAAAACGGGTTTTCAGTTATGAACATGGAATATGATATTAAAAACAAATAAAATGTAGGGATCACCCTACCCCTGTCATTTGACAATGTTCTTATAACTTGTGAACAGTGGAGATCCCTGCCCCTAAACTCGAATTTGTTCTCTCTGTAAAGTACATGTATTATGAAATATACCAGGCTAGTCTCTTTGGGTCGCCCCACCCCTTGTCATTTGAGAATGATCTTATATTTTGAAAATGGTCGAGATCCCAACCTGTAAACCATATATATATTCCTTTTTATAATATCAAATTGATTTGAATGAAATATACCGGGCTAGTCTCTGGGTTTACCCCCTCCCCTGCCATTTGCGAATGTTCTTATATTTTGTAAACGGTCGAGATCCCCATCCCTAAACCATATATATTCTTGTATGGGAAAATAAAACAAACCCAATGAAATATAGGGGAAGTTCCTTGGGGTGTTTTGGGGGGGGGGGGGATGTTTGGGGGCGGGGGCTCACACCACCTCTCCTGTGTGAAAACATGTAAATTGTCAAGATCCCCACCCCTGAACCATATTTATTAGTGTAAGGGACAACAAGACAAATCAAATGAAATAAAAATATAAAGTCACTTGGGGTCACCCCACCCCCTCATGTTTGAAAACTTGTAAACGGTTGAGAAACCCACCCCTTAACCCTATATATTATTGTATGGGACATTAAAACGAATCAAATAAAATAAAGGAGAAGTCCTTTTGGGTCACCCCACCCCCTTATGTTTGTAAATTTGTAAGCGGCCCTTAAGTCTATATATTATTATATGGGACAATACAACGAATCAAATGAAATGAGGGAAATTTCCATGGGGGTCATCCCCATCCCCCTTTTTGAAATGGTCTGGATCACCACCCCTAAACCATATAATAGTCCTGTTCGTCATTTCAAGAAGATTTGAATGACATACAGGGTCAATCCCTAGGCGTCACTTATGCATATCACTTTACTAGACCAAACCAATTTGTACTGGAACTTGCCCAATGTCAGGCGACCATTGGAATGACAAATTATTGGAGCTTTGTTTGAGAGACGTTGTAACAGCATCCTGGATGCTGTTACAATTATTTTTATCTGCTGAGAGACCACCTTTACATATTATATTTATCAGTGTTTCAGCAAACAGAGTTGTCTATTCAGTATTATTTTCCTCTCACATGAATCACTTCTTATTAATTACATGGCATATATGTTTTCCTATGAAGTTACACATCTAAGAAGAACATTGGAAGTCAGTATGTTCTGACTTATAAAAGTCTGAATGTTCTGACTTATAAAAATCTGAATGTTCTGACTTTAATTTAATAAGGCTAGAAGGACTCAGAATGATCTGAAGATACAGACTTGCTTTTAATGTTTAGAGTATTTTAGAATATGAATGCTCTTGTCATGCTATATAGTACCATAAGAAACCCTGACAAGATATGGTTCCAAAAAATATATATATTAAGATTAACAAGTGTACAATTGAACATAAATTACAAAGTTATAAATGTTGCTAAAAAACCTATTTAGAAAACATCCAATAGATAGTTATCTTTCAACTTTTACATGTATTTAAAAAAACAGTGAAAATATTATGTATTATATGTACCGCTTCTTGAAGGACAACAAAGTCACCAAACTTAGTCTGATTTTCTAAGTATTTTCTCAACATTTTTTTAACAGAACATGATTTGACCTGTTTAAGTCAGTTAACAGAAGAAAAAAAAATCAGATAAAACTAGGCTTTTTCATCTTAGCACCCCCCCCTTTTTTTTCTCCTTATCTGATCTGCTACTGTTGAGTTAATTAATTGATAAGTTTTTTTGAGAAACAATTCAGTCAAATGGTTTTTAGAATAATGTTTTTTACAACCAAAAGTTCTATATGTTAACTTAACAGAAAAAAAGTCATGAAAATACAGAAATAAAATAAATTTTTAAGATATAAATTTGATGAAATTTGTTAACAAAATACATTTGAATATAAAATATACCAAATACATTTTTAGCTCACCTGGCCTAAAAGGCCATGTGAGCTTTTCTCATCACTTGGCGTCCGTCGTCGTCGACGACGTCGTCGTCGTTAACAATTTTTCAAACATCTTCTCCTCTGAAACTACTGAATGGATTTGAATGAAACTTAGCATGATTGTTCCTTAGAGTATCCTGCACAAAGTGTGTGCTTCGATTTTTGATCCGTCAAAAAACATGGCCGCTGTTACTTAAAATAGAACATAGGGGTCAAATGCAGTTTTTGGCTTATATCTCAAAAACGAAAGCATTTAGAGCAAATCTGACATGGGGTAAAAATGTTCATTAGGTCAAGATCTATCAGCCCTGAAATTTTCAGATGAATCAAACAAACCATTGTTGGGTTGCTGCCACTTAATTGGTAATTTTAAGGAAATTTTGCAGTTTTTGGTCATTATCTTGAATATTATTATAGATACAGATAAACTGTTAATAGCAAAAATGTTAAGCAAAGTAAGATCTACAAATAAGTCAATTTGACCAAAATTGTCAATTGACCTCTTAAGGAGTTATTGCCCTTTAAAGACTTTTTTCACAATTTGTTCATCATGTTGACTTACTTTAAAAAATCTTCTCCTTTGAAACTGCTGTATCAATTTCAGCCAAACTTAGGCTAAATTAGTTTTAGAGTTTCAGAGTATCTAGTATAAATTTTATATTTCATTTCCTTGTATGTCAAGAAACATAGCTCCTATGGCTAAAATAGAACATAGGAGAAAATGATTTTTTTTTTGCTTTTGAAGAAAATAGGACGATTCAAAGAACATTTAAATAAATTGAAAAGCCAAAATAATCATTGATATGAGATTAAACCAAAAAAATTCAGGTGAGCGATTCAGGCTCTTGAGAGCCTCTTGTTTTTATAGTCCTAGTTATTGTGACTTAAGGGGACTTTATTTCATCAGTCTTTTATCTGGTTTCCCCATACATTTTAAAATCAATATGAAAATCCTAGACTTTGGACTGACTCTTTGAAGTTAGAACATGATTTGACCTGTTAAAGTCAGTTCACAGAGAAAATTAAATCTAATCAAAACTAGGTCTTTTTCTTCTAAGCCTTTTATCTGATTTTCCCATACATTTTTAAATGCATATAATTTTATGACAATGCCAGACTTAAAAGTTGTAATAATTAGCTGAAGTGAAGTTTTTGACTGACTCTTTGAAGTCAGAACATAATTTGACCAGTTTGAAACAAAATCCATTTTAATATTGAATATGCAAAATAAACTTTTTTATAGTCTTCATTATTGCGCCGTATGAGGACCTTATTTCCTCTGTCTTTTATCTGGCTTTTTCGTACATTTTTAAATCAATCTGTAAATACTAGACTTAAAAGTTGAAATAAGTTAAGTTCGGACTGACTCTTTGAAGTCAGAACACGATTTGACCTGTTAAAGTCAGTTGACAGAAAAGAAATGTCCAATCCAAACTAGGTCTTCTTCCTTTAAGCCCCTTCCATATCTGAATCTGCTACTGTTGAGTTAATTCATTCATTATTTTTTTTAAGAAACAATTCAGTCAAATGGTTTTTAAAATAATGTTTTTTAAAACTGAAAGTTCCAAAATAAAAAAAGGCATGAAAATACAGAAATATAATATAATTTGAAGATAATTTGAAGAAATTTGTTAACAAAATACATTTGAATATTTCAAAATACTAGTATACCAAATACACTTTTTTATAGTCCACATTTTTGTGACTTTATTATTGGGTGTCTTTTATCTGAGTTTCTTATACATTCTTAAATGCATATGACAATCCCACACTTAAAGTTGCAATACTTGATTAAAGTATGGTATTTTACTGACTCCTTGAAGTCAGAACATAATGTGACTTGTTCAAGTCAGTTTGAACAACAGGATTTACCTCAATGAAATATTAAGATATCAAAAATATACCAAATTATCTTTTATATAACTCTTATAATTGTGACTTAATTTTTGTGATTTTTTTTTTCCTACTTGTATCCGTACATTCTAACAATCACATCACAATCATGATAATGCCCAACTTTTACAGAACTTTGCAAGCCAGTTTTTGACGGACTCTTTTAAGTCAGAACATGATTTGAGCTGTTCAATTCATTTGCAGAACAAATTTTCCAATCAAAGCTTAGTGTTCTTCCTCTTAGTCTTAGCCCCTTTCTGAATCTGCCACTGTTGAGTTTATATATTAATAAGTTTTTTAAGAAACAATTTAATCAAATGATCATTTATTTTAGAGGATCTTGCATGTATTTTCTGTGTCTTTTATCTGACTTTTCCATACATAAAATTAATATCATACATGTATGACAATGCCTGACTTAAAGATTTCCATAAATTTAGTTTTTGACTGATTTTTTAAAGTCAGAACATGATTTGACCTGTTTAAGTCAATTTGTCCGAACATACCCATTTGACCTGTTTAAGTCAATTTGTCTGAACATGCATTGACCTGTTCAATTCAGATTGCAGAACAAATTTTCCAATCAAAGCTAGGTGTACTTCCTTTAAGCCCTGCTTCTGAATCTGCCATTTGTGAATTTATTATTTGATAATGTTTAGAAACAATTAAGTCAATTGGTTATTTATTTAAGGGGATCTTACATATATTTCCTATGTTCTGACGTTCCCATACTTTCATTTAATATCACATGGCAGTGCCCCACTCTAAAAATTTCAATAAATTTAGTTTTGGACTGACTGTTTTAAGTCAAAACATGATTTGACCTGTTTAAAAAAAAATGCATTTAAATATTGAATATACCAAATAACTTTTTTTATAGTCCTCATTGTGACTTTAGGGGACCTTATTTCCTCTGTCCTATATCTGGCTTTCCCATACATTTTTAAATCAATATGACAGTACTAGACTTAAAGGTTGAACTAAGTTTAGTTTTGACTGACTCTTAAAAGTCAGAACATAGTGTGACTTGTTTGAGTCAGTTTGCACAACAGTATTTACCCCAATGAAATATTTAAATAATAAATGTTTTGCTCTTGATAAATTTAGCTAAAAGTAGATGAGAATAGATCCTTTATTTTTTCCTTGGAAGATTTGAAGTATTAATATTGTCATGGTACTAGTAAATGTATCCAATATTATATTTGGTAAATCTTTTTATATTGACAGAAAATTGTATGATCCATTTTTTCTCCTCTGGTTTTTGTTTGTAATTTGAAATGATTGAATTTGATGAGATAAATATATTATGTTAAGATTCTGGAAAGAAGAAGGTATGATGAGCCCCACTGTTTAAACTCTTTGATTCGAAACTAGTAATCAATATATTTTTATGGAGATTGATAACAAAGTGGTAGTAATGACTGCTTCAAGTCAGAACAAAAATGACCTCTCTAAGTCAAAATGCATTAAAAAGGGACATAAATCTTATTAGAATATGAAGATATTAAGTCACAATATTTTGTGCAAAAGCTGACCTGTGGAAGTCATTTTATGATAAATTAAAGTCTGACATAAACTGACCTGTACAAGTCATAGTCTGTTGAGTGCAAGAAGGGAGACAACACTTACATCAAATTATATCTGACCTATGGAAGTCATTTTATTCTGACTTGTTTATGTCAGAGCTCTGACTGTATAAGATGGTACCAAAGGCAAAATAACATCACCATCCAAAAACAGAAAATTAACAATAGGTAACGGAAAATGGTCCTTCCGTACAAACAGAAAAAATCTTCTGAAGAAACATGAAAACCATTTAATTTTTGTAGTTCTACCAGCTATAATTTTGTTTAAAAATCAATGTAAATGTTTTTATTAGGTAGATTCATGGATTTTTTTGTGAAACATTTTCTGATGAACTTAAAAACATGTTAAAGGGGGGGGGGGCATTAGCTACTAGATAATGTAAGATATTTTATTAGAATAAAATCCAAACAATTGCATTGCTACTGAATACAAACTCAAGTAAACAGTAAACAATACAATGTGTATCAATTACAATAAAAGTTAAAATAAAGACTTCATGCCTCCCCCTTTAAATTTTTCGTAAAATTAGTATTTTAATTTATGAATATCCATATAAGGCAGTGTTCCTGACCTATAAAAATTATTACTAAAAAGTTACTGTGGATTCATTATTATTCATTGGATACTAATTTTTGTGGGTACAGGCAAACCACAAAATTAGATGTTCAACGAATAACAAATTTTCTGGCTTATATTTGTACTTTGTTAAAACCACGAAATTAAATACCCACGATCATGCAAATTTTCTTAATCCCATATCTGCCATTTTTCGAAAGTGCCCATTGGCGTTTTAGTGCGTGACAACAATTTCAAAGGTCAAATTCTTTGCGACGAATTTTGTGTGTGCTGTTTTGTGGTCTAGAAAAAGTGTCATACATGTACTTGTATAATGAGCTTACAAGCCTTCTTCTTGGGTTTATTTGAATGATTCTAGTTATTATATCAGTAGAAAAGATGAACATGAATCTATAAGACCAGGATTTATTTTCATGTGTAAAGATATTAAATGATTGTTGGCTTTTCCAATTTAGAATTATGCACAAAGAAGGACCTTTATCAAGTTAGGAACAACACCTAGGAGTAACCCCTCAATATCAGGCCATTAAAACCCACTTTTTAACAAATGAGCACATATTGATACTATCTGAAGAAATTTTCCCTAAGAACTACAAATGTATACATCTTATGATCTATCTATACAGGGTTTCCCCTGGGTCAATTATTTTTTTCGCCACCTCTTTCGCCAAAACAATATATTTTTCGCCACTTTATTATTTTTTTCGCCATGTAACACAAATATATCTTTCTTTTGAATTCCCCTCCCTCAAACCTAAATAAGATTACTTTGCCCCATTGCTTTCTAAGATTACTTTCTAAAACTATTCTTACGGTCTGTATTGTAATAAATAAAAATACTAAACATTTACCTTATAAAAAAAAAAGAACTGTATAGGGAAAATTGATTATATTTGAACAACTTTAAAAGAAGGGGACCACTTATTTTTGAAATTAAAGAAGATATAAATCCTGGAATATAGTCTTGGTTACCTGAAAATGTCACAGTTCTTTGGGAAAGTTTAAAAAAAATAATAACATGTGTCCTTTTGTACTAAGAAGTGTTTTTTACAACAAAACAAAAGTTTTTTTATCACTTGACATTGATCCCTCATGTAAGGTGTAGTCATAACATTGAAGGGTTATTTTTATTCGAGGGGTTGTTCCCAACCTTTTGAATAAATTTCTTTATGAAGACAGTTTTCTTTTCTAGACCATCGTCAATACATGTGTAAGTACAACTATGCTTGAAACATGCGTGTCACTGAAAGGACTTGAAAGTACCCACTCCAATCAATTATCGATATCAAAGTTAAATGATAAAGTTTTAAATTAGAGACCTTTCTTGCTTTTGAACATTATCCTTCATAGGCAAGTTTTCTTTTCTGGACTATCATTAAAAGAAGGAGAAGAGTCGTCAAAATTTTGCTTCAAACACGTGCGTCGCAAAGTGGTTAATAGATCCTTTAAGTGACATGTAACGAACGCCATTCAACCATATCATTTTGTCATTACAATCAAAACCTTTATTAATTAGTCATTTGATGTCCATAGGCATAAAATGCAATCAGCTGATTATTGATTTTCTGTCAAAATCTTAACAAGTTCAAGGTGAATTCCGAGTATTGTCTGACCAGGTAAAGACCGAGAAATCCGAAAAGAAGTAAACAAACAAGATGGTTGAAAATAAATCGTTTTATATATTTCTTTCGCCAATGACGAATTTTAATCGCCACAATTATTATTTTTTCGCAAATTGCGAAAATGGCGACCGCCAGCGGAAACCCTGTATCTATATATTACATGTATATGTTCAACACATGTACAATAATTTTGAAATGTTCTTAGACTTACTGTATATCTTATTTATTATTCAAAATAATTGGACCCATCAATTAGCAAAATGATTAGAAAAAAATTTCGAAATATAATGTCTAGTGAATTTTCCCATTTTTAAGTTAAAAAATTTAAATTTTTCTAATTTATTTTTTTACAAAAGTAAACTGACCCCTTTTCTTAGGGACAGTCACTCATTTAAGGGATACTTTTCATGTGGGGGGGGGGGGGGGGGGTGTTCCAAACCTGTTTGTTTGATCCTTGTGAAAAATAAAGAATAGTACATTGTACTTTAAATGAAATGGTAATGTAGTTGAATACATACATGACATAAATAGCACATATGTTAAAGCAAGTTTTTAAATGTCAATAAATTAGTGAATAAACTGCTATTTATTCCCTTTATGGTAGTACTGCATCATTGAATTTTGTCATTCAGCCATGTTTTTATTCTTAATCTGTGTAAGAACCTCATTGAAGGTGAAAAATCACCTGCCATATGAAGTTCACGTTTTACAATTCTGACTAACACACAGATGAGGAATACAACACAAGTTCAAAATCTAGCATGTTAGAATAATCTTGAGAGAAAACATTTTTGATAATTTGATCACAAGAACACTGAATTTGATTGGCTGAACACGATTGTCTTCCCTTGGACACAGTTCAAAATCGGGAACAATGAAATTTTTCGTGTAGATTTTCACAAAATCGTGTTTTAAAGGTCTTTTCACGATCACAATCGTGTCAAAGGGTCAAAATCTTGAAAGTTGACAGGTATGTAATCCACGAAAATAAATGAATCCACAGTATCAGCGATCAGTTTCAGTGATCAAAATTTAGCATTTTATTGTTGATGGCTGTTGTGATTCAAAAATCATGTAAGCATTGTAAATGTCAATATTTTACCCTTTAATATAGATCTGAAGGACGCCTCCGGGTGCGGGAATTTCTCGCTACATTGAAGACCTGTTGGTGACCCTCTGCTGTTGTTTTTTATTTGGGCGGGTTGTTGTCTCTTTGACACATTCCCCATTTCCATTCTCAATTTTATCATAGATATATTGTAGAATTAAGTTATCAAGCTCTTACTGTTTGATTTCATGTGAAGTCCTCATTTAATGATGTTATTACTATAGCCCATAAAACTGAGGATATCTATTGAGTAGGTGCAGTCTACTGTATTTATCATTGCTAAAAATAACAAAGTCATACATTTTTTCTAGTGAAAATACTGTAGAATGACCTGAGAAGATGGAAAAGAAACAAAGGATTTTACTTAAAAAACTTGAGAGTGTGAAAAGTGAAACGTTAAATTTATGTTCTAAAATTAAAAACAATGTTCATGATGTAGATACCATTGCTTACACTAATGCATGTTGTGATATAGAGGAAGCTTTAGATCTCCTACAAAGAGTATCAGGTCTGTTCAAAACAGTAATTAAGGACAATAATAATGATAATACTGAAGAGGAAACTGAATGCTTTTCTAATGATGAGAGTTTATTTTCGGATCCAGCTTCAGATAAAACAGAATCAGGCAATGTAACAACAAAAACTTGTGATCCAACAAGACAACAAAAAACAACAACATGTGATCCATCAAGACAACAACAGACAACAACATGTGATCCTACAAGAGATTCTGATTCAACAGATGATTTAGAGAACTTTGATAACTACACTATTGATGATGAACCTGCCACATCTACATCAACGGCAATACAAAGTAACACAAAAGAGGTGGTGAAAAATGTAAGATTTATAATCAATGATTGTAAAATTATTAAGCAGATTTTGACCAAAGAATTGTATCAATCTAATACCAAATATACAAATTGTGGTCGTAGGCATTAACTTAAGTACGTCATGTATTCAGTTTTATATTTTAATATACATCTGTATTTACATGATTTATGTAAAGTTATAGTACAAAAAATCCACTTGCTACATGTAGGAGATTATTAAGGCAGATTTTATAGTAAAACTTGGTACATGTACATGAAATAAAATATATTACAATTTCAAACATATGCAGTCAATATAAAACATGAATTTTTATACCAACCAGCCTTTAGAGGCTTATGACGCACTGTCATTTATGTACGAAAAATTACATGAATAAATTTCAAAATCATATCAATCCTTTTTATATCTGAGGCTTAATTCTTGTATATATAAATGTTGAATACATACATTTTTGTAGATATAGGAAGATGTGGTATGAGTGCCAATGAGACAGCTCTCCATCCAAGTAACAATTTATAATGTACACCATTATAGGTCAAGGTACTGCCTTCAACACAGAGCATTGGCTCACACCAAACAGCTAGCTATAAAGGGCCCCCAAAACAACTAGTGTAAAACCATTCAAACTGGTACACCAATGGTCTAATCTATATAAAAATACATGATATGAACACAACATAAGCAAAATACTTTTCTGGTCAACCATCAACACATTTCATTCTACAATACACAATTGTATATTCATACGTGACAAACAATAAAATGTATCTAAGACAGACTGTTAAATGTCCATAGTCGATAAGAATATGAATAAATGTTATTGAAGTCAAATGTATCGAAGATCTGTCACGCATACATTTATATTCCTTGTTCTTAATTTTTAGCACTTACCTCATTTTCCTTGTTGATCTTATTCTTGTGTACCAAAACTAGTTTTGGAACAGCCCTTAATTTAAAAGCTCTGTTATTTTTTGTCTGTTGCATATACATGTACATAAAATTGAGAAAGGAAATGGTGAATATGTCAAAGCGACAACCACCCGACCATAGAGCAAACAACAGCCGAAGGCAACCAATGGGTCTTCAATGTAGCGAGAATTCCCGCACCCGTAGGTGTCCTTCAGCTGGCCCCTAAAATATGCATAATAGTACAGTGATAATGGACGTCATACTAAACTCCGAATTATACACAAGAAACTAAAATTTAAAATCATACAAGACTAACAAAGGCCAGAGGCTCCTGACTTGGGACAGGCGCAAAATTGCGGCGGGGTTAAACATGTTTATGAGATCTCAACCCTCCCCCTATACCTCTAGCCAATGTAGAAAAGTAAAAGAATAACAATACGCACATTAAAATTCAGTTCAAGAGAAGTCCGAGTCTGATGTCAAAAGATGTAACAAAAGAAAATAAATAAAATGACAATAATACATAAATAACAACAGACTACTAGCAGTTAACTGACATGCCAGCTCCAGACCTCAATTAAACTGATTGAAAGATTATGTCTTCATCATATGAATATCAGGTACAATCCCTCCCGTTAGGGGTTTAGTATCATACTATCATAAAATATATGAGAAGAACATAACCCGTGTCATGCCAACAACTGTTTTTTTAGAAATAAATGTGTTTAGTTCCGATGCAAAGACCCTATCAGTGAATCAATGTTAAAGCCAAAATATGCAATCTTTAATGACCTGACAACAGTATCGTAACTATATCCCCTTTTAATAAGTCTATTTAAAGGTTTTGTTAGTTTCTGAGCAGAATACTGACATTTTTGTGCTTTATAAAGAATATTTCCATAAAATTTTGGATGTGAAATACCTGAACGTATAAGATGTCTGCATGTTGAGTTATATTTACGAATTATTTCCTTATACCGGTGATAAAATTTAGTAAATGTTTTGACCAGTTTGTGATATCGAAAACATGTATATTTGACAAATCTTCTTGTCAGCAGTATTGTTCCACTTCAAAACTTTATTGAAATTTCATATACATTGTTGTATATTATTGCAAAAATATTTTGAGAGCAAAATAAATTAATTAAAAGTATGTACCACAGCGCAAAGTTTAGATGTATTCCCTAAATATCTTTATTTATGGTAAAAGATCATTGAAAGAAAGACCCTTAATCAACAAACAAATAACTTAAAATATTTCTTTCCTGCTTCTGTATATAAAACAAAGCAATAAATGAATGTGTATTACCTTATAATATTTTTTTTTATAATATTTCAGAAAGAAGACGAATTTGATGATGATGATGATTTTGATGATTCTGTTTTATTGGTATGTAATTAGTTTTCAAATTTTTAGAAATTAATCTTGACTTGAGAGATAAAAAACCCCAAAGAAATGATAAACTTTGATATGACATATTGTAAATGTTAATAAGGCTAAACTACTACTCAATGTATAAATACTTCATTTACCATGGGTAGAACCTTGATTTTAACTATCAATAACCTTTCTATACATCAGAAAATCAAGTGTTATAAAGATAATTGATCAGTTATCAGGGTCAGATTTGCAAATACAAATTTTCAAACAAAAGTTTGAGTGGAAAACATCTACTTGAAATAATACCAAATTTTCTTGGCTGTCTCGATTTTATTATATAACATGTATAAAGAAATAATCAATTATGATGATACATGTAGTTGTTTTTTTTAGGCAATTTGATAAAATGCTCCAATTTTGTTTTTACAGGAAGTACAGGTGGATGAACCAGAAGAGGAAGATGTGGATGATGAAGATGAAGATGAAGATGATGGTACTGATATAAATGTCTCTTTACTTTATACTCTTTGCACTAAATGGTCAATTTATATAGTTTTATCAGAAATGTCACAATGGCTAAGCCTGCAGTTACAGACCAGAAATTTCATTTTTTTTCATCTTATTTTGCAAGAAATACTGAATCTGATTCCATTCATATTTGAGTTAAAATTTACTTTTACAAAAAACTAAGATTAGTATGATGCTATCTGTGTAAAGTTAGAAATGTGAATGAGACCTTTACAAATCGTTACATTGTTATTAACTTTACCTTTAAAGAGTTTTCGTTTCTGTTGTATACTCTAATAACATTCATCATTATTTTTCATCTTCACCTATAGTTGCCGTCTTGTAAAAATAAGCACCAGGTTTTTATGCGCAGCTTTTAAAACTATTTAACTACCAATCTCACGGATTTTCCAACCCTCATTATGGGTCATGTCACCAAAGCGAAGTTGCACAAGGTGTGCCCTTTGTATAAACAGACTAATATATTTTCCCCAAAGCCAACGTTTCACGAATTCCCAATTGCATGAGCCCTGGGCCCCTTCTAAGCACTAGGAAAATCACTGAATCTTGTTCATAAGAAATGCAGTATTTCACTTAAAGAAACATAAAATTTCCCTAAAACCTTCTTCACAAAGCTATGCAACCTTTTATTGTAATTGATCTGTATTATCCTGACCTATTTTTTATCTGATTTTCAAGTTTTACATGCTGATATTTTTATTTCTACTTTAATTTTAGATCCACAGAATCAACCTCAAGATGGCAGATTTCAAAATATTTTGAAGCAGTACTTTGGATACTCAAAGTTTAGACCGTAGGTTTATTTAAGTTAATTATAATGCTTTCATTTACTCAAAACAATATCAGAGGTGTCTATGATATCCAACCCTCTTTGAGTGTATGATGCCATTAGATTTATTCTGAGCAGGTTTAATCAACAATTTTAAGACAAACTGTACTTCATTGCTAAGTACAAGGATTTCAATAATTAGAGGAAAGAATAATCTACTCAAGTCTTGTGTCTGAGTATTGTGACATACATCCCTAATAACTTTTTCATAAAAAAAACCCTTGTAGGGTCAAATTCAGATTCAGGTTATTGACCTTTGTGTACTACCAAAACATGCCTATTCTACATCAATATGTGAAGAAACATAACATACAGAAGTTTATTTTTTATTTTTTATGGGCAATATGTTTTCTGGTCATACGTCTGTTCATCTGTCCGTCTGTCTAGCTTCAGGTTAAAGTTTTTGGTTGATGTAGTTTTTGATGAAGTTAAAGTCCTATTAACTTGAAACTTATTACACATGTTCCCTATGATATGATATTTCTAATTTTAATACCAAATGAAATTTGACCACAAATTTCATGGTCTACTGAACATAGGAAATGATAGTGCCAGTAGGGCATCCATGTACTTTGGACACATTCTTGTTCTTTTTAAACTAAACTAAGTAATGTGGACTGTTGTAGTGTTGTTGATGAATTTGATTACCAAAATTTCTTTTTTAAAGCTTGTCCTAATTTGCTCTAAAACACAGGAAATGCTTTAATACATCAACACAAATTTGTGAAAATGTAGAATATCTAGACTAGAATGTTTCTTAAAAAGTTTTTAATACTATTATTACTTAAACTGTTTTATCTTTGAATATTAAGAAGTGTTGCTTAGACTGCTATAGACTTTTTTCTTTTGTTTCTGGGGCCTCGATGGCCGAGTGGTCTAAGTAGTTCTACGACTGTACTCAATAGCTAGTCAACACTGAGGTTGTGAGTTCAAACCCCGCTCGTGTGGGTGCACTCACCTTCAATCTTAATTGAGTAGGGTTGTCAGTTTTCCTATCGAAGGTCAGTGGTTTTCTCTGGGCACTCTGGTTTCCTCCTTCTTCATTTATAAATAAGTTTCTGTACTAAATGAAAGTTTTGTATTTTAATAAAAAGGAAGTTTTATGGACAGAAATTTTTCGTTTTCATCAGTTTTTTTGTTGTTCTTTTTGTTTATCAAAAGTTACTGTACCTTGTGAGTTTTTTTCAGCATGTGATGCGTTGGTCTGTAATTTTGTCGTCGTTCAATCATTAAAAAAAGAAGACATATATGCTGTTGATATTAGAATTTGTTAAGATATTTTAGCAGGAGCAATATTTTAGCTGAAATCAGTATATTTGCTTTATCCTTAAGAAATATTTTCATATACAATGTCTTAGTGAAAAATTGAAGAAGGATTTCTTTAGAGCTTGTCTCACAGAAAACCGTGCAAAAGTGTCCAGTGGTGAATTTCGCGGAAACTCTTGAAATTTGGTACACACAACACTAAGGTCATGCAAATTTCACTTGTAAACGTTTTTGCTTAAATTTTATCGGATAGCAGAGATTTGAAGTGCATCTACTTACACCCTTAACAGGAAATTTATTAGATTTTTCATTTTGTAGGATGCAGTGGAAGATCATTAACTCTGTAGTAAATGAAAAGAGAGATAACTGTGTAATCATGGCAACAGGTTTGTAAAAACAATGTGTTTCTTACTGTTGAATAGCAAATCAGAGGATTTTATAATGAATAAAATAACATCTTATCTTATATTAATGAATTAAGAGGGGAAAATCAAGTTAATGCTTTTTCACACTACTATATGAACCAATGCTAAAAGATAAATAAATTTATGATTTTTTTTTAAAGGGCAAACTAAGGGATTGTTCAATAACTAGGAAAATAACATCATTTTAACTTGGATATATCAGATAAGATGTGCCAACTCATAATTCTAAAAATTTTTATGTGTTTGTTTAATACATTTCAAGGGGAAATATCTTATAAATCAATTCTTTTTATAAGTTTATCAATAGATTTGTGTTTGAACAGTTACATGTGAACAAATATATTTGTTTGTTTTGCAGGTTATGGGAAGAGCTTGTGTTACCAGTATCCTTCAGTGTACACAGGAAAAACTACAGTAGTTGTCTCCCCTCTGATATCACTGATGCAAGACCAAGTCTTGGGGCTGAAGTGAGCATTTTAAGATTGACTAGTAATATATTTAATAGACAAGAATATCCAACCTTACAATATCAAATTATCAGCTAAAATCAAAAATTTGAAGTCCTTTCAGGAAGAACAAATCTCCATCAAAGTGATGCCTTGTTTTTAGTAGTTTTACCTGTCGATCAATAAAACTTATTTATCATACACTGTTTATTATATTCAACTCAGTAATATAAGGAATGAAGCAATATTTTGAAAATAACAAAACTAATTTATTGAGTTAAAATGGAAAAATTACTTAGTATTCCTTTGTAAATTTGTCAGTTGTTTTATATCTATGTAAAATTGTCAGTTGACCTTAGATATCATATTTTTAGAGTTAAGGGCACTGGAACATCAATAAGTTTTACAAAGTTAATGCATTCTTTTATTACAGAGTGGCCAATATTGAAGCCTGTTTACTTGGATCTGCACAGGAGAACACTGGCCAAGTTCTTAAAGATTTGTACAAGTAAGTTATAAAATTGAATTTTATACATCTATAGGCTAAAAAGGTAGGATGTTTATGACTTCCACATAATAAGTTCCCTACAATCTTATAATTATAACTGATAAGAATACATATTGGACTTTTAATACCCCAATAAAATTTCTAAAAGAAGCATTCATTTCTTAAAATGATAGTAGATCAATTAGATATAAGAAGATGTGGTATGAGATCCAATAAGACAACTCTCCATCCAAGTCACAATTTATAAAAGTAAACCATTATAGATCAAAGTATGGTCTTCAACACAGAGTCTTGGCTCAAACCGAACAGCAAGCTATAAAGAGCCCCAAAAATATGAGTGTGAAACCATTCAAACAAGAAAACCAACGGTCTAATCTATATAAAAAATTGAGAAACAAAAAACAATTATGAACCATATCAACAAACGACAACTACTGAACATCTGATTCCTGACTTGGACAGGTGCAAACAATTGCAGCGGGATTAAACATTTTAATGGTACCAAACCTTCACCCTCATCTGACACAGCAGTGTAACATCACAACATAGAAAGACACACTATAAAATATCATTTGAAATGGATGAACTCAATCAAAAGACATATTAACACAAGTGAACATTGAAAAGGATTGAAAATTAATTAGTGTCTAGAAGGCAGGCAAAAGAAGGTATTAAACTACAACACCAGAGAACTGTGTTGCAGATCATTATAAATATTGAACAATGCAAAGTTTCATATGAGGACAAAGTCCCCTATAACAGTAAAAAATTCAATAAAAAAAAAAAAAAAAAAAATCGGGGAAAATTTCCCGAATTTTTCATTGTATTAAATCAAAATCGTTCAATTTTTTTTTGTCGCGTTTTTTTAATTTCGGGATCTGCGCAGAACACACAACTCTACTTCCTTCTTTCGGTCTTGTTGTCGTGAGATTTGATTAGTCTAGTAAAATATAGGAACTCAAGGAACACAATACCAATATTTCATTTTTAATCATTCTTTGTCATTGGTATGAATAAACGTTACCTGATGCATTGCGTTTCTTTGTTTACATTGAACATGACGTCATAACTTAAATAACGTCACAAGTAAAATCCCTTACAACAGAACCAAAATCGGAAACGTTACGGTATTTCCGTTTCTTTTTTTTTAACAAATATTTAAGTTGCAAAAAAAATAATTGAAACAAACATCGTCCCCATTTACAGGTAATGCCTGCCTCATATTAAAGTGGAATATATCAAGAGAAAAACATATTCTTAATTTAAATAGTTATAATTTTACCCCTAACTATCTGGTAAATGTTAAAGTGTTCTGTTACTTTATTTAAGAGGTAAATACAGATTAGTGTACATCACACCAGAGTTTGTCTGTGCTGGTATGGATAAACTGGACAAATTACACAACACAGTCGGTAAGATATATCACATAGTTAAGTACCTATATATAAGTATACTGTATTATTATACCATTGCTCTCTTGGGCATCCAGTATAGAGTGATGGGAAATCCTTCCATCTATTTCTTCATTCAGGTCATGTTTGATTTTAATGATTTTTATTTTGTCAGTCGGGAATTATTCTCCTTAGGTGATCGAAAAATGCTGCTTTGTGTAAACTTAAATGTACGCTAATCCTTCTAAAATTTAAATATGGTATTGTCATGAAAAATTATGGTCTATATTGTAGTCTTTATAAAAAATTATTAAGCTTGAAGTAAACTGGCTATTTTTGCTTCAAAACTTAAAACAGTTTAGTCTATGTATTTGCAAAAATTAATTTCTCACCCCATATGGTAATTACTAACCCTAATTATATAATTTGTATTTCGTAACTATCAAACTATAAATGTAACTAATAGTATCTCAAGGTCAAGGATCAGTAAATAAACTAGTCCATAGATTTTTTTAAAACTTAGAATTCAGTTAGATATTGAAAATATACATCAGAAAATGTAAAAAAAAGTATATGTCACCAACTTTGTTTTCAAGAAAAATCCATTTTTAAAATGGTCCGAGAGGGTACTAAATTACATTGAATATATAGGGTAAATCTATATTTTTCTTCTACAATTTTCGGTTTCTAGTATAAATCACGAGAACCGCTCCATAGAATTTTTTTTTAAATTAATATTTTTTTTACCTTTGTCTTACGAATTAGATGATATTAAAAAAAAATATGGTCACCGACTTCGTTTTCCCTGTAGAAGCGACGCAAACCCAACATTTTGACAAAAAAAAACATAAAAATTCGTGACGTCGTAATTTTTATTATATAACGTCAAGTTATCTTGCTAATAATTTCCAACGTTCTTCGTGTTGATTATGCCCATTATTCTGTATTCCGTAAACCCCAATCAGACCCTCTTTTATGGAACATTTTAAAAAGAAATTATACGTTGTAAAAATGTGATACAAGTATGTTCATTATCAATATACATATCTAAAACAATTACTAATTCCGACAAAAATAGGTTTTAAGTACATGAACGCAAAAATGGTAAAATCTTAAAAATAGAAATCATCAGGGTTACTGTATACAAGTTGACGCAATAAAAGATGTAATTGAAGCTATATTTTTTATGCCCCCTCAACTACCCCTGTACATCTGTCCGTCCGTTATTCCGTCTGACCGCCCGTCCTTCCGTCCGTCCGTCCGTCCCCCTTTATAGTTTATAGTTTTTCCGCAAAACATCTAGTTTGAATCCTAGAACGTACTTTGCTGTCTGCATGTGGTCAGGGTTTTGATCCTTATTTATATTTGCTCTTATGAGAGATAGTTGAACTTTGTCATTTTTGGGTAACCAATTCATAAATCTCTTAGACTATCTTGTAAGTCATCTGTTTACACTTTAACTCCATTCCGATATATGATTTGGCCACTTTTGAAAAAAAACGTTTTTTTTTAGCAGCGGAACATGTAAAAGCTTGTGTTTTGGTACTATATCTGACACGACGACAGAACGTGTTCTGTCCATATACTGCTGCTTAACATCGAATATATAAACAAACATTATATCAATGATTCTACAAATTCTTGAAAGAGTGTCGTGTGTTTTTTTTTATACATCTTCAAGTTAACAAGTAAAACACGCAGACAAACTGACATCTTTGTTAATATCTTATTTGTTCTGTATAAAATTTATTGTATACAAGTCTACATAAACGTTTTAAAAAGTCTACTAAATGGTTATTGTTTCATAAGTGTACATATGTATGCTCGAAGTATATATAGAATCAGTACATGATACACAACATGCGACAAATAAAGGGGGGGGGGTAGTAATGACAGGAAACTAAATTAAACTAAGGCTTTGATGAATGTAAACTTTAATAAAACTGGAAGTTACATAAGGGGAACAGGAAAATAAGAATATATTGCATCACTTACAACAACCTTTAATTGACCAGTGATTTTTTATTCATTACTGACCAGCAACATCGAGATAATCCAACGATTTTTAAGGGTCTATATGAAGTGTGGACCTAAATGTTCTTTATCTTTATTTAGATATAATGCTTATTCTGTAAAATCTTCAATTAACGATTTTGTTAAATTCTGTACATGGTCTACACTATTATATTAAATAATTATTTTATTTTCCGTTGTTATTCTTTATAATTTTGCAAACTTTTTTATTCAATTTTGACATTCGCCAGTATTCCTTATTCTGCAACTCCCTTTGAGATCTAATTATATGTGACAATAAATTATTGTGCTTCTCTCTCTGAATTTTGCTTTCAATTAATTTAAGTGCATTATATAGTTTAGTGCCATCTATGATCATCTATGACTGACTGACAGCAGCAACGAATTGTGGTTCATTTCCTTCTCTTTAATTTGAAAATATTTTTACTTGTTCCTACTGGTGTGATAATTTTCAAAATATGGGAGAATCTTACCGTACAATACTAAGTTTTAACTTTAGTATTAATCTCGTAAACTTGCACCCCTTCTGCTTATTTTCTGCTAGACGATGCCTTTTCCCAGTGAATATAGGGTTTTTGAAAGGACAGTTTTGACATACTACATATAGAATACTTCCTAGACCACACTGTTTTTTCTCATCACAATAGTGAGCAACAGTTTTCACACTTGTTTTAACTGGTCGGCAGATATCACAGTACAAACTCTACCACCCTACGTACTGATTTTCATTTTGAAGATCGTCTTCAGGACTGTTTTCATATTCATTTTCAATTTCTAATATTAGAAAAACAAGTTCATTCTCCTAGAAGTAACATACTTTCCGTCAAATTTACCGTTGACATTGTCCCAACGAAAAGTCGCCGGGTGCAATTTTAACATTGCAAAATCTGGTCAAAGGGACGTAATTCGTACAAAACGTCGCAATATTTCGCTGAATCCGCTAGACGGCGTTCATTTACTGTTACTTGACCTTAAAATGAATATGTGAATAGAAGTAGGACATCCTAGTCTTTTAACATTTTCCAGAATAACAGCCCTTTTCACAAGAAATTTTAAATTCTTTTAGGTATACAGTAATAGATTTGAATAAAAATCTACATTAAGCTGCTTTTGTTAAAAAGTATTACATTAAAGATTATATTTGGTGGTAACTAAAAAATGAAATATGATGATATATATTCAACTCTACAAACAGTTTTTTAAAGTATTGTTTTATATTTAGAAATTGTTTAATTTATTTACAGGGATAGATTTGATAGCTATAGATGAAGCACATTGTGTGTCACAATGGGGTCATGACTTTCGATCATCATACAGATCACTAGGTAACCTGAAGCACAGATTTCCTGATGTAAGTATCAACAAAGGTACAAATTAATCAATCAATATGATAACAATATAAACTGTTAATAATGTTTTCATTAGGGATTCAGATTAGTTTTCTGACAATTTTAAGATGAAACTAAATGAATGACTATTAAAACACATCTACAATTATGTAATTTAGACATATATATTTGATTTTCAGATTGTCTCTGGATTGTATCTTATTTGGTACCATTATGCTGTTGGAAGGTTTGGCAGATTTTCTCGCTTCTACATAACTGTGGAAAATCATTCTGTGATCCTTCTTTCATTCCTGTTTGGGGTTTACATCTTGTAACAAGCTGTGAATAATGTCCCAAGTCGAAGCATCATAATTTATCCTAGCTACCATAAATGCAGATTTCTATATACAAACTATGTACAATGTATGATTACTCCAGAGACAGTAATTGGCTATCCTGAGAGAGTAATTTGCCATTTCAGAAACGGAAGGCCTATGGGTAAAATGATTATTCTTGAAATTTTGGTGTACGAACACTGGATTTTTGGCCAATGACGAATCATTATATTTTTCGTAAACTGATAAAAATAATTTGGCTTACATTTCACCCCCAATGCATCAGATGCTGAAAGGGCAAATTGGATTTTACTCCAGGTTGTACTTACTTTATGGTTATGTAGACAATGTAAATTATAGGCATGAGAATAAAACAGTTATTAAATATTTATGTTTATTATTTAAAAGGTGAGGGAAATTTATATACACACACAAAAATGTCCTATGAACTAAAGGCCAAGTTGTCTCTGTCGTATATATTTGATAGATACAAAAAGTAATACAGCAACTATATTTGGATATATTGAATGTTTGAAAGGTGAATATTTTTGTTTGTCAGGGCTCACTTGATCTTGAACTTTTATGAATATTTGATCATATTGAGTTTATGTGAAACCTGTAGTTCAGCCTTAATTAAAATCAGTACAATAGGCCAGACATTTCAACTTCAGCACAAGCGCTCTTGACATTTAAAGAATGCAGCATTTGCATGATCACCTCATGAGCCAGATAGGGCTAAAATATTGAACAAGCATACATTTATTTACTTTAATACATTATTTTTTAAAGCTGTGTATTTTTTGTATTATGTCATTTTCTTTATTTTACATTGTTTAGATACCTATTATGGCTTTGACAGCCACAGCCACACAAGAAGTTAGACGAGATATTTGTAGAAGTTTGAATTTGAAAGACCCAGTGACAACTTGTACAGGCTTTGATAGGTATAATCAATATGTGTCACTTGTAAATTATGTAAACTTTAAACTCTCAACATTTAACTTAAAGACTATTGTTGGTGGAGAAATTTATCTGGAAGCAAATTAAATGATTTACGATCTAACATGTAGTATTTATTGAATTATTCACATAACAAAATAAGCTCATAATATCTACATAATGATTTCTATACGAGCTATGAATACTGACAGGGGAGATAATTTTGTCACAAAAGGTTTTTACCTTTATTATAAAGAACTAGAGTATACACAAGGTTTATAATTTATGAAATTGATAAAGACGCTTTCTAAAAATTCTGTGTTTTTCCAAATATTGACTGTCTTCAATACTGAAGATTGGATACTTTGGGCATGAATATCAATTATCAGTTCCAGTTTAAAGATTTGCTTTAATCTTCTGCAAATTTGGAAATTGTGTAAATTTTTATTAGTATATTACCGGTAGGTATTTTCAATCATTAATGAAAATCTTTCAAGGTTTTACTGCAATTGAGATATTTTTGCTTTTGATATTTCAAAAGAACTTGTGTTGCTAAAATATTAATTTTAGATTTGGCTATACTTAACTTATTAAGGGGGCTTGCGGATATAATCCATTTTTTTTGGAAAATGACGCAGTCATTGTTCCATTACTGGCGACCTGAACTTCATTACATTTCTCTGCCTACCGCGCTTGGTTTCGTATTTACTATTTTCTATACAAACTGGAATTTGCTTGTGTTATCATTATGCATGAGAGGTCATTGTGTAGTAATCAGCCAGGAACCAGTTTACAAACTAACTGGTTTCTGCTTGTATTCCACTACACTCGAACAAAGTGTTGTAGTTTGACGGGAACCAGTTTAGAATTTGTAAACTACAAAACGTAATCGGTTATTGTTCATTCCGTTTTGGTGTTTCATACCGACTTTTATGGTTTGAATAAGCTTAAGACCCTTCAAACATTAATGTGATAGGTATATTAAAGACTGTTTTACAAAAGGATGGAACTGTTTTGCTTTCAAAGTCTTACTTTAGTGATATCTGTTATGTACGGATTTCCACTTTCACCGGTTAATTTCTTCTTTTACACGTGCTTTTGAAACTTCCTGTTTAAACATCCCAAGTTTTAAGAAAATTGTTTTTGGAGTGAATTTAACTTATTTTAACAATCATGAAGCGTTCCAGAATCATTTTCAAGCAGTTTCTTCTTCTCTTTGATGATGGAAAATAGGTTATTCTCAAGAAAATACCGCAAACGATCGCAGAGGAGTTGAAACGTACAAGTCAAGTCGGCACCTGGTTAAATTGGCATCTAGTCAAATCGGCACCTATTTGACGTCAATTCTGCATCCAATAATATTTGTTATAATATTTTCTATTCAATTAATTAATAACTGTTACCAAGTACATAGTGAATATGTTGTTGTGTATAAAGGTAAACAACGAAGCCCTTACCCAAGCTGTTGTTTTAACAATTAGACAATTATTAAAATAAAATGGAAAACTATGAGTCCCTTTCAATAAATCAAACTTTCATGCCAAATAATAAGCAAATTTAAGGTGTTTTTTTTTCAGTAAAGTTTAAAAAGCATTAAACAAACAATCCTGTAAAATGCTCAACTGGTTTAAATAATGCATAAACATATCCAATATCTCATGTATTAGTCCAAATAATTATGACGTCTGGCAAGGCTATTTTATTTTTTTTTCTGTGATGTCTTCCTATGAAGTTCGTAGGAAGGCGTCCCAGAAAAAAATTAACATAGCCTTGCGGTCATAGAAAGGTGTCCCAGAATAAAATTAAAAAAGCCTTGCCAGACGTAATAATTATTTTGACTACTCATATATATATCATTAAAAATACACCAAAAAAGTCATTAAGTTGAGAAAAATAAATATATACAAAATGTACATGAACACCCAAAAATGTGAAAGTTAGTATTTAACTCTTTTTGCTTAAATACTGAAAAAAATTCTGGCAACCCCTTACTTATTTTTTACTCTTTTTGCTTAAAATACTGTTAAAATTTATATTTAACATGGGTGACGAATTGACTAAATCAGGTGTCGATTTAACCAGGTGCTGATTTGTCCAGGTGCCAATTTAACCAGGTGCCGGTTTGACTAGAATTCTTTGACAAATGTTTGAAATTACCTGAGTTTCATTAGACCTTTGATAACAGTAACAAAAAGATTATTTACTTAATATTTTGTGGGAGAAGGGGGTTCAGACTATGTGGTATCAGGTCTGTTCGCGCCCAATACACTTTCGCACCCTACACGTTCGCACCTCGCACGTTCGCACCCAAGGTCCGTTTGCACTCTACTCATTCGCGCCCAATTTTAATTCAAATTCAAGTTGAATAATTGGAAAATCATGATTGTTGTTTTAAATTGCTTTGGTGTAAATACTGAATGTATTTATAGCTTGGTATGAGTAAAACATTGAAGATTTTTAAGGAAAAACACAAAAGATAATTGTTTTTAACAGCTTGGTCCCTTTGATCTGAAACAACGAAACAATAAAATATAGGAACCAAAATATAGCAATCCACTATTATAACCAAAACATGATAAAATCTATTCAACACACAGAAAAAAACATAGTCAGAATCTCACTTCATTTTGAAAGAAGTCAATGAAACAAAGTTATAGCAATACACTAACAAAACATGATTAAGAGTTATTCAACACAAAATAAAACGTTGACAAAATACCACTTTATTTAGAAAGGATTATTATAATTTTTAACAATACGCTATCTAAAACATGATTAAGATTTATTCAACACAAAAAAAAATGCTGTCTCACTTTATTTTGAGACAATGACAACAATTATACTTATAAGAAAACACTTGCTTACAGAGTTATTAAACACAAAACCAATTAAGATTGGGTGCGAACATGTAGGGTGTGAAAGTGAAAGGGGCGAACATGAGTGGGCGCGAACGGACCCGGATTCAGACTATGTACCAGTGAGAATATTTCTACGGTATTTATTTGTACAATTCAGGTAGTCTTGACCTATTCATTTGTCTTAAAAAACAGCCAGTTGTCACCTTCACTTCACACACACACACATATACGAATATCAATTATATGCTTACGAGACATGTTGCATTGTTAAACTAATTACGGTATGTGAAAATCAAGACTTGCATAAAAACTATCCCAATATTAGAGACAGTGGCTTCATTTTTCTTTAGAGCTTTCAGCTCTTTGATTAAATATTAGATTTCGCTATTTTTTCTATAAATGAACTTGATCATATACTTTATGGAAAAACTAAATAAAAAAATGGAGTCACTTTTCATTTACGCTCACAATCTGCTTTCGAAAGAAGCATGCATTTTTTATGGTACTTTTTTCTGTTGAACTAATAGAAAAAATAGAGGAAATATTGAAATAAAAATAGAAACAAATTACAGAAATCACTTAGATTTTACAATTATACAGCTTATTTGTGAAAATGATAAAAATATATGTCACCGATGAGTTAAAAGAGGGATTTTAATGCCAAAAATGACATTTTTGTATTAATCGAGCCTCCTTAATGCTAGCAATGGCAAACACTGAAAACAAATTAAACATTGGCATTATTTTCCCTGTGATTGTAATAATAAAACTTTTTATTTTAAACCACATTTTAATATCCACTTTTCAGACCCAATTTGTTCCTGTCTGTGAGTAGTAAATCAGGTGATCCATCAAAGGACCTAAAAACTCATATGACGAGAAATGGATCAAAATTTGAATTTGAGGGATCAACAATAATATACTGTCCTACTAAAAAGGCTACCATGGAAACTACTGCTGTTCTGAAAGGTTTGGAAGCTTATTGTATTGCATTTAAAAAAAAAATTTAGAAGTTATTACTACAAAATTTAGAATATATTTACAATTGGTGTTCTACTATGTGGTTATACATTGTGAATTAAGGAAATCAGCTATAGGGTTAAGATCAATGAGCTAGAAACTCAATAACACAAGCTATCAAACATTTAAATCATTGGCCCACTTTTTGGAAAAGGGTTTCAAATTGTATGGCTAGGTAATAAGTGAAATAAGAAATGCTCTGACAGTAAAACAGACAGAAAAGTTAAAATATCAACAAGTAAATTCATTTTATGATATTTGTTTATATACTGAATAAATCTGTCCTTTGTTTTTGTTTAAATTTTTAGAACAATTGATTTTGAATTTTTGAAATCGTTTTGTATTCAAAACAAATTTCAGTACTAGGAATAAGGAAAAAGGATTTGGGTATAATGTATATTCAAAAGTCACCTACAGTATTTCTTTCATATTAGGTATGAATGTAGCCACTCTCCCGTACCATGCTGGGTTGAGCTTAGAGGCAAGGAAAGAAGCCCACTATAAATTTGTGAATGATAAAGTTCAGGTAAAAACAGCAAAGATAATTTCATTGAGTAATCATTAATTAAATTTGTTATAGAGCATACTTAGAACTCTCAGTCAGACACAAATAAGCTATAGGAAAAAGAAGCGATGGATTTAGGGGTCATATGATATTGTTACTATAAATAGATAAAAATTGGAAAAAATGGTTTCTTATGGTACCTTGAGTTACTTTTGTTATTGTAATATAAAACTGTGTTAGATGGAAGATATAGGGAATGGGGAAGATCCTATTGATTTTCACGCCAAAAGTCAAGGCTGCTTAAATTTAATAAAAGGAAAATATTCACATATGTGTTCCACTTTCTGGGATATTTCTTATGGTGAACTTTTTTAGGTATTATAAAGCATAAAAATGATTGACAGTAGAAATGGGAGTAAGTCCATTTAAAAGTCTAGTCAAGAATTATTAGGGATAGCTGTTCATAGAACTTATGAAAACCTTCTATGTATTGAGTTAAAAATAAGGGATTTAGAAGGGCTTTCTGGCTATGGATAAAGTATTGATATCATATGACAATGAGTTATATATTTTACATTTCTATATTTTTCTGATGGACAGATATGATTACTGAAGCTTCCCACTATAAACAGTCTTTATGGTTGTTTTACAAGTCTTTTGTTTACAGTACATGATAATTTTTAAAGGCAGTGCTTTAAGGCCTGACTTTCAAGTCATGAGGTTCATCTTTTCATACGCAATCTATGCAGGGGGTCTTTTGGCCAGAAATAGATCCGGAAATGTTCGAATTTCTCCTCTTCTTTTTATGGTATGATATGGTTTTTGTTTCTTTCATTTACATTTGGGACTAAAGAAACGATCAGTGTGTATTGTTCGTTTTATAGAACTTGTTATTAATGTGTATTTTGCATTATAAGCAGTCAACCTGACTACAAACTATCATTATTTGTATTCCGTGTGGAAAGAGGTCGGGTCAATTTCGAGTGTTATCTGACATCTAAAGATTTTTTATTTAGTTCAGACGTTGATATAACAATAAAAAGTCGACTGAACATGATTAATATTGCATCTTCTATAATTCAAAGCGGAATTCGGTTTATAAACGAGAAACCGTAAAGCGTTTTCAATTTCGGTATTAGTTATGTATGTTGTCTACGTATTATCCTGGTTCTGGTATTAGCTATTTGATATATCTGATGTGTAACATTACGATCAGGTACCAGCCAATCTACGTGTGTATGTGTACATGATTTCCCGCCAAAATGACCGACTTACAGCTATGGAAAAATAGTCCATAAACGTTCCGTATAATGATATGCAAATTCATAATTAATCGTAACTTTTTTTTATCTTTATATAATAAATATAACAAAATGGATTCCACAAAATTGAAAATAGCATTATTTTACGAGGATTTCTAATATTTTTTTCACTTCCGGGCGCAGTAATACGTATGTTTTGAAGAAACTCGAAGAAATTGACAAAGTGAATTGAGAAGGAAACGGATAGATATACATGTACGTCCTTGCTATCAGGTAAAACAATTTAAATGTACAGAAAAAACACATTTACTTCACACAAATAGTACAGGCTTAAGCATTTTATTGTCTTATACACGACTGTAGTCTAGTGTTTAAACGACGGCGGTGACCTACAAGGTACGGGTCATACTGGGTCAAGTCTAAATATGTAAACATATCCACGTGCTATCAGGTAGAAAGCATCGTAATGCAATATCTACAATTTTTTCCTCCTTTATACATCGTTTAACCAGATATATTTCTCTTTCAAATACACTTAAACACGGGTTGTATGTACGTATCTTTTCTAGTGTTTTCTTGTCCTTATTAAAGTTCATTTGTTGATGTTTAAATATTTTTGAACGACTGAACACAGGAGTGAATGAATGCAACAATTATATATACTGAAGACTTAGGCTGTACAATGATAGTGTACGTATATCATACTGATAATTATTCTAGCAGTAATTATGTTAATTTAGGATGTAATGACAGGAATTCATGAGCTATGCATCAGGCTTTCTGAAAAAATATCAATGACAATGATTGATTGATTGTTGGTTGCTTTACGCCGCATTAGCACAATCAATGACAATGTAAACAGGAACAAAACATTGACACGAATGATGCTCTCTTCTATGTTATAGTTATTTAGGTATGTGTGTTGCACAAGTTTCAAAAAAACTTAAGTTATAAAACTTTTTTTCAGGGCACAAACCCACTTTAAAGAGACTTGTCTACTGCCATATCCATCCTATTTTCATGCACCATTTGCAAGCAAGAGACTGAATGGTTTGCAAAATTAAAAATCAGGACGGTGTCCAATTAAACCAAAAGAACTAAACTGGATGAATATTGTAGGAGAAATCTAGAGGAAAGTTTTGATTTGTGAAATTGGTTTTCCTGAAAAGCCATTCATCCTAGCCTGCAGAAAGGAACTATAACTGTCCACCACCAACTGACGAGCTAATGTTGAGCTTCACATATGGAATTACTCAAATACCATCAATGTCTATGTTTTCAGCACAGATTTCACAAGTTATGACACAGCTGTGCTTTTTTTTTTATACCTGTTAAAGAGTTGTATACTAAATTTAATTTTTTTTATCAATAAATATATCTTGTGTCATTTAAGAACTTGTATTTTGCCAAAAGTTCATTTTGCTTTGGTATATAGAATTGAATTACAATTGTTCATGTTATTGGAATGCATATAAAAATAAGGAGATGTGGTACAATGTATATACATGATATTTAGTGAGTTTATCAAGCAAAAGTGAATAAGAAATAGGTATAAGCAGTTACAGGTACTACTGTACAATCTCAAACAATGAGAAAAACTCATACCGTAAAGAGAATTTCATATTTACAAGTAAGTTTTGTTTTTGCGTTGAATAATTTTCTTCTATTGTTTTAATTGCAATATGGGAAGTGGTTAAAATGCTAATGAGACAGCTGTTATGGCCACAGAGCCTTAATTGAAAACTTCTTTTTCATTCATACCGGTAGATTTTGCCTGGAGTTAGAAACATATCTGCCAACTTTTCAAAATGCATATGGGGGTTTTACGTGAAAGATGGTTCATATAGTCATACAAAACCTTCAAGGGGGCCTTCAAATGGAAGCAGGACAAGTCGCCCCACTGGCTAATCGCCCACTTTTAAAAAAACCGCCACAAACTGATTTATCAAATCGCCCCACATGTGAAATTGATTAAATCATGTTAAATATTACTCCTGCCAACCCGCCCTACTTATAAAAAACGGTAATATTTAGATTAATATATATATATATATAATTAAAAATAAAAACTCGCACCACTTTAATGAAAACTAGTCTACACAGAATACAAACAAACCGAAAATTTATTTAATTACTATTATTGATATACTGAAATTATAATTCTTAAAAAAAAATGTATTGTTGAAGAATAACTAAGTTTTGAAGCTTAGTTATTTGCATAACAATTGAAAAGAAACCTGTTAATTGTATCATAATGCAAAATAAGGAATTTAACTTATAATCAACGGGATAACATGTTTTTCCATAAGTGGGGAGAGTTGGCATTACTAAATTCATCCTGGTTAATAATATATTTATCTAGATTTCACCGATTTCCATTAGGTGGGACCAGTTAGCAGGAGTAATATTAACGGAATTTAACTTATATACAACGGGATAACATCTTTTTACATGAGTGGGGCGAGTTGGCATTAGTAAATTCTTCCTGGTTAATAATATATTTATCTAGATATTATCGTTTTCTATTAGGTGGGGCAAGTTGGCAGGAGTAATATTAAGGGATATAACACATTTCACAAGTGGGGCGATTTGGTTATCCAGGTTGGGGCAGTTTTTTTTTAAAGTGGGGCGAGTTAGTGAAAAAGTGGGGCTATTTGCTAATGGGGCGATTTGTCATGGATTCCCTTCAAATATATTCTAATGTGGTTTTTGGCTTCTTCGTGCATAAACAAGCTCATTGCCATTGTTGAATTAATTGTTTTCTTTAAAATAGTCGACAAAATTGCTCTTTTAAAATTTCCATTTGGGAGCCTCGAGCTCGATGGGGGAAATACTCTGCAAGTACTGACAGTTGGCAGGTATGGTCATCAAAAAAGTTGATGTGTTACTATGTACATTTACCATTATGTTACTTGATGTTCTTGCTATACACACAGTACAGAGACTAGTCAATCTTTGTGAACTATTTTTTATGGGAGTCATAGAATATGCGTATACAATCGATGATTAAAAATAGTCTATTTATATTGAAAAGGAAAAGTTCTTGTATGTCTAAAGAAGAGGGACGAAAGACACCAAAGGGACAGTCAAACTCATAAATTTAAAGCAAACTGACAAGGCCATGGCTAAAAATGCATTTCATGGCGAGGCACAGAAAATATACTGTAAACAGTAGACTATAGATATAGGTGAACTAGGTACAAAAGAACTCTAAATCTTAAATTCTACAAACCACCTCTGTTCTATGGAAGATAATGATATAACTGGACTAGAAATACACACAACCTGTAATTAACTGCCTTTACAGCGCTTTCGCGCTTTGATTCTATTATACTTTTATATATAGGTAGTGGTTGCAACAGTGGCATTTGGTATGGGGATAGATAAACCTGATGTTAGGAAAGTCATACATTATGGCGGTAAGAAAACATATATTTATATTTAAAGTAAGGGAAAAAAACACATAAAAAAATGAACTTATATGGCAGATTAAAGTTTAAACAAGGGAAACATTTATAAAATTGAGTAAAGATGTAAACTTTTGGAATATGAAAAAGTTAAATTTACTAGAGGACTGATTGATTGCTATTTGCCTAAAGTCAAATGAGTAATACTTTATTAATATTAAGGTGCCTAAAGTCAAATGAGAAATACTTTATTAATATTAAGGATGAGAACAAATTCACAAATAATGCAATGTGTAGATTCTGCTGAAGAGAATGATCAGGATGTTAGTTGAAAATTTCATCTGTCCATGGAAAATTAATTTTAGGTAGAGGGTATACATTTTGACAAGTAACAGGGTGTTACCAGTCATATCAGATAGTTGTTGAAACAGTTTTGGCACTGTCTTCAAAAGGCAATGTATTTACATTCAAATTCTAACTTGATGTGTCTTAATATTTATACATCCCACACAGCCGAACAGATGCCCCACTGAAGCAAGTGTTTTTTCCTGTCAATTGGACAAGACCAAGGAATTACCATATTTCTTTATCTCATTAATCCCTTAGAGATGTATTTCACAAAAAGAAGTGTATTCTTTGCTTTTTCTATTGACAACCTTCAGTTAAGATCTGTTATTTTTCAGCTCCAAAAGATATAGAATCGTATTACCAAGAGGTAGGACGAGCGGGACGAGATGGTCTCCCAAGTAGTTGTCATGCTTTCTTCTCAGCAGTAGATTTTAATGTGTCGAGGTAGGTTGGAAATCATTTTCTCATGAGTGATATTAAGTTTTTATGTACTAAGTTTTAAATTCATACTTGCACATAGTTCACATAAATAATTATTCTATATGTTTATCATTAAGGGCTGTTTCTATTCTAATTAGGTTTACTCATTTAGCCGTTTCTTTGCTGACAATTAGAAAGGTCAACATTTGTGAGTAAAAAGTTTTTTTTCATGTCAGAAATAAATTTTTGTTTATAGTAACTGTTATTACTGATAGGCATTTCTAGTAAACTAAGTATTTTCTGAAGGCGATGCTTGACTAAATTTGCTTAACAATTTTGCAAAATTCACACTACTTTTCACGATTTGTACCAGAGATGGAGTAAACTTCAGATTTCACAGAAGAGTAAGACCATAGAGAACAAGTACTATTTAATTATAAAAATTATATTCATAATTATGCAAAACACATTTCCAGCATTTGAACTCTATATGTTATACACAATTAATAAAGACCATATTATCTGAAATTTGGTTTCAGGGTTCGTCTATACTGTGTGATTAGCGAACACTTACATATTTTTACAGTATTAAAATTATCCAGTTGCTGCAGTTTATCATCAGTGAGCAGTAGCTTGCACTTTCACTTGTTTTTCATGTATCTTAACAAATTCCCTAAAATCAAACGATATTTTCACTTTTCAGACATTTTATAAATGAAATAACAAACCCAAAGTTTAAAACTCACAAGATGAAGATGTTAAGCAAAATGCAGGAATATCTCAACACTGGAAAATGTAGACGGAGGTAGGATATATTATTAGTTAATGTAGACGGAGGTAGGATATATTATTAGTTAATGTAGACGGAGGTAGGATATATTATTAGTTAATGTAGACGGAGGTAGGATATATTATTAGTTAATGTAGACGGAGGTAGGATATATTATTAGTTAATGTAGACGGAGGTAGGATATATTATTAGTTAATGTAGACGGAGGTAGGATATATTATTAGTTAATGTAGACGGAGGTAGGATATATTATTAGTTTCTTGATGTTGGTCATATATACAGCTGAAAAGGGACTTCAACATTTTTTTTAATATCAGAACATGTAGGTAAATGCTCTACATCTCTTTGAATTTACATTTATATATTATTTCATACATCTGTGGATATACAATGTACAGTTGATTCATAGTGTTAGAATGTTTGGAGGCTATCATAATGTAAAGACCTTCACATAGCCTCTGGCTGTTGGCAATCCTCTTTAAATTAATAAGAATTAAATTAATGTTAATAAAAGGAATTATTCTGTATTTGTATTATTTGAGTAGGTTTCTCTATATGAATTGGATTTTGAATAAAAGCATATTCACCTGCGAAAGTGTTATTCATCACGCTTAACGTCACAAGCTTTTACATGCAATGTTATGGTAAAATGTTTCATGTAAAATTTGTTTTGGTATATGTTTTTTTAATTAAATACATTTTCTTCTCTTGGAATATGGAATAAAACAATTACCGTTGGCCTCAGTGAATATCATTTTTTTTAAAGTCAATAAAACCGCATATATACCTCATCAAAAGACAGTAATTGTATATAAAGATAACAGTACAAAAATGACCAAAGAGGACTATTGAAAGCATCTTTAAAATAGGAGAATTTTTAAATCACAATGAGTCTTGCAATGTAGCGAATAAATACAAAATAAAATAACAGAAATGCCTAATGAACGAAAACAATTGAGCCAGCCTCTGATTAGGGTCTTTACTTGGAACATGTTGATATATAGGTGGCAGGATTGTTTGAGCAATAAACTCTCTCTACTTTAATTTCAATCAATGGAATAACAAAATTTCAAAGAAAAATATACATAAGAAATCATAATGTCTTAGAGTCTTCTATTTACATGTAGGGTCCAGCTGATGAATGCTTCTTGGTGCGGATTTTCTTGCTGTGGTGAAGACCCATTGGTGGCCTTCAGCTATTTTCTGCTCTTTTGTCCGGTTATTGTCTCATTGACATATTCCCCATTTCCATTCTCAATTATATTATACTAGTTGTTGTATTTTAGTTAAGGTTTTTTTCAGTAAGACCAATCAATACCTGTGCAGAAAGACTTTATGTGCAAAGATAACTTAATTGCACAGATATTCAATACAGAAAAATGTAAGAGAAGCATGAATGAATTAAAAACTCTTTTCCAAATGTTATGAATAAACTCATCATAGATACCAGGACTAAATTTTGTATATACGCCAGACGCGCATTTCGTCTACAAAAGACTCATCAGTTACGCTCTAATCCAAAACAGTTAAAAAGGCCAAATAAAGTACGAAGTTGAAGAGCATTTAGGATCAAAATTCCTAAAAGTTATGTCAAATACAGCTAAGTTATTATTCCTATATAAATGTAATGAAAATGAATATATCTGTCATGATCATTATTATTAATTTTGACATTTTTTGAGATAACTATGATGGCTACAATGGTTTAGGATAAGGCTCATTAACATAATAGTCTATAAAATTGAATATCTGTACTGATGATTTTATAATTAGTGTATTATGCTTTGTTTATCAGATTATTGTTAGCTCACTTTGAAAGTAGAAATTTAGATGACATTGGAGGAACAGAAAACTGCTGTGATAACTGTAGAAGAAGGTAACAATATATTAGAGTCTTAATGGGGGTACCTTCATGACCAATAAAGGTAAAAATTCTTGCTAAATGACATTAACTGTAATTTTTGGTGCATTACAATAAAATGTACACTTTCTTATAGACAATAAAAAAAAATCAACTGATTTTGACAAATCACGTTAAATTTTTCCCAAAAATAACTGTAACTATTATTATTTGAGACTTTTGACAAACCAGTATATATTTCGACGAATCAAGGTAATATTGCAACCAATTTGAAGCTAACAGTAGCTGAAATTACCATTTGAGGCCTGACTGTAAACGACATTCCTACCCTCATAGGTAACTTTTTTTTAATTTTTTTTTTTTTTTATAGAAATCAGCTTTTAAACAGCATTTTTCAGATGATGTTGATAAGATAAGAAGAAAATGATCTCACTATTATGAAAGTGTTTATAAATGACCACGTAAAGTGGACCTTGGAAGTCCATTTATTTTCAAAAACACGATTTGCAATTTTATTCAGGAATTGACTCCAAAGAGAGTTAAATGTTCTGTTCATAATTTTTTAGAAGTGAGAGAAATAAGAATTCCAGTATGAGTCAAGATATACCAGACATAGATGGTCCAGTAGATTATAGCAAGGAAGCTAAAGAGCTCTTTTCTGTGATAGAGGTATGTTTCTATACTTTAAGATATATCAGACATAGATGGTCCAGTAGATTATAGCAAGGAAGCTAAAGAGCTCTTTTCTGTGGTAGAGGTATGTTTCTATACTTTATGCTTGCTGCTTTGTTGAGGAAATCATTTCTATTGAGTTGAATGATCTTTACAATGCCAGTACAATTATGGGGATTCAACCATCTCTTTAGATAAAGTAAAGTGTACATTTATATGTTGTGTGGTTAATTCTATTTCAAGAGACTTGCTCCATTAATAGATAAATGTTAGAATGTTTGTATATTTAATGGTTTGAAAAAAATGAAAGATGTTGAAACTTTGAAATATAGTGTAAGATATTAACCACATATAGTGTCACTACAGGTATTAGGGGGTAGATATGGTTTAACAACCCCTGTACAGTTCCTCATGGGATCCAATACACAAAAAGTATCCAGATTTTTCAAGCATCCACTTTTTGGTTCTGGAAAGTAAGTATAAATAAATATTAGTTGAACAATATACTGTTGATTCATTATTTCTATGGCCAATATTTATGGGCATTATGTTTTTCGGTCTGTGCCTCTGTTCGTCTGTCTATTTGTCTGTCTGTCTTACTCTATCTGTCCCACTTCAGTTAAAGTTTTTTTTAATTAACTTGAAACTTAGTACACATGTTCCCAATAATATGATCTTTCTACTTTTACTGCCTAATTTGAGTTTTGACTCCAATTTCAAGGTCCACTGAACACAGAAAATGATAGCGCAAGTTGGACATCTGTGTACTATGGACATATTCTTGATATGAATACTTAATATGTTCTTTGATTGAGGAAAAAATATTGTTTTTTGGATTTATTGGCTTTCGCAAAGTCTGCATTCAAGCATTAAAGGAAATTAAAATAGTCCCTAGTTAAGCATTGAAATTTGTGATTTAGAGTTATGCCTGGAATCCAGAAATTTGGTATCATGATTAAAACTGATTACACAGTACACAATTTTTAGCTCACCTGTCCCGAAGGGACAAGTGAGCTTATGCCATCACTTGGCGTCCGTCGTCGTCTGTCGTCGTCTGTCGTCGTCGTAAATTATTTCAAGAATCTTCTCCTCTGAAACTACTGGGCCAAATACTTTCAAACTTTAACTGAATGTTCCTTAGGGTATCTAATTTATAAATTGTATCCGAAGTTTTGATCTATCAACAAACATGGTCGCCATTGCTAAAAATAGAACATAGGGGTCAAATGCAGTTTTTGGCTTATAACTCAAAAACCAAAGCATTTAGAGCAAATCTGACATGGGGTAAAAGTGTTTATCAGGTCAAGATCTATCTGCCCTGAAATTTTCAGATGAATCAGACAACCCGTTGTTGGGTTGCTGCCCCTGAATTGGTAATTTTAAGGAAATTTTGCTGTTTTTGGTTATTATCTTGAATATTATTATAGATAGAGATAAACTGTAAACAGGAATAATGTTCAGCAAAGTAAGATTTACAAATAAGTCAACATGACGGAAATGGTCAGTTGATCCCTTTAGGAGTTATTGCCCTTTATAGTCAATTTTTAACCATTTTTCGTAAATCTTAGTAATCTTTTACAAAAATCTTCTCCTCTGAAACTACTGGGCCAAATACTTCCAAACTTTAATTGAGTGTTCCTTAAGGTATCTAGTTTGTAAATTGTATCCGAAGTTATGATCTATCAACAAACATGGTCGCCATTGCTAAAAATAGAACATAGGTGTCAAATGCATTTTTTGGCTTATAACTCAAAAACCAAAGCATTTAGAGCAAATCTGACATGGGGTAATATTGTTTATCAGGTCAAGATCTATCTGCCCTGAAATTTTCAGATGAATCAGACAACCCGTTGTTGGGTTGCTGCCCCTGAATTGGTAATTTTAAGGAAATTTTGCTGTTTTTGGTTATTATCTTGAATATTATTATAGATAGAGATAAACTGTAAACAGGAATAATGTTCAGCAAAGTAAGATTTACAAATAAGTCAACATGACGGAAATGGTCAGTTGACCCCTTTAGGAGTTATTGCCCTTTATAGTCAATTTTTAACCATTTTTCGTAAATCTTAGCAATCTTTTACAAAAATCTTCTCCTCTGAAACTACTGGGCCAAATACTTCCAAACTTTAACTGAATGTTCCTTAGGGTATCTAGTTTGTAAATTGTATCCGAAGTTGTGATCTATCAACAAACATGGTCGCCATTGCTAAAAATAGAACATAGGGGTCAAATGCAGTTTTTGGCTTATAACTCAAAAACCAAAGCATTTAGAGCAAATCTGACATGGGGTAAAAGTGTTTATCAGGTCAAGATCTATCTGCCCTGAAATTTTCAGATGAATCAGACAACCCTTTGTTGGGTTGCTGCCCCTTAATTGGTAATTTTAAGGAAATTTTGCTGTTTTTGGTTATTATCTTGAATATTATTATAGATAGAGATAAACTGTAAACAGGAATAATGTTCAGCAAAGTAAGATCTTCAATTAAGTCAATTTGACCAAAATAGTCAATTGACCCCTTAAGGACTTATTGCCCTTTAAAGACTTTTTTCACAATTTGTTCATCATGTTGACTTACTTTAAAAAATCTTCTCCTTTGAAACTGCTGTATCAATTTCAGCCAAACTTAGGCTAAATGAGTTTCAGAGTATCTAGTATAAATTTTATATTTTATTTCCTTGTATAGCTCCTATGGCTAAAATAGAACATAGGAGAAAATGATTATTTTTTTTGGCTTTTGAAGAAAATAGGACGATCCAAAAAACATTTAAATAAATTGAAAAGCCAAAATAATCATTGATGAGAGATTTAACCAAAAGAATTAAGGTGAGCGATTCAGGCTCTTGAGAGCCTCTTGTTTTTTATGGCTTTGTATTGATTATTCTTGGGCGTTTGCTACATTTTTTTAAGGTAATAAGTAATAATCATCAAAAACACTAACATTCAGGATAGGCAATATAAGATATCAATCTTTAACAGTTTGAACTGCTTTGGCAGTCTGATAGTGGCTTTCCAACCTCAAGGCCTATTAGTCATGTGTTTGATCCATAAAAACAATGCATCATTATTTATCAATCCCTTTCAAGAGAAAAAATACAATACATATTTTTTGAAAAATAAGAACAAACACTATGCCTATGAATGAATGAGTTTTTAAACTAGATTGAAAAATATTTTTATGCACCATTTATTATGCCCATTTATGTGCATTATGTTTTCTCGTCTGTGTGTCTGTTTGTGTACTATGGATACATTCTTGATTTATGAGAAATTATTCGTGACATGTTGCTACAAGCATTAAATTTCTCTCATATATCTGTTTGAATTTAACTCTTTTTTTTTTTTAAGGTATAGAAAAATAAATTGGTGGAAAGCCTTTGGTAAGTGTTTGAGTAAAACAATATAAATATAGATAAATTATTTGTGAAATGGATTGTACATTTTATTTGTACAAAATTTAATTTTAGAACAAGATTTTTTTTACTTGCCAGCAGCGAATAAAATAATGAAAAATGTCTGAATGACCAGTGAAGGTATATATTTATAGGGCAGTTTATACTTTTGATATGATGGTGTGTGAAGGTCCATTATATAGGGACTATTTTTGATTTAGTGAGACCATTATCTTTTTGCAAGATAAATGATTTATCAGATTGTTTTTCATTGATAACCTAAGTGTCAGAAAATTGTGATACCTATTTCTCACTACATGTATTTCTGTTATGGTATTTACAGGTAAAGCACTAATTTATGAAGGTTATTTAGAGGAGGAAGCTGTACAGGGTGGATTTGGAGCTACTGTACATTTGTCATCTAAAGGTGACATGTGGATGAGAGATCCTTCAAAAAATTCACTGAAAATTGTTCCCATGACAGACATGGTGGCTGCTGATAACAGACCTAGAGTAACAGTGCAAATACTGTAAGTCTCATTACCCCACCTCTTAAGAAATCAACCAATCCCTGTCCTTTATTAGCACCACGTGAATACCATGTATTTCTTATACCTGGTCACTGTTTTAGCAATAACCTGTCAACCATAACTCGGCTTCGCCTCACCAGTTATTAAACCAACTGACCAGGGTAAATTCTGTACCCGGTCAGTAAATGACTATGTAACTAATGATCCTCATATCTATATTTTCTGATGAAGACACATTGTTTTTATTTTAAGGCCATTTACTGCATTAAAGTTTAGTTTTAATATAAACATAACTAGCAAATCTTTTATAACTATATATTTGCTGAATTGTGAGTTGTTTACTAAATGAATGACATATTTGTTATATCCTTGAAAAAATTGCAAGAGCATATAGTAATTACTTTGTCTGTCCATCCGTAATACCATCTACAACTTATATCTTTCCCTCTGTATGAAACTAATGGTTAATATGACAGTTGTTGTATTCGTTTGATGTGTTTTACCATTTGATTTTGCCATTTGATTAGGGACTTTCCTTTTGAATTTTCCTCGTAGTTCAGTATTTTTGTTATTTTATTTTTTTCTAAGTGGTATTTAAGTATCCTATGCTTTGTATAGATCAGAAGATGAAATATATAGTAAGGGAGAAGAAATCTTTGGGTCAATAGTTCAAGGTTTTGAAAATGATTTCCTGATGGTAACATGAGATTCCTTTGTTTTGATTAGATTGAAATTTATACAAATAGAATAAGAAAGGACATGAAGACTTTTGATTTTGGGGCAACAGATCAAAGGTCAAGGTTACTTTTATTAAAGCTAGACCAAGGTCACTAATATTTAAAAAGTAAAATTTGGGAAAGGTGAAAAGTGGTCAACAATATTCATTTAATTTGTCTTTACAAGCATATTTGTTTTTCGGACCATTGAGATAAAAGTTTTATCTAAATAATGTACAGCGAGTATCAGTTGGCAGTGCCAGTTTTTTGCTTGTTAATAATGTTCTATTTGAAAATTTAAAAGGTAGTTATTGGTTCGTTTTATTACAGTCCAAGACCTCAGATGAATGTAACACCACAGAAAGTCACAGCAGCCAACTGGACTCCATCAAATTATTATTACAATCCATCAGGAAATCAATCAGCAAAGAAACCTTCACCTCCAAAACCAGTGGCTGTAGTCAGTCCAAGAGTTGTTAAATTACAGGTAAGTACAAAACCAGTGGCTGTAGTCAGTCCAAGAGTTGTTAAATTACAGGTAAGTACAAAACCAGTGGCTGTAGTCAGTCCAAGAGTTGTTAAATTACAGGCAAGTACAAAACCAGTGGCTGTAGTCAGTCCAAGAGTTGTTAAATTACAGGTAAGTACAAAACCTGTAGTCAGTCCAAGAGTTGTTAAATTACAGGTAAGTACAAAACCAGTGGCTGTATTCAGCCCAAGAGTTGTTAAATTACAGGTAAGTACAAAACCAGAGGCTGTAGTCAGCCCAAGAGTTGTTAAATTACAGGTAAGTACAAAACCAGTGGTTGTAGTCAGCCCAAGAGTTGTTAAATTACAGGTAAGTACAAAACCAGTGGCTGTAGTCAGTCCAAGAGTTGTTAAATTACAGGCAAGTACAAAACCAGTGGCTGTAGTCAGTCCAAGAGTTGTTAAATTACAGGTAAGTACAAAACCTGTAGTCAGTCCAAGAGTTGTTAAATTACAGGTAAGTACAAAACCAGTGGCTGTAGTCAGCCCAAGAGTTGTTAAATTACAGGTAAGTACAAAACCAGAGGCTGTAGTCAGCCCAAGAGTTGTTAAATTACAGGTAAGTACAAAACCAGTGGCTGTAGTCAGCCCAAGAGTTGTTAAATTACAGGTAAGTACAAAACCAGTGGTTGTAGTCAGCCCAAGAGTTAAATTACAGGTAAGTACAAAACCAGTGGCTGTAGTCAGTCCTAGAGTTGTTAAATTACAGGTAAGTACAAAACCAGTGGCTGTAGTCAGTCCAAGAGTTGTTAAATTACAGGTAAGTACAAAACCAGTGGCTGTAGTCAGTCCAAGAGTTGTTAAATTACAGGTAAGTACAAAACCAGAGGCTGTAGTCAGTCCAAGAGTTGTTAAATTACAGGAAAATAAAAAAGTAATCTGGTCTTTATGATATGGTATAAGGAGGCTCGCAGGTACAAAAAAATCAGCAAAAATTTAAACATTTGTTTTTGCATTACAAATTTTATTTATCATACTATGAGTTGTTACTTTATAATATGGTACAAAAATCAATAAAAAAAATCAATTCATTTAGGCCCAAGATGCCTTAAAATGGTTTTATCATTGAAAAAGCTCCAAATTATCACCCTTTGGTGAACAAATTCCATTTTTTTGCATTAAAATTGCTTAAATGAACACTGTAAATTTAGAAATTGTTACATTGTGATTTTTTAAGAAAAGACAAAAATATGAGATTTAATATTGCATTCTTAGGAACGCCAGTATAAATATAGATGTAATTGATATAAAAATGTGAGTTCTAATTGTTACAATACTCACCCTGTAATATTATTGACAATAATAATTTCTGAATTAACAGTATTTATTCTGGAGTAAATAATATCTTCTATAGATTTATTAACATTTTGTTTTATAGAATGATCTGTATGGAGAGTTAATAAAGAAGAGAAATGAAGTAGCAAGTGATACTGGTTATACTCCACATTCTATAGCTAGTAATAAAGTATTACTGGACATGACTAAGATTAGGTTTGTATTAATAAATATCAGTTGAATTAGTTATACTCCACATTCAAAAGCTAGTAATAAATCTTGGTACTAATAAAGATAAAGTAAAAATTTAGCTGAGGAATAAAACTTACTGTAAATGTTTTTTTGTTTGTTTTTTTTTCTAAATATATCCTTAAATGCCCCTCTCTTTGCAGAGGGAGCATTACGTTTCACCCTTGTTCATCTGTCTATCTGTCTGTACATCTGTACATCACAAATTAGTTTCCATTCTCTAACTTTAATTTGCTGCAATAAAATTTTATGTTGAAATGTAAACAATGCTTATTTCCACAAAACACAGATAAAGTTTGAATTTGGAATGTGTCATTTTAACTTTTCTAGAGTTATGTCCCTGTACAAATAGAAAAATTGCTGAATTTTGCCTCAACCAAATGTTATGAAACTTATACTCAATACTTATTACAATAAAACTCAGATCAAGTACAAATTTGGGTAGCATCACTCTTACAGTTCCTGAGTGATGTCACTTTATAAGGTTATATGCAAGCTGGGGCATCATCAGTGTCCCATTTATTTTTGATAAATCAGCAATACACCTTATCGCTATTCCCGGCTGACCCGTCTGCTTGAACTTTTGACGTCAACAACAATCACTTTTCCATTGTGGCGTCAGACATTTTGTTTTATGACGTCAAAATTTTACGGGAACCTGTGTGATTTCCAGCAATGGCGGACAAATAGCGATAAGGTGTATTATATGATAGCAGCTAGTAGATGTAGATTTATGTGGCATAATCTTGTTCATTTCAGGCCCAGTACTAAAAAGAATATGTTAAAATTAGAAGACTTCCCAGAAGCAAAAGTGGAGAAGTTTGGTGACATTTTTATCAGTATAATTGTGAACTTCTGTCACGTTCATGATCTTAAGTTGGATGACTTCCCTGATTTAGAACTTGGAGATAATGCAGTAGGTGTTTAATATATTAAATCAATATAGTAACAGTTTAAACTGACATAATAATGGTTCATAACCCCACTCTGACTAAACTTCTGGACCCACAAGAAACTAGGTACTCAAACAGTCTTAAGTATTTGACTGCAGTTATCACTAGCCTTTCAACACTGAGATTGTACACATATCCTCAGTGATTGATATAATCTTGCATCCAGTTCATGTTAAGTTATGGGCATAGAAAACTCTAGAGGAAAGAACCGAATACAAGATAATATCTTAACGTTTCAGAAACCAAAATGTGGACTACCATGCACAATGCAATGCAGAAGAGCTCACTTGATATAGTGCACAGTTGTTTTTCAGTTATAAAACTACTCTGGAGCTCATAAAATGAAGCATTATAATCAACATTATTGTCATCCGAGATATATAATCTTATTTTTACCATTGTAATGAAAAAGCAAACACAAACATGCCAATACACTTGCCCTAATTGACCTTTCCATTGAAAATCGATAAAGCGAAGGTTTGTTTTGTCAACATGATCCCATGGTAATGCTTATGTTTTTCTAATGTTGTCTCGTGCTCATCAACCCAAAATGCATACATGTAATACCAATATTAAAATATAAATATAAAAACATATCCACATTTTGGTACTTATGGGTGGGAGAGGGGGGAACTTATCAAGAACCTCATCAACCCAAACAGGCAATAGGCAATATGTATTGCCTGACCAAACATAGCCCTTAAACCAACCACCACTTGGATATTGAAAGAATGAGGATGTATCACATGTACTTCCGCCAAAGATATCAACCAATGAGGTTATACACATATCCTCAGTGATTGATATAATCTTGCATCCAGTTCATGTTAAGTTATGGGCATAGAAAACTCTATAGTCCATACAGCATATTTGCAGGCCAATCTCAAAATACACCACTAGCAAGGCTTTCCCTTAAGGAATAGTATTCCCAATACTCAAAACAAATTCAACACTTTTATTAAATATTATTCCTTTTAAAATTAATTGAAAACACTTCTAAACATTTAAAGATGCATGTAAACAGTTCTTTATAAATCGTTCATAATTCAATAAATTCTCATGAATTGGACCACATACGGACTTTTAAAAGTTGAGTTAAGGCAATGAACTCATATCAAAATGAACATTGTCATTATTCTAATAACATCTTCAGCATGTGGAAAGCTTGTAAGCAAAGGGACTTAACCTCCAAGTGTAAACTATGCTGGCTTGTCTCTTTCTTTACTGTTGTTGAATCAAACACACTCTTTACTTCATAATCAGGAACATTGACAATTGTATTTCCACTCGATTCTTCACATGTCTGCTGAAAATATATTAACCAATAACAAATTGTTTATTTGTACTGACAGCATTAGTCACACTTTGAAAAGGAAAAATCCCTTTGCCTACAATCCACGTGGAAAACCACTAGGGAATCAGTGTCCCTCGAACTGTAGACAAAGAAATTTAAATTAAAAAATTTAACCATACATAAAATATAAGTATATATTTGTACTAGTATACAAAATCATTCAACATTATATTTATCTATTAATCTAGATAAAACAAACCAAACAAAAATATTGCAACCATTATTTAATCTCCCATGACAAAAAGATTTTTGTGACATATTTCAACACATCAATGAAATTAAATACACATCCAATAGAAAACATCATGAATTTTTTTTTTTAGTACCGTGCCATATTGGCATCTTCTGCCTTTCTCAACACAGACATACATAATTTAGTGTAGTATCAATATTTTCCCCATTCATTATTTTCCTATTTTCAGAATTCAAAACATTACTTCAATTGCAATGTGTTCTCACCATATTCTGATTAGAAAAAATCCTTTCCTTTTAAAAAGGTTGTTCGAACTCATTGACATGAATCATCGTGCAATGTCATATTACTTTTCCTTCATTCGTCACCCTGTCAAATCTGTAGGTAACACCATCTGAAAACAAAAACATTCTGTTCAATTCAACTCTATGTACAATCAAACAGACCGCTGAACGCGGACCTCGACGAAGACACCTTATAATTCAATACACATCACTCCGATAAAAACATGAATATCAAGTGACATGTCACACTAAATTATTCCACTTTCTCAATAATTCTATTCTTTTCTAATAAAGTCTTTAAATAGCATTTCTATCAGTATGTACGATGTAAAAATAAATGAAAAGTCCACAACACAGTCAAAAGTAACATAAGAAACTATTTACCCTATAAATAATTTATTATTCTCCTTTCAAGTACAATTTTCCAAAATGGCCAGAGCCCCCACTTCCACATATATTTTATATAGCGATAGCACTTTGCCCCGCGTTTAACCGGCGCACGGCATATTAAACAAATATCTGACCACCTGGGTTGATAATAACTACCCAAGGTCTAAATCCAAAAACATTTTGCCACCAAGGTCAAACATTACCATCTAGTTCTATCAAGAAGCCGCCAAGGCGAATATAAATGACCACCAAGGTCTTGACGCCCCCAAGACTAGTATTTTTAATTCATTGTTGCCATCAAGGCAAATGTAAAAAATCATAAAAATGACCACCTAGGTCTATTGCCACCAAGGCATATAAAAATGACCACCTAGGTCTATTGCCACCAAGGCATATATAAATGACCACCTAGGTCTATTGCCACCTAGGCATATATAAATGACCACCAAGGTCTTAAAGCCACCAAGGCTATATTGCCACCAAGGCAAATGTAAGTAAAAGTTAAAGAATATAGTTACTTTGCCGACAACACGTGGAGCACGACCTTCCAACAGCTTGGATACTGAAAGAATGAGGATGTATCACATGTACTTCCGCCAAAGATATCAACCAATGAGGTTATGATTTTGAACTCTGCTTGTGATATGTGCAATCAGCTTTCTTAATTGACGAGGATTACCAGTTTTTTTTAATAGGTCACAGGTTTTCCCAGTTTTTCAGGCTTCCTCAGCAATAAAAACTGGTCACTGTAATGTAGCATAGATAGTTTAAAGTGGTGTTACCATCAATCAATCAATCAATGATCAGAGGATCCACATAGGGGTATTTTCTTTCACCAATCAATCAATTATCAGAGGATCCACAAGGGGAATTTTCTTTCACCAATCAATCAATGATCAGAGGATCCACAAGGGGTATTTTCTTTCACCAATCAATCAATGATCAAAGGATCCACAAGGGGTATTTTCTTTCACCAATCAATCAATGATCAAAGGACCCACAAGGGGTATTTTATTTCACCAATCAATCAATGATCAGAGGATCCACAAGGGGTATTTTCTTTCACCAATCAATCAATGATCAAAGAATCCACAAGGGGTATTTTCTTTCACCAATCAATCAATGATCAAAGGACCCACAAGGGGTATTTTCTTTCACCAATCAATCAATGATCAAAGGACCCACAAGGGGTATTTTCTTTCACCAATCAATCAATGATCAAAGGACCCACAAGGGGTATTTTATTTCACCAATCAATCAATGATCAAAGGACCCACAAGGGGTATTTTCTTTCACCAATCAATCAATGATCAAAGGACCCACAAGGGGTATTTTATTTCACCAATCAATCAATGATCAAAGGACCCACAAGGGGTATTTTATTTCACCAATCAATCAATGATCAGAGGACCCACAAGGGGTATTTTCTTTCACCAATCAATCAATGATCAAAGGACCCACAAGGGGTATTTTCTTTCACCAATCAATCAATGATCAGAGGACCCACAAGGGGTATTTTCTTTCACCAATCAATCAATGATCAAAGGACCCACAAGGGGTATTTTCTTTCACCAATCAATCAATGATCAGAGGACCCACAAGGGGTATTTTCTTTCACCAATCAAGAGAGAACCAAAAGAAGAATATTATATATTTCATTTGTATTTGACTTCTGTGAGAGATGAACAGTATCATTTGAGTATCAGTTTACACATTATAAAATGGTAATCTATTCACTCAGCTAACAACTAATAAAGATTCATATGCTTCATTTCAGGATAGGGATTGTAGCACATCAGACCTCATATGGAAATTAACAGAAACATGTAGATTATCTTATGTCATGTTCCAGAGATCTTATAAATCTATTGTAAGTATAACATTATTGTGTGCATGTGTTTCTATGTAGTTGTCTTTTAAGTTATTATGGTAGAGGATTGATAACCTTAGCATCAGTATGTAATGTATAAATTGAATCCACTAAACTAACTTAGGGATATGGAATCATTGTAAGATATTCATGTCTTTCTGGCATGGTTCATATGACTGTTATCCTTTTCCTGAAGGTTGTTTTATTTTTAGGAAGAGGTAGCTTCATTAAGAGGTCTAAAGACAACAACAGTTGTTAGTCATATATCTGATGCTATGAAGGCAGGATTAGAGGCTGATATCAATCGACTAGGAGTCACAAAACAGATGGTCAATCTCATCACAGAGGCAATACGCAATCCACCTATAGATTCAGGTATGATACGCAATCAAGCTATAGATTCAGGTATAATACGCAACCCAGCTATAGATTCAGGTATAATACGCAACCCAGCTATAGATTCAGGTATAATACGCAACCCAGCTATAGATTCAGGTATAATATGCAATCCACCTATAGATTCAGGTATAATACGCAATCAAGCTATAGATGCAGGTATAATACTCCACCCTAATTGTTAAGATTCACTAGGAGTCATAAAACAGATGGTTAATCTCATCACAGATGCAGTACGCAATCCACCTTTAGATTCTGGTATACACTCTTCCCTTACTGAAAAAATGAAAAAAAAAGTAATCAATCCACCTATAGACTTAGATGCAATATCCCTCCCTGATCATGTAAACTTGGGGACCTCTGTGGCCAAGTGGTCTAAGTAGTTACTTCTGTAATCACTAGCCAGTCAGCACTGAGGTACTTCTGTAATCACTAGCCAGTCAACATTGAGGTTAAGAGTTCAAACCCCACTCGTGTGGGTGCAGGTGACTAATCTTAATTGACTAGGATTGTCAGTTTTCCTATTGAAGGTCGGTGGTTGACTCTGGGCAATCCAGCTTCCTCAACCAATAAAAACTGAATAGCCTAAATGCGGTGCTTCAATGTGGCGTAAAAACACCAAAAATCAAAATCAAATAATGTAAACTTTGCTTCATTTAGTCCACCTTTGATTACAGTTCAATTGTCGATGAAATTTTTAATAAGAAAAACAGCCATATTTATTGCTTTTGCAACCCAAGTAGCCTGCATTTTTATCTGATTGGACAAAAATAGTGCGATTTGTGGATTTTGTTTTCCTTTCAACAACTTGTAAGTTGCCAGAAAATTTAAAAAAAAATGTATCATATTAAAAAAACAGATGAAAAACTATCCCTTTTTATATTGCAACTAGTTGTGTTTTTTTTCCTAAATATAGTAACATAGCTATATTTTGTATAATGTCTCACTTTCTCCACAATCAGGGGTCCATTAAGGGATATAAATAAGATTAGAAAAACTATCATTTTATTAGTTAAAGTTGCAGTATAAAAACAATTTCAGGTCAATTTTATAAAAATATAAACTTTTTGTACTCGGCGCAAAACTCGGGAAGGGCTTGGTAGACCCATACCCTTCCCTAGTTTCTCAGCCTCATTCAAAAAAGTTTATATTTTCCTGACATTGACCTAATATTGTATATTTATACGCCCTTCAAAATTTTTGAAAGGACATATGGTATACAAATGTCTGGCGTACATCTGTCCGTTGTAAACATGTCGCACTGTAATTCGAGAACAACTTCTCCAAATTTCATGAATCTTAACAGTAGTTTCTTATGATGGCAGTGTTCTCCCCAGGCTGATATGACGCTGCGGCACTGCAGCGCCTTCATAATATTTTTGTAGATCCCGCAGCGTCTTAATTGGCCGCTGTCCTTTAATACTTGATCCTGCAGCATGTTAATTTTCACATTTTCATTATAAATTATAAATGTTGGTTAAAATTGTCAAGTTGCTGATCACCGCTGAGAGGTCGGTCAGTGTTTCATAATAACTGAGAATTAGTTTTACCTGTGCCTCGCTTATCTCAGCCTTATCGGACCATGTTATCAAGTAATAGTATAAATGATCATCAAGAAGATAGATATTTTTAAAAGAAAATTTTTTAATTTAAAAACTTCAGTGCAGAAATTAAAGAAATTGATCACAAATACATAGTATTTTTGCATCGTGTGTGTGATCACTTGACCATTTAAATAACGAATTTTTTCATTGGTCGAGAAGAAGAATCTATTTAAACAAGACCAATGAACGTGTTGAATACATGTGATAAATTTGAATACACATTGCTAAAGATATTTACGATGGAAATTATGAATGAGAGTATTTGTAGTTGAAAAAATTAAACTAAACTTTTATTAAAGATATTGAGGAGTGATTTATTTTAATAGAAAGTGAAAAAAAAATGTTGCTTGCAAGGTAAATTCCTCTCAAACTGTCATGTTTTAATTTTAGATATAAAAAGATATTGAACATCAATCGTGAATCGGTGCATCGGAAAATATGTGACAATCAACACGGGTACGGAATCAATGCAGCTTCTGTATAATGTCACTAGTAAATAATTCCAATGGTCTAAACTTTAACGAATTTGTAAAGTTTCGTTTATATCTACCTGCCAAAGATAACAATAATACACACGGAAGCGTAATGTCAAACTACAGAAACTGGTCAGCTGTTCATTAAACTATTTTTCTTTTAAAAAGTTGTATCAAATGTCATAACCATATTCGATTTTATTAATTCTGAATGAACATGTTCTCTGCAAACAACAAAGGGTTGATAGGCGAGTGACTTTAACCATAAAATTAAATTTTTAATGCACCTACCTAACACACGGCTAAATTATATATCATTTGAAAGCTTCACATCTGTACTATCTGTTTTGCCTGGTTGTAAAAAAATCGTACGGTGCAATTTCAGTCAAATCAAGATCAAAGGCCAAGGACGAATAAGTGCATATTTTCTAAGATTTCAGCCTGATTGCATAATATGACTTTTATATACTAAATTCACTTATGCAAACAATTTAAACTTTTAGCAGAGAGATTAACAGTCATTATTCAAATGCATTTTTTAATATTTAAAGCATGTTTTTGACAGGGAGCACATGTTTCCTGAAATTCGAGTAAAAGTTAACAAAATGTGTGAAAACCCAAATTTTTCTTTCTGGTGCAAATGCTAATCAATTAAAACTAAGTAAAACCCTGTAATGACTATCAAAGAAGTTTTTGACATCATAAAATTCCCTAGAATTATGCTTACCTCCAATCAAACAGCAAATCAAAACAACGCATACAGTTGCCCAAAATACCGCCATCTGCGAAAAAAACAGCTTTTAAGCATTTCTTCCTATTTAAACATTGTATATGGTCAATATAAGATTTAATAAACAAATTTTTAAGAATCTGGATAATTTAGAGTAAAAAAATATGTGCGCGAATCATCTTATTGCTTGAAATAAAGGGGGTGAAACTAAGAGATTGCAATCTGCATTGTAACTACCAGACTGAAAAAAACATATTTTGACTTTTCTAATAGTTTGATTTGAAGCTTCATTATAAATATTGATGTAGTGAAAAGACCTTTTATTTATTTAATGTGAATTGAAAATTTAGACCAAAATAAATAGAAAATAAAATGATGAAAATTGAAATTTCAAAGAATTTCAAAAACAAGTAAACACATTATAAAACTTGACTACTTGATTGCTTAAATTGCGTTGTTCTTTGTTTACATGCATTAATTCATCAAATAAGAATAATTTTGAAGAAAAAATATCCATTAATACGCAACGATTCTAGTTACAACTAGACTTCCTGAATAGCTTGAATGACTAGATCATTTTTTAGACGAGGATGACTTCATGCAATAGTTTCTGATGACGACTGAAAAGAAGCTATCAATCAATCATTATCTTGAAACTTCACTTTCCATTATATAGATGATGTCATCTCACTGAATAGTTCAAAATTTGTGACAATGTTGGACTCGTATTTTCCATTGAAATTGAAAATAAAATACTCAACAGATATAGTTTACTCTATCACGTATCTTGAAATCGATGATGAGGGTTGGTTGAGAACAAGTTTTACGACAAAAGGAATGAGCATATAACAACCCATAAAAACACCCCTTACTACCAAATTATAAACTTTTCATTTCTATGTAACAACATTATAGTAACGCCTGCATATCTATACTACTAAAGGAGGAGACCGATTTCATTGAGCCTCAACTCCTCTGAAATAAAGGCAACCATAGTATACCGCTATTCAATAGTCATCAATTGATTTACTAGTAGCTGAAATAAATCCGGGTCACAAAGCAAAAACTAGGAAAACGCATCAACTATAAGAGGAACACTACGATATAACAGAAACACAGAACTGCTACAAAAACAAACGCCAACATACAAAGAAACAAATTATTCGATACCAACTGCCATATGGCTGACTTGGTACAGGACATTTGAAGAAAAATTTGAGTTCAAATGCAAAGTTAAAATCATTTCATGGACGCCACTACGAGTTGGTTGACAATTATGAGAAATCTGTTTCGCCAGATGACGACTGATAAGTTCCATCGACGTAACCAAATTGCCGTCATTTCTGCCGTGAATGTCACCAACCGAATAAGGCTTGGCACCGAGTTTGGAAATACATGAGCCACAAGACGGGTAAAAGAGAGCCGTGGTGTAGTGGTTAGTGCATCGGACTACTAACACAAAGGTTCCTGGTTCGATTCCGTGATGAAAATTTCAGGGACTGAATTTTCGGCTCTTCCTTGACATCATTTGTGAGTATGGTCTTGAGGAAACGATGAAAGTCCGTCGGAAGAGGACGATAAATGGCTGACCCGTGTTAAAAGAGAGCCATATCTCTTGCACGTTAAACACACCTTTGTAGATTTTGAAAAAGAGCAGGCTAATGCCGCTACAAGGCAGCACTCGCATCCTCAAAGTGGAAAGCGATTAATTTATGTTGCAAAACTTGTTTCTCAATCCACTATAAATAAATATGTTTAAACTAAGACGGGTGTCACATGTGGAACATGATCTGCCTACCCTTTGGGAGCCCTGAGTTCACTCAATTTTTTTGGGGGGGTTTGTGTAACTCAATCTGTAGTTTTATATGTTGTGTTTTGTATACTGTTGCTTGTCTTGTTCGTTTTTTGCCCGGCTTTGTCAGTTCGTTTTTAATTATGAGTTTGGTGTCCCTTTGATATATTTCGTGACTATTCAAGTAGTAAAAGGTTTAAAAATTATAGATCAGTGTAGCTAAATGTATCATGATAACGATTTTGTTCTATATATATATATCACCGTGAGCAAATTAAGTTATTTTCGCGGATATTTGTCTTATTGCGTTAATCTTCTTCACTTTACTTTGAGGTGTTTTTTTGGCCGATTTTCATTACTGCAAGTTAATGTCTTTAAAGTAAAATAATACCAAAGGGACAATCAACATCTCAAACCATGAATCAAATAAAGTTAATTAAAACCATGAACAAAATAAGATTAAAGTCCAAGAGACGAACAACAGTCCAAAAAACACAGCATACCATGAAAACGAACACTCCTAAAACAGCGAATGATCTTATGAGGTCAGGAGGGTATTTAATTTTTTCATTTTGTTATTTCACAACTGCTTATAGTGTTTTACATACACAATGACATGCATTTGTATTTTTAAAGCTTATGTAGAAAATGCTCAAAGCGTCTTTTATTCAAATAATTAAAGCGATTAAACTTCTAAACACATTTAATATGACTTACTATAACACGATTTTAAACTAAACAAGAAGCAGCCGCATTTTATTTAGTTCGTTTACATCCCGCTTTAGACAACCAAGTGTTTCTAAACAAAGTTACTTATTTCAATGTTGCCTACGATTTAGTCGCAAAGTAATGTTTGCATTTAAACATGATTACAAAAAGTAAAAAAGTTTGACTTCGTAAAAAACATATTTTAACCTCAATTACCTCACATATATTCTTTTCTTAATTTAAATACCCCTTCTTTTATTATGGAAAATCATACTTCTCCCTGATATTCACAATTAGCGATGTGCTACTTTAACATAGATTAACAAAATGATCGCTATTTGCAAATGGTAGATTTTTGGGCAACTGCAAACACTTCAATAGAAGGCTGTTCCATGAACATTAATTAATAATTGCATCTTAAAATTACAAAACAAATATTCCTTGACCTAAAACATATACATTTATCTATTTTTTTAGCATACAAATCTCGATTCCCCAAGATATATTTTGCTTTTTGGATAATTTTTCATTTTTTTTAGGATTTGTGATAAATTTCAATTTTCGGGAAATTTTGCGCATCGAATCTCTTATTTCTTGTTTGATTTGGAAATTATGTATCATGTTCCATAAAGTTCATATGATCTTTTGGAAAATTTTATGGTACAAGAATTAGAAAATGGCGTTTTATTTAGTAATTGCAAAAATTGGAATATTTTTTCATGACCTTTGACCTTGATTTAACAAAAATTGCACCGTACGATTTTTTTACGACCGGGCAAAACAGAAAGTACAGATTAACAGCTTTCGAATGATATATAATACAGCCGTGTGTTAGGTGGGTGCATTAAAGTCGTTAACTAAGCGTCTTTTTGAAATAAGTCACTCGCCTATGACTTCTAAGCAAAAGGCAGATGATGGAAGTAAAAAAAAAATTTCAGACTAATGACTTCTAATGAAAAGGGGAATACACCTTTGTCTACACTGTCAGTATAAGCAGTTGTCATTGCTTCTCCTAATCCCAACCGAGCTAAAGTTTTAGCAAGTGATAACAGCCAGCACCATGTTTCTGGTTTCAATGACAAGTGGCTGACAGAGTTTTAGTGGCTTAGAAATGTGATGAAAGGGGGTATAAGCAAAAGTTATTGTGAGAGGGGGTTTTCAACCTAAAAGATTATAAAGTTGAGGAACAGACTGTCCAACAAAATAACACTTTCTTGAAACAAAAATATATCCCTTTAAGGAGCAGAGTACAGAGATGAATATTTATATTTTAACTTCTTTAATTGACTAAATATCAATAACTTTTGTGTTTAAAATCAATTTATTTCATATATATACATTGTATTCTTGTAATTCATGATTAATACTCTGCATTATTAAACGCATAACACAATGCATTATAATTCAACTTGCATGTCATGATTTATGACTGATTGCTTCAGATCACAAAAGTTCACTCTAAAAAAAGAGTTACATGCCCTTGAATTTTGCGCGTTTCAAAAATCCTGGGGAGGACACTGGATGGTCAAACAATCTATTTTTTTTGGTTTAAATAGGATTAAAACTTTTTTAGCTCATCTGGCCTAAAAGGCCAAGTGAGCTTTTCTCATCCAGGGCTTTCAATAGAAGGCGGTAGGCGGCGATTTTCGTCGTCTACTTGAAGGAAATCCGCCGCCTACTTTGCTCAAAATTGTAAAATTAAAAAATCAATAAAAATGACTGAAGGGGAAATTTACGCTGTTGACACAACCAGGGGATTTCCGATAAAGTGTGGTTGATATTTATAAAACACGAACGCCTAGGCTGGGATCACTATCAACAAGGAGAGTAAGGCGAAAACTACTGAAAGTAGAAACCAGCAGAAGGCACCCGAACACCGTCCGTAAACAGACTCCTGATTGGTCGATTTACAACCGGTTTTCTTAAACGACCTACGATTGGTGTAATTAATAGGCGTGTACGAAAATGAGTAAACGAAAACAAAGTGACATCAGTCAATGGATTAGAAAAATACAAAAACAAGGTGCTTTATAAATATTGAATGGAAATACAACTTATTCAAAGGAGAACACTGTATATTTTCACAATGTTAAAATAAAATAAAAAACAAACAAACTCCAATATAAACAACGTACAGCCACTGACCCACGTGTTCGCAAGGACACCGATCCCAAGTTTGTTTTAGATTCAAATCCTATTACATAGAGTGAACTACATGGACATGTTCCTTTATAACTATGTTGGCTTTGTATTAGAAATTAAATAAATTGGTGTCGCAATCTTCTTTTCTTTGTATCTGTAAAGCATCACTGTCAAATTTGGGGCCACTTTAGGGTCTTCTGACTTCAATGCACAATACAACGATGTACCCACACTCAATGCCCATGTCAAGGATCATATAATTTATTATCCTGTTAAGGATTTGTCTGCCTCTGTTGTATCTACTGAACTGAATGTTAACTGCCGTAGCAATACTCAGGATGATAGCAACTTTGACTTTTAGAAACAACAATGTTAAGCCAATTAAAAATACAAGATTTTAATCAATATCAATTTTATTTTTCTTTAATTAAGCAGATCCATCATCTGACATAATCATTATCACCATGGGCTTTGCTCATAATGCATTGTTGAAGGCTGTACAGTGACCTATAGTTGTTAATGTCTGTGTCATTTTGGTCTCTTGTGGATAGTTGTTTCATTGGCAATCATGCCACATCTTCTTTTTTTTATATGTTTACCTTGACTTCACTTGTCTGTGAATGTTCATAATTGATCATAGACTAGTTCAAATTACAAATTTACATAAAGTCTTGGGATAATTTATAATTTACCTTCCAAGTAAAAAGTATTTAGGGTACATCAAATTTTACTCATTATATATAATTTACTAGAGTTGAATTCATACAGTTTTGGTAATATTAGGCAGTAAAACATAAGATGAAGAATTGATATCAATACAAATCAACTCAAGAAGTTCAAGCATAATATCAAGTATAATAAAATTTTATTAATGAATAAATATGATCTTTCCCTATATTATCACCATGTCATTGCTATTCTCAAACAACTTCAAATACAAGCTTTAAGTTGAAGTCTGGATCAAATGCATATATAAATGTAATCTGTATTTACAGAAAATCCAACCATGCTACAAATTTTAATCAAACATTTACATTATCTTCATTAAAAAAATGATGTTTTGAGAGGACTGAAACAGGGTCCAGGAGACTCCCAGAATGCAGGATTTTGCACCATTTTAAAAAAAAATTATGGGGCCCTTGAGCAGGCCCCAGACCCCCAGCCGTAGGTTCGACGAGCAAGCTCGTCGCCGCGGCTGGCTTCGCCGACCGCATTGATGGGACTCCTATTTTTTGGTTTTATCCTCCTACTTCTAAACTTATTGAAAGCCCTGCTCATCACTTGGCGTCCGGTGTCGGCGTCGTCCGTTGTCCGTCATCGTCGTTAACTTTTACAAAAATCTTCTCCTCTAAAACTACTGGGCCAAATTATACCAAACTTAGCCACACTCATCATTGGGGTATCTAGTTTAAAAAATGTGTCTGGTGACCCGGCCAACCATCCAAGATGGCTGCCATGGCTAAAAATAGAACATAGGGGTAAAAGGCAGTTTTTGGCTTATAACTCAAAAACCAAGCATTTAGAGCAAATCTGACATGGGTAGAATTGTTAAACAGGTGGAGATCTATCTGCCCTGAAATTTTCAGATGAATCGGATAACCCGTTGTTGGGTTGCTGCCCCTGAATTAGTAAATTTAAGGATATTTTGCTGTTTTTGGTTATTATCTTGAATATTATGATAGATAGAGATAAACAGTAAACAGCAATAATGTTCAGCAAAGTAAGATTTACAAATAAGTCAACACGACTGAAATGGTCAGTTGACCCCTTTAGGAGTTATTGCCCTTTATAGTCAATTTTTAACCATTTTTGGTAAATCTTAGTAATATTTTACAAAAATCTTCTCCTCTGAAACTACTGGGCCAAATTAATCCAAACTTGGCCACAATCATCTTTTGGGTTAGTAGTGTAAAAAAAATTGTCCGGTGATCCGGCCATCAAACCAAGATGGCCGCCATGGCTAAAAATAGAACATGGGGTAAAATGCAGTTTTTGGCTTATAACTCAAAACCCAAAGCATTTAGAGCAAAACTGACATGGGGTAGAATTGTTTATCAGTTCAAGATCTATCTGCCCTGAAATTTTCAGATGAATCGTACAACCTGTTGTTAGGTTTCTGGCCCTGAATTAGTAATTTTAAGGAAATTTTGCTCTTTTTGGTTATTATCTTGAATATTATTATAGATAGAGATAAACTATAGACAGCAATAATGTTCAGCAAAGTAAGATTTACAATAAGTCAACATGACTGAAATGGTCAGTTGACCTCTTTAGGAGTTATTGCCCTTTATAGTCAATTTTTAACCATTTTTCGTAAATCTTAGTAATCTTTTACAAAAATCTTCTCCTCTGAAACTACTGGGCCAAATTAATCCAAACTTGGCCACAATCATCTTTTGGGTTAGTAGTTTGAGAAATGTGTCCGGTGACCCGGCCATCCAATCAAGATGGCCGCCATGGCTAAAAATAGAACATGGGGTAAAATGCAGTTTTTGGCTTATAACTCAAAAACCAAAGCATTTAGAGCAAATCTGACATGGGGTAAAATTGTTTATCAGGTCAACATTTATCTGCTCTGAAATATTTAGATGAATCGGACAACCCGTTGTTGGGTTGCTGACCCTGAATTGTTAGTTTTAAGGAAATTTTGCTGTTTTTGGTCATTATCTTGAATATTATTATTGATAGAGATAAACTGTAAACAACAATAATGTTCAGCAAAGTAAAATTTACAAATAAGTCAACATGACCGAAATTGTTAATTGACCCCCTTAGGAGTTATTGTTCTTTATTGTCAAATTTTAACAATTTTCATAAAATTTGTAAATTTTTACTTACCTTTTCCACTGAAACTAATGGGCCAAGTTCATTATAGATAAAGATAATTTTAAGCAGCAAGAATGTTCAGTAAAGTAAGATGTACAAACACATCACTATCACCAAAATACAATTTTGTCATGAATCCATCTGCTTCCTTTAATATTCACATAGACCAAGGTGAGCGACACAGGCTCTTTAGAGCCTCTAGTTTGTGTAAATAAAATTTAAACTTTTTGAGTTACAGGACTTTGTAACTAAAACAGGGGTGTGTTTTTTCACTTGTTGCACCGTATCTCAAAAAAAATTTATGATTATTGCTTAAAACTTTACTAACTTCTTAGTTATATTAATCTAAAGATATGTATACTTTTTGGTGATGATACAAAATTTCATTTTAGAGTTAATGAGTTTTTTTGTATAAAAAGGGGTGGTTCTCACATGTCGCGCCATATCTCAGATATTGTTGTTGTTACTGGTATCAAAGATATGAGATATGACGCGAAATGTGAAAGCCACCCCCTTTTTATACAAAAAAACTCATTAACTCTAAAATGAAATTTTGTATCATCACTCAAAAATATACATGTCTTTAGATTAATATAAACTATTCATTATTATTGCATAAAACTTCACACACAAAGCGACGGTCATATCATGTACTTGTGGAGCAGCTGTTTATTGTTTGATCAGATACATGCATACTTTTTCAGAGATTAGTCGACTTACCAAGATAAAGGATGTCTTGCCATCTCACATTGAATATAACCATATAAGGGTTGTCATAGCAACATTGGTACAAAAATATGGACAGGAGGTAAAACCAACAGGAGAGCTGATAGTAAGTCCTCCATCGCAAGAGAGTGGCACTATAAAGACACCACAAGAGAGTGTCACTGTCAGGACATCACAAGAGATTGCCACTGTCAAGACATCACTAGAGAATGCCACTGTAAAAACCTCACCAGATGATTCTGATTGGTCATCACAGGTTAGCCACTATTTTTTTTCATTCTTTAAATTTTTATATAAATGTATAAATAGATTACCCACATTTATTCAAAATAAGAAGGTGTATCTGAAAATTCTCACAACCCTGAGTTGAAATGAAGATGACAAATATTCTTGAGTTTGAAATGCCATTGATATTCTGTGAACTGCTGTCTTCCTAGGCAACTTCAATGATGAAGGCTCTTGACTTTATACATTTTCATTCTACTCATTATAGAATAACTAATCAAAGAATTCAAATAGAGAAAAATATTCAACGAGCAACTGAACAACACATTAATTCACAAATGTTAAATTGAGAATGGAAATGGGGAATGTGCCAAAGAGACAACAACCCGACCATAGAAAAAAACAACAGCAGAAGGTCACCAACAGGTCTTCAATGTAGCGAGAAATTCCCGCACCCGGAGGCGTCCTTCAACTGGCCCCTAAACAAATATATACTAGTTCAGTGATTATGACATATAATTTCCAAATTGTACACAAGAAACTAAAATTAAAATAATACAAGACTAACAAAGGCCAGAGGCTCCTGACTTGGGACAGGCTTAAAAATGCGGCGGGGTTAAACATGTTTGTGAGATCTCAACCCTCCCCTATACCTCTAGCCAATGTAGAAAAGTAAACGCATAACAATACGCACATTAAAATTCAGTTCAAGAGAAGTCTGAGTCTGATGTCAGAAGATGTAACCAAAGAAAATAAACAAAATGACAATAATACATAAATAACAACAGACTACTAGCAGTTAACTGACATGCCAGCTCCAGACTTCAATTAAACTGACTGAAAGATTATGATTTCATCATATGAACATCAGGCACAATCCTTCCCGTTAGGTATGCTTAGTGCATGAGTTAACTATCAGTATTGTTTGGTCACATTTTGAATATTGTTAGATATTAAAATTCTTTGATTAGTTATTGTTTTAATTACATTGGCAATTGGCCTTTTCTGATGAATCTAAAGTATAAAATTTAAGGAACTATTTCTTTTTCTACGCATTCACAGTTTGTTTTGATCCAATGTTATCAACATCTATCCATTGTCTAATGTTGTATGATGTCAGAGAAGTGAAATAACCAAGTTTTTATACGACTGCAAAAATTGAAAATTTTTTGGTTGTATATTGGTATCACGTTGGCGTCGTCGTCCGAATACTTTTAGTTTTCGCACTCTAACTTTAGTAAAAGTGAATAGAAATCCATGAAATTTTAACACAAGGTTTATGACCACAAAAGGAAGGTTGGGATTGATTTTAGGAGTTTTGGTCCCAATATTTTAGGAATTAGGGGCCAAAAAGGGCCCAAATAAGCATTTTCTTGGTTTTCGCACTATAACTTTAGTATAAGTAAATAGAAATCAATGAAATTTAAACACAAGGTTTATGACCACAAAAGGAAGGTTGGGATTGATTTTGGGAGTTAAGCTCTGAACAGTTTAGGAATTAGGGGCCAATAAGGGGCCCAAGTAAGCATTATTCTTGGTTTTCGCACCATAACTTTAGTATAAGTAAATAGAAATCTATGAAATTTAAACACAAGGTTTATGACCACTAAAGGAAGGTTGGGTTTGATTTTGGTAGTTTTGGTCCCAACAGTTTAGGAATAAGTGGCCCAAAGGGTCCAAAATTGAACTTTGTTTGATTTCATCAAAAATTGAATAATTGGGGTTCTTTGATATGCCGAATCTAACTGTGTATGTAGATTCTTAATTTTTGGTCCCGTTTTCAAATTGGTGTACATTAAGGTCCAAAGGGTCCAAAATTAAACTTAGTTTGATTTTAACAAAAATTGAATCCTTGGGGTTGTTTGATATGCTGAATCTAGAGATGTACTTAGATTTTTGATTATTGGCCCAGTTTTCAAGTTGGTCCAAATCGGGGTCCAAAATTAAACTTTGTTTGATTTCATCAAAAATTGAATAATTGGGGTTCTTTGATATGCCAAATCGCAAATCAAAAATTGAATAATTGGGGTTCTTTGATATGCCAAATCTAACTGTGTATGTAGATTCTTGATTTTTAGTCCCATTTCAAATTGGTCTACATTAAAGTCCAAAGGGTCCAAATTAAACTAAGTTTGATTTTAACAAAAATTGAATTCTTGGGCTTTTTTGATATGCTGAATCTAAACATGTACTTAGATTTTTGATTATGGGCCCAGTTTTCAAGTTGGTTCAAATCAGGATCCAAAATTATTATATTAAGTATTGTGCAATAGCAAGAAATTTTCATTTGCACAGTATTCAGCAATAGCAAGAAATCTTCAATTGCACAGTATTGTGCAATAGCAAGAAATTTTCAATTGCACAGTATTGCGCAATAGCAAGAAATCTTCAATTGCACAGTATTGTGCAATAGCAAATATTTTCAATTGCACAGTATTGGGCAATAGCAAGAAATATCTAATTGCACAATATTGTGCAATAGCAAGAAATTTTCAATTGATTGGAGTTATCTTTCTTTGTCCAGAATAGTAGTTGAATCAACTTAAATCATTGTTTTATACAATATACAATGTATATTCACTTTTACTACCAACTGATAAATCTTTACCATTCAGTAATAACAAGCACCTTTTGTTACATTTTAATATTTTATGATGTATTTAAATGAGTAGTTATGGGGGGGGGGGGGGGGGGGGGTTAAATTTTTTCAATTCAGATTTCATAAATGAAAAGAAAATTTCTTCAAACATTTTTTTGAGAGGATTAATATTCAACAGCAATGTGAATTGCTCAAAGGCAAAAAAAATATTTTAAGTTCATAAGACCACATTCATTCTGTGTCCGAAACCTATGCTGTGTCAACTATTTAATCACAATCCAAATTTAGAGCTGAATCCAGCTTGAATGTTGTGTCCATACTTGCCCCAACCGTTCAGGGTTCAACCTCTGCGGTCGTATAAAGCTGCGCCCTGCGGAGCATCTGGTTTCACATGTGAAATTGTCAGTTATTTATTTCACCAGGAAATCTATGTAATTTTTTGCAACCAATTTAATAATTTATCTGGATTGAAATCTTCTCAGACATTCAGTAAAAACTTTTTGCTATCTTTTTTTATGCCCCTAATATGGAAAGTCAAGAAGGAAGCATATTTTTTATCCCTGTCTGTCTGTCCAGTAAAGGGATCTTGAGACTTTGAAAAATTGTGAATAAAACAGGGTCATCATTTTAGTTCCACTTTGAAAATACAGTATACTGTTTGTCCACTCTACTTCATATTTATCTATAAAAACCAAAAGCTTAACAGGGTGAAATAAAGAAATTTGTTTTTATTTTTGGGTAAAAGGCACCATTTAAATTAGGAATGTTGCTGAAATGTGGAATTAAAAACAAATGACCTTTTCATCTCAGACTGTGTGACTTGAGTTGATGATGATTTTTGTATAGCATTTGCTTTGTTTTTTGTAGGATGAAGATGAACTGTTATTTGGTGAGGAGCCTAGTCAACAAAAAATTGATTCTAGTCAGATGAAACCATCTCTACAGAAATCAACATCAGACAGTTATAACAATCAGTCAAAACCTGTGATACAAAAGTCGTTTTCAGCTGGCTCAAGTAGCCAATTGCATAATGAATCACAAATGTCTTTTACAGGAAGTCAAATTGTCAAATCAGAAACAGACTCTCAATCGAGTGGAAGTAAAAGGAAGTTACCAGACTGGATGTCTGGCAAGAAACCTATGAATAAAAAAATGAAATCAAACAGTTTATTCAGATAAAAATATCAAAAGACTTTTTTGTTTTTGTATACCTGATTTTCTGCAGTGTTCCACATGTTGCAGCCTATAAAGGGAAGTTATATTTTATCCATTTTTAGCTCACCTGGCCTAAAAGGCCATGTGAGCTTTTCTCATCACTTGGCGTCCGTCGTCGTCGTCGTCTGTCGTTGTTAACAATTTTTCAAACATCTTCTCCTCTGAAACTACTGAATGGATTTGAATGAAACTTAAAAGGATTGTTCCTTAGATTATCCTGCACAAAGTGTGTGCTTCGATTTTTGATCCGTCAAAAAACATGGCCGCTGTTACTTAAAATAGAACATAGGGGTCAAATGCAGTTTTTGGCTTATATCTCAAAAATGGAAGCATTTAGAGCAAATCTGACATGGGATAAAAATGTTCATTAGGTCAAGATCTATCAGCCCAGAAATTTTCAGATGAATCAAACAAACCATTGTTGGGTTGCTGCCACTTAATTGGTAATTTTAAGGAAATTTTGCAGTTTTTGGTCATTATCTTGAATATTATCATAGATGAAGATAAACTGTAAACAGCAAAAATGATCAGCAAAGTAAGATCTACAAATAGGTTAATATGACCAAAATTGTCAATTGACCCCTTAAGGGGTAAATGTCCTTTAATGACAATTTTTCACAATTTGTTCATCATATTTGCTAACTTTAAAAAATCTTCTCCTCTGAAACTACTGAATGGATTTGGATGAAACTTAGCATGATAGTTCCTTAGATTATCCTGCACAATGTGTGTGCTTCGATTTTTGATCCGTCAAAAAACATGGCCGCCCTTACTTTAAATAGGACATAGGGGTCAAATGCAGTTTTTGGCTTATATCTCAAAAATGAAAGCATTTAGAGCAAATCTGACATGGGGTAAAAATGTTCATTAGGTCAAGATCTATCAGCCCTGAAATTTTCAGACGAGTCAAACAAACCATTGTTGGGTTGCTGCCACTTAATTGGTAATTTTAAGGAAATTTTGCAGTTTTTGGTCATTATCTTGAATATCATTATAGATAAAGATAAACTGTAAACAGCAAAAATGATCAGCAAAGTAAGATCTACAAATAAGTTAAATATGACCAAAATTGTCAATTGACCCGATCAGCAAAGTAAGATCTACAAATAGGTTAATATGACCAAAATTGTCATTTTAATACTTTATGCATTAGGTCAACTATATTTGGTGTATGAAAATATTTTATGATCTATATGTCGGTTACGCAGGTTTTATTTGAACGTGACCTCATTTTCACAGTCCATTGCTAAGTTTTAAGTGTTTGTGTTTTGGTCTCATTTTCTTTATTTATAAACAGTAAGTCATACATATTTGTAATATTGAAGAATTGTTAGCTGTACATGTTTGCCTGGCATGGTTCAATATGTTCAATAAGGCATTGTTTACCAGGTGAGCGATTCAGGCTCTTGAGAGCCTCTTGTTTCATCTACCTGGGTATTCATTCATTTTCACACTTGATCTGTACTTAGATTCACTAAATATGTTATGAGTAGGGTAGTTTTGAGAGATTGAAGAAAGGTTTGATAATTTTGCAATGCAAGTTTCTTTTGTTTCTTCTACATCATGTTGTCATGTGTAGGAAACAATCCATGTGTTCATTCTACCTTCAAACATGTACAAATAGGCATTAGTACATCAACTGCAGCATACTTCAAATTAAACTACTTAAGCTTGAACATCATGATTGCAATATTTCTTATATGTCAGAGACAGTATCTGAAAATGTCTAATTTATGGCAATAAGTAAAATCCCCCAAAATATCTTTAGAACTGTTATTTTAATAGCTCATATCGAAGAACAAACATTAAGGATTCAGGAACTGTTGACTGTAATTCAAACATTTGTTAAATGTGGTAATAACTGCAATTTTGAAAATGGTACAAACAAATTCCAGTTCTTTCCTGTTACCAAAGTGAATCAATTTTAAAAAGTTTCTAATGGGGATAAGGAATAAGTTTAAGATACTATTTGTGGTTTACTAGTGTATCCTGCAATAATTTATCAAATGCCAATTATTTATTTTAGCATTTTCAATACAAAAGGTTAAGAAATATACTAAAATTTAGTCTGATATGTCTGTAACATGAAAGAATCTTGAGTCACAGGACAAGTCACAGAACAAGTAACAGGACAGAGTTGGTAACGGGAAGCATTTTTTTCAAAACAATTGCTTTGTTTCATATATAGTTTAAGAAAAATACATCATTTCAAATTAGTCACAATTGTAAGATAACAGCAAACAATGTCATTTCATCTTTTGAAACTGCATTTGCAAGATTAAAAATCTGCCTAGGTAATGAACAATTCTAAAATAAATTCCTTTCTGTTACCATCTACTAAATTGCACAATGTTCTCTGCTGTTATCAAAAGTAAAAAACCTGTCTTTTCATTCAATATACTGTATATTATTTTGAGATTTATTTAATATGATTATCTTAACTTATATAAAATGAAATGGTTGGCATATAGTAGATTAACTTTGTGATTTATCAGTGCAATTGTCTTTAACATCCTTCCTGTTACTGATTACCTTTTATTAGGTAACATGATAGAACATAAAACAAAGGAATTACACAGTACTTTTTGTTTTTTTATTGGAATTGTGTATAAGTTTACTCCCATCTTCATATCAATATTTTAAGATACTATAAAAATACATTTACTGTTATAGTGCAGACAATGAAATGTTTTACAAAAAGGCTGTAACAAGTGGGAACAACAAAATTATTCTTCTCTAAATTCTGATCTTTGGGAAGTTTGAATTTTTCAAACTGGCTGCAATTCACCTATACACGTGACATGGAGCCATACATTCAAGAAATGACGCTCTTCACATTGCATTACAAAAAATCAAATCTTGGTCTTTCAAACGTTTCCACAGGTGAAAAACCCCAGTGGTAACAGGAGGGAAATTACCCCATGGAAAAATGCAAAATTTCATCACATGCTTTAGTTATAATAAAATTAGACCAGTAAGGGACAAGTTTTCTATATAATCTATCATATGTGTGAAAATGGGAAGCCTGTTTACTTAATTTAGATATCGTTTGAATGATATAATTGTCAAAAACCAACACTGGGCATTGAACATTTAAATCATTATATTTTATTGGAAGAAATATAAGAAAGAGTTTTTTATTGGCAATAGTTGGTGCATTATATGCTCTAGTAAATACTGAACTTCAAATTTTTCTAAAAGATGGTTGAATAAAAAAATATTTGCTGGTGGAAGATGAAACATGGAAATAAGACTTTTTTCAGATATTGTCTCGTATATGGAAAAATTGCCTTTTCATGGGGTTAGTTTGTCTCACAATTGTGATTTGACAATTCCAGGCCAGGGAATTTATAATCTTATTGATTAAAAACAAAAGTGATAAGAAACTATAAATATAAATAAGTCCACTTAGAGGGACTGTTCATCTTTTGATTTCTAGCTCACCTTAATGAAAGTGGTATAGGCAAGACATACACGTGTTGTTTATGACGGAATCAACAATTTGCCTTTTATTATTGGGTCAGCTTAAGGAGACCTTCTTATGGTAATGATATATATGTAATGGTTAATACTATTTGGTATTCACTTGTATAAGCATGGACACATCTTATTTACTTGGAGAGATTTTGACCTAATCACCCCCTCAGTTATGGTCTAATGACTGATATTACATAGGGCTTACAAGTTTTAAAAGTTTGTAATGGCAATTCAATGATATTTTATGTGCAGATGTATTTAGGGTGCAGTCCGGTGTAATTAAATAAATTCTGGGTTACAAAATTCATACTATAAATCAAACGACCATAGTTCAGAAACAAAATGGGCACAAATTATTGATAGGTTATGGAATTTCTTTTCAAGATATTTGAAAAGGCAGGAAAAGGTTTGCTAAATTTATTACCTTATATTTAGAATTGGCAGTGTTCGGGTCTCGAATTGTATTAAAAGAAATCTAAAATATGCTTGAATTTTAGTATTGACCTTTTATGAGCTATTGGAATCCTCTATCACAAGGACAGTGTGTGATATGGGGCAACATATATTACCCTGTAATGTAGAAAAAACCAGCTGTCTGAACATCTTACAAAAAATCCTAAACCTGACATGAATACATCCTTAAAATTAGTGCATATCATTTCCAGGAAGATAACACTAATAATTCTAGTAAATTAAATTTAATCTCAAATGGTCATTTCGATTCTTACATCTGAAGAATGTGAAAGCTGTGAAGGCGTATATTATTTGTATAAAGCTTTATATTTCAGATGGTAAAATACCTTAATGTTTCATACCTTGTATCCATAAACCTTAAAAACTTTTCTGTTTAATATCCATTCACTTGACCTCACTTTCATTGTTTAGTGATTGCTTGAAAAGAACTTTTATTTATGTTAGATACATGAGTAATTGGATGGCAATATTCGTACCGTATACAAGTACCTTGATTATATTGATAACGTTAAGTTTACATTGTCAAGTTCATATCTCAAATGCTTATGTAAGGTGTACATGTCCTACCGACAGCTTTCATCTGACTGACATAATTTTCATGGTTCTGTGGACAATGCTTTAAATTTTGTCGTTTGGTCTATTTCTCAGATACTGTAAGCAATATGGATTGATTGTAAAGGTGTACATGTCTGACTGGTAGGTTTTATCTGACCTTGAAGTCATTTTCAGTGGCGGATCCAGAAATTTTCATAAGTGGGGGCCCACTGACTGACCTAAGAGGGGGCCCGCTCCAGTCACATTTCAGTGATTCCCTATATAAGCAACCAAATTTTTTCCCAAAAAGGGGGGTTCCGGCCCCCCCCCCCTAAATCCGCCTCTGATTTTTATGGGTTTATCAGGTTCTTCATGTATAAGCACTAGGCAAACTATATTTGGTGTATGGAATGATTCTAAGGTATACATCACTGACAGATAAGTTCATATAACCTTGACCTTATTTTCATGGTTTATTGGTCATTTTACTATTTTTGTGGTTTTGTCGGTTTATCATGTACTTAAAGTTATAGGTGAATTATATTTGGTTATAGGATGATTGTCAGGTGAACGTGTGTATCTTGCTGGGTTCATATGACCTTGACCTCATAGTCAGGGTTACGTGGGATATAGCAAGTGTTTTTTGTTTTGTTTTGGTTTAGTCTGTTTCTAAGGAACTATAAGCATATACAATATGATCACCAAATTTGTTTATTGTGAATATGGCTGTCTGCCATGGTTCATATGATCTGGAACTCCTTTTCATAAATTGTCAAAGTTATGCTTTTGTGGTCCTTACTACTTTCACCAAATAATCAATCATAAGTAAAGCAGCTGAGACATTTCAACGTGAACACTCTTGTTTAATTATTTTTGTTAGTATAATTTTATATGGATCGAGAAAAAAAAATCAATACTCTTGATTTCATGGTTGTGGCACATTCTGCAGTCCAATCCATTTGACTGTCTGTATTAGCTCAACAGTTCACTTACACGAACACAGATTCGTTAATAGAATCAATGCAAGGTCTACGTGTCTGTCAAACCGGGATCGTCTGACCTTGATCTCATTTCATGGTACCCGGGATTAAAGTTGAATTCCAATGGTTTTGTCTGCAACTTTGATTTTTATAGACAATATGTCATTTGTAATTGGTGTATGGAATGCTTGTAATATGTTGGTTTGGCAGGAATCATGTGAACTTTACCGTATTTTAATGTGTTTATTTTCTGTGGTACTCATTGCAACAGGTAGATCTGTAATTGTTGTATTGAATGATTGTAATGTGTACATTGCCGTTTGGTAGAGTTTATCTGACCATGACCTTATTTACAATGAAATTTATAATTAAGCTGGCCTTTCAAAATAATTTCATTTTTTTAGTATGAATTTGAATATTCTTTTAAATTAAAAATTATGTACCCCATTTTAACTCAATCCCGTATGTAGTGATTGCAACTACCATACTTTAAAACAGCATAGCTGAATATGGCAGCAACTTATTAACGTTAGAAGGAGGTTGGGCCAGGATCAAACGCCATTCAGGTCCAGGAGTTTAAACATGCATTTTATGGTTCATTAACCCATACCCGTACCCGTTTGTATGCTGTTATGAAAATATCACAACCTTAATGCACTTCTCGGAAAACTGGAAAGAAGTCAAGTTATGTTAAATGGGATAAATGTGATGACGACTACATGACAGAATTTTTCCATTTTGCCTCCATATGTAGTTCAACCACACAATGGTATTGATAACGTCTGTTTTGAAGAAACTAGGTCACTGTTCGTCAGAAATCTGTAAATATGGCCTGTAATTGTTATTAATGTTTCACCAAATAAGACAATGAGGACTCAGTTACTTCTAAATGACGTGGATGGGTTGCTGAAATTTGTGTCGTTGAATGTTGAGGACAACATTGATTCAACGACTACATAAATGGTCGAAATAAAAACAAAAAATAGGCTGAATATGTATAGTTATCAAAGGTACCACAATTATAATTTAGTAAGCTAGACGCGCGTTTCGTCTACATAAGACTCATCAGTGACGCTCAGATCAAAATACTTATAAAGCCAAACAAGTACAAAGTTGAAGAGCATTGAAATTTAACAGTTTTCAGTGAGCATGGATTCGTTAGTGTAAGTATTTATAAAAAATTATTTAAATCTTAATTTCTAAGAACCCACTTATATGTGTAATTATTTGTATTGACAGGAAATTGTCATTTAATAGAGATGGGAATTTATATCAGGAAATGACTACAGGATTGAAGACAATATATTTGTAATACAACAAGGAAATAATGAGTCAATTACATAATTATTCATCAATGAGGGTAAATCTGTTTAGTTGGTTCTTACAAGTGTAGCTTGTGCCCATTTGCATTATACTCAAACTAAAGTTTTTTTTAATGATACAGAATTTGAAAATCAATAGAAATGAACGAGGCTTATGTACTAATCATTCTGATATTTAATCTTAGTTTAGGTAAGCATTTATATTTATATTTTATATGTTCAAAATAATAAAATAGGTAAATATGTAAATGTACTTTATTTTATAAAGATAACTCTTTATGGGATGATATCAACAGATCCAAGCAATATTGAATACATTATTAAATTTGAAATACTTAAAAAGACATTATTAGCTATAAGAGAGTAACGAGGAATCAATTATTACATGTATAATAAGGAGTTATATATCAATTATCTAAAAAAATGACAAGGAAGGACAATATCAACAAAAATTTCAATTTGAAATTGTAAAACAAAATGTCTCTTTGTTTTTCTTTATTTATCGTATGTTATCTTATACGCTATTTTTCCTATCTAGAGCAACACCCCTTGTTATGTCGAATAAAGTACCAAGCTTGGTATGTTCGTGCTTAATTTCTGTCTGTAGTGTAAATGTTCCTGCAAACACTACGGCATTCACTTGATGTCAGTTTATGAATTATTATAAACAACTGAATCCAGTTTGGATGAATATGTAATCCGGCTCATCCCGAAAATGAACGAGTCTTGTACAATTGTATTTTTTTTTAGTCTTACTGAGTTTAATAGTCGCTCTAGCTTTACATGCATTTCTAACCAAAATTGTGTTCAGCACTAAGGTGAATTTTGCTGAGATATTGCACAATATATCCGGAGCATCTGCAATTACCCAACTAAACAAGCTAGCCACAAAACCAGGTGAATTTTTATTGAAATGTCCTGTACCATGTTAAGAAAAGAGCAGTTCTTAGTATCTTATAGTTAGTTTCTGTGTGTGTTGTATTGTTGTTTGTTTTGTTGCACTTCAGTGTTTCTGTTGTTCCGTTGTTTTCCTCTTATAATTGATGTGTTTCTGACGGTTTTAGCTTTTAATCCAGATTTGTTTTCTCTGAATCAATTTATAGCTTTCGAACAGCGGTATACTACTATTGCCTTTTTTGATTGGGTTCGTTTGCCTTAATCTTAAGTTAACTGAGTAGCATTTTGTTTGTCTTTTCGTCGTTTAAGGTTTTTTTTTGCAATTGTACTATCAGTTTCTATTCGACTTGTGAGCTTGAATATCTCATTGGTATATTTTCTCTCTCTTTATGCACACATTACGACGACAGTGTTATGTCAATAACCATTACAAGAATTATTATCACATTTTCTACACACTTAGGTTCATCATTCTAATTAACTTTCACAAATTTTGAGAAATTAGATTAAATAATGTTCAATCTTTCCATAGAGTTGGACTTAAAATGGCTTTAACATTGTATAATTCTCTGTAAACAAAACGTTCGTCAATCTTCGATATATGTATTATGTGTTGGTATGTTGAGATATGCTTTACATATTAAGGACTTTATATACTTCTGACATTGAAGCATCATATGAAGATGATACATTAAGTGACAAGCAAGAGCAAAATACACACGAATACACTCAGACGAGATTATTGAAGAATTAAAAAACAATCGTTCAGAGAACAATTGAAGATCTTTCCACCAAAAACAATGTATTTTGATATGAAAGTTGTAAAATTAAGTTTAAAATGTCATTTCAATCGTCAAATGATAGCTTATTGTATGCTGATTCCAAAAGTATATGGCTTCTATACAATATTTTTAAATAAGTGATTTAATTTGTTACCTCCGGTTTGAAAAATGTTACTTCCGATAATATTTGAATATTTACTTGACACTGATTCCAAAAATATCTGGTTTTATATACTTTTATATTAATAAAGTACAAAAAAGCTATTTCCGGTTTACACAAGGTCACTTCCGGTTGTTTTTTTCAAGGTTAAATGGTTTGATACCTTTTCCCAAAAGTCTCATGACTTTATCATGTATACATATGAGGTAAAAGCAAAGGTCAAATTCTAGAACGTCAAATTTTACTATGACCTTGAGATCAATTTCAAGGTCATAAACCAAGGACCTCAAATCAAAAGACCATAGGTTTTAATTATATTTGGTTAATGAGTTATATCACCATACGCGTATTTTAAAATACAATCGCAACTAACAATTTAGTAAATAACAATTTGTTAATATCTTATACGTTTTTTGGGAATAATGGAAAATAAGCCAAATTCAAAAATAATATATGACCTTGACCTTTGACCTTGACCTAATTTTCATTTGTTTGGACCAAGGACCTCGAATCAAAAGATCCTAGGTCTCTATCACTTATGGTTTACAAGATAGAAATGCATATCACTTATATCAAATGCATAAGGGGAAATAACTCTCATATGGAGCGTTCATATTGCTTCGGTCAAAATAGGACAAATCATGCGAAGGATATAATGAGCAATTTTATAAATTAATTTGTCGTAATCTTTTACGGTTGCAAAGGAGTAGTGGACACAAGGAAAACAGTGTTTTTGGAGATAACTCCTACAGAGAAAAGTATTCGGTTACGCAGGGTGAATTTCAAAAGCGCATAAACTGTTCGATATCATATACCAAATATCTAAGCAACATATTGCGAAACAAATGTTTATCGCAAGAACAAAATTAGGCTGAAGAAAAAAAAATAATCAGAAGAAAAACAATAGGTCTTTCCACAGAAAAATAAAAGTGGAAAGACCTAATTAATATTACTATTATGATAGCCCTATCTATCGGACAAACAGCCTTTTATTCTCGTAAATTAGGGACAATATATATAATCACTATAACTTTTCAGGTCATTCGTACCAGTCACAAGGAATAGGAATACAAATAAAGGGAAATAATGTCACAATAACATGGAACAAACCTTCCAGTGATATCAAATCAACAAAATTAGAAGTTAATAATATTGTAAGGAACAAAACGGTTTATCGGGCAGACTTGAATGGTACTGACAGTCTACACACAGTTCAATTATCGCCTTGTCAGAAATACAAAGTTAAACTAAGATTTGTTAATCTATTAGGAGGCAAACATGAAACGGATAATACCTTTATATTAGGTGGTAAGTTTGAATACATTAGACCGTTGGTTTTCCTATTTATATTGTTTTATACATTGTGATCTGCAAATAAATGGAGAATACTCTCATTGCATTCATATCACATCTTCTTATTTAAAAAAAAATGTTTGTTTGTATATGCAAATGAGGAAATAAGAAGATGTGTAATGGTTGCCAATGAGACAATTATCCACCGGTGACCAAATGGCGAGGATGTAAAACAGCTATAGGGTACTGTACGTTTTTTTTAACAATGAGCAAAACCAAACACTAAGTCTAACGAAAATTGATCTAAGTTAACAAATTTGCTGTAAAATACCAGTTGTCCTTTCTTTTGATTGTGTTTTTATATGCTTGTAAGTTTTTTCATGGTTTGAACACCTTCTGTCACATAAAAAAAACCCTAGTTTTTATTTGCATTATTTTACCCTTACCTTCCCAGTTAAGTATGATGGACTGAAACGGTTAACCGACCGTGCAAGGGCTGTATAGTCAGTCAAGGTCGTTAAAAACTTCCATTTGTTATGAAACGGTTTCTGACCGACCACGCGAGGGTTGCATAGCCAGTCAAAGTCGTTAACAATTTCCATCATCATCGAAATGCTTTCAGTTTGAAGGATACACTTAACGGATTATATTCCAATTGTTAAGCGTCCTTGTGTCATTGTGGTTAATTTAACATTCATATGGTGATATTACAAATTAATGGATATTGTTAACAGATGCTGTATACATGTGCTAATGTGTTCATACGTTTTGTGTAAAATTTATCTGATGCATGAAGAAACAAACAGTCTAAATGCTAATAAAATATCTGAAAATAAACAAATATGATAGTCAGCAAAAAAAAGACAACCATTGAATTAAATAACATGCTTCTGACTTTGGACAACGTTTTTGTTTAACGCAACTCCAAGCAACCTTGTTTATATAATTGCGATCACTGTTTATTGGCGAGGATAGTACACGGAGAGAACCACTGGCACTTGACAGGAAAAGCGACAATCAATGTCATTCATAATTGTAGTTGTACACGACGAGCTGAGTCTGAACTTGTAAAAAAGAATTTTTTAAACAATTTTATGTTCTTGTGTGATAAAACTCAATTTGCTTCATTATTTTTTATTGATAACGGGTCATCTATTTTTAAGAGTATGCTAGTATTTGATTATTTGTTTTTCATTTATTTGTCAATGGTCGAATTCTTTCCCTGGTTTTGTCTCTTAATTTGATACATTTTAGTATAATAGCTTTATATGTAATACTCTGACTAGTATAGTTCATATGATTTACTAGTTAACTGATACGAATGGGTCTTTTGTCTCATTGCCAACTAGTTTTTGGCATGTATTGGTATGTTTCCGCTATAAATATGCCGTGTAAGGTGATGGGTATCATTAATGCGAGCGTCGCTATCACCCCATATGGAAGTTACTGACCCCATATACATCGTATTAGGTCACTAGCACACTATGTAACTAATACTATTTTTTACAGGAAAATATCTATATACAAGCCTGGATACAAATATCACATTTACTATACCAAAACTGTCGGTTTATTTCTACACAGTCGTCTCCCCAACGAGAAAAAGTATACTGGAAGTACAAGGAAAAAGTGTTATTGTAAATAATGACGAAGGAAGTCGTTATAAAATAAAAATGACAGCACAAGATTTGAATATATCTGTCCAGCTTGTAAGACAGGTTGACGGTGGGATGTTCAAAGCTGAAAATTCTTCAGGGGAAGGGAAATGTGTGGTTGTATTTGTCACAGGTAAGTTATTAATGTCTGTATCACAGATGTTATAAGCAATAGGTTAATTTTTTTTGTTGTGAGGTGTGCTTTTTTTTTTTTATCTTACCTTAACCTCATTGTCATGGTTTAAATAAACTCATCATAGATACCAGGATTAAATTTTGTATTTACGACGGACGCGCGTTTCACCTACAAAAGACTATAATCAGTGATGTTCGAATCCAAAAAAGTTATAAAAATGGCCAAATAAAGTACGATGTGAAGATCATTGAGGACCAAAATTCCTAAAAGTTTTGCCAAATACAGCTACGGTAATCTATTCCTGAGGTAGAGAAGCCTTAGCATTTCAAAATGTTAATAGTATAACAGCTATATACTTGGTTTATATTTGAACTAAGAAATGCTTTTAATTGAACATAATTGTCTGTCTGGCAGGTTTAAGATCTTGACCTTTTAAGACAGTTTTATTAGTTTTTGTTAAAATAATATTCACGTGGATGTTGAGTATATATCAATAAGACAGTAGCACATAATTCTCTTCGTGATTAGAGCTTTGCCATATTTAATAGACTCATGTTGAAAGAGGAAGTGACCTTTAAATGTTTTTCGGTTATTTATGGCGTTGGTGTGCTATCTCATTAATGTATACCAACACATTTCTAAATTTACCTGATTTTTACTTTTCCCGACCGATTGAAGTTTTCATAATCGACCTATGGATCGGAGTTCTTCGTTGTTCAAATTCTTTTTAGCTCAAGAGATTATTTTGATTACAAAGAAACAGAAATGATTGTAGGAAATTTGAAACCACAAATGTAAAGCTTTGTTTAACACATTCCTCCTTCTTTACTCATCTATTTTAACCTTAACGTAATAATTTGATGCATCTTTTTGTAACTTTAACCAGAACTGTTTTTTTAATTGAACTTCAAATAACGCCATGGTAAAATGTGAAACACAGAATTTCCATATTTCAGATAAACCGACTACACCCTCTCTTTCATACAACGAATATCCTTTTGTGGGAAACAAAGCAAACTTTACATGCATTTCTAAAGTACAACGTTGGCCCTCAGATAATTCTGAAAACCTGTCTTCCAAGTATTACTGGAACAGAGAAAATCGACAACCAAACACCATTTTAAGCCGATCAGATAAAGGAACTTCGGTAACATGTCAGGTGACTGATGACAGAGGACAAGAATCACCATCCAGTAATATTATCATTCTTGATCCATATTGTAAGTTGATACAATATATTATAAGCTAAGAAATTAAACATGATTCTTGATCCATATTGTAAGTTGATACAAAAATATGTTATAAGCTAAGACATTAAACATGATTCTTGATCCATATTGTAAGTTGATACAAGAATATATTATAAGCTAAGAAATTAAACATGATTCTTGATCCATATTGTAAGTTGATACTGTAACAACAATATATTATAAGCTAAGAAATTAAACATGATTCTTGATCCATATTGTAAGTTGATACAACAAAATATCATAAGATAAGAAATTAAACACGATGTTATATGTCAAAGTTCTAACTAACTTTTATATCTGAACATGCACTCCATAACAATGAAACAGCAATGCGAGGCAACATGTAAACCAAACATGTAAAGGTTGAATAAAATTTATTCTTCCTTGTTTAAGAATTTAATTTTATTGTGATAATTTAATTCTTCTTTTTGAAGCTTTGAATAGTGTGAAAGTGTTTGTTTGAATTTAATGGCACCATGCACTATGCACCATTAAATTAAGCCGTCTCCTAAAACACAATACAGATCTACTGTTTAATTCATGTTTTTTAAAATCTATTCCAAATCGTGTTACAAATAAAAAGCTTACAATAAATCTTGTTTTTTCAGATGGACCTGGCAATGTTCATATACAACACATTTACAAACAGTTTACTGTAACTGAAGGTCAAACATTTGGTCCTGTCAACTGTTCAGCAGATTGTTATCCAGAGTGCAACTATGAGTGGAGACATCTAGGCAGGGTCCAGTCGTATAGTCCAGTCTTACATATATCTACAATTGACAGAAAACAAACTGGTGTTTATGGTTGTTATGTTATGCATCCAAATAATACAGATAAAAGTATCGCATTGAATATAACAGTCAGCGTTCGGTGTAAGATTAAAAGTTGTAACTAGATATGGGGTACAGAAAAGCCACAATCATGCTATACTACTTTCATTACTAACCATCAATTGTTCGAAGAGAAGTAGTAGGTTTAAAACACAAAAATGATTTATGTTGATTTTACATATTTTACGGAAAAAGAAGTAACTTTTTTATAGAATGAACTGTCTCTTAAATGGTAATGTGATTTCAACAGAATAAATGACAACATTAATTATTGCCCCCGTTTTACTCGAATATTTATTACAACCTCATAAAACATTCTGGTACTAGTAATTTATGCTGTCTGTTAGTTAAAACATTTTTGCCCGCCAACCAAAACATTGGCAATGGGATCTGACAAATGTTTTGCAGCTAAGAACGTCTAAGACTCTTCTCAATTACGTACAAATGACAAATAACAGAACAAAAAAAATGCATGCAAATAACATCATGAAATCAACAAGATATAAAACGACATGACCATCGATTTCTAAAAGTCGCGTTGACTGTAAATGTATTTATGATGGACCAGGTAGGCTGTTTTAATCTGGGAATAAATATGCACTCTTAAGGTAAGTTTTTATATGCAAAGATTGTTGTTGTCCAGTAATAAGATATTATATATAAAATGAAATGGATGATCCATGTCTTTAGATAAATTGAAGTATTTCGTTCGAGGTCAACAAAAAGCAATTACACTATAAAAGTTTATTTAATTAGCCATAATGTCTATAAACTATGATATATTGATATATTTCTGCACTTTTGTGAAAATAAACGTGTTTAGGTCCATATTATACATGTTATTACCGTGATTAGAGTTTTCAAATCAGTAGGTATACTTTCTGTTCTGAACCTTTGAGCTATATAATATGTACACAAGAGGAACTAATGTTGAGTATTTTCATAGAAATGTCTGTTAATGTTTATGTATAATTAACATGTTTTATTTATACTTGTTAATTATTTTCAGACTCACCTGTTTTCAGACAATTGACATTTAATACAGGACATAAAAAAGACAACATGCGGTCATCCATCGAGGGTGAATCATTAAAACTCGTTATGTATATTGAGAGTTTCCCAGTATCAATGATTAACCTGCATTCACCGGATAATTTGGTCCATCCTCTTGTTTGTACCATTGACCAACAGGTCCATAGTTACACAACACATATTGAGGGGTTGAAATGCGAAGAGCCCGGGAATTATACAATCGAAGCTAACAATGGTATTGGCGAGGCCACTAGGAGTTCTTTTGATTTGGATATACAATGTACGCTATTATATTTAATGCATGCATTTTACATTTGCTACATGTATTATTCTGGGGAAAATGTATGTTTTTTAAGGGAGTTTATTGGATTATCGAGTAATCATTCTGCTGAGTTGATATAACGTTACATAAGAGAATGTTGAGTCAATTTTCAATATCAATTTCATTTTCGCGTAAAATGTGTTAAAATTGGCGAAGATTGGTCAGCGAGAATTGACTTCCTTGATGATCCTTTTCTCCTAATATCCTGATGTTTTATGCACGAGAAAAGTCTCAGTTCATTTGTAGCCCCTGTTGTTTAGGTGACCGTGAGGTTTTTGTAATCGCTTTGCCACTGTACATCCTCGCTGTGGGAAATGTTTTAATATAAATAAAATTGAGAATGGAAATGGTATATAGTGTTTTGGCATTTTCAGTTCGACGTATATGAGTTTGTTCATCGCTTTGGTATCTTCAGTCTGTTTTAATTAATTTGCAAATCCTTGGAATGTACATTTCTTAATAAAATAAGCTATTGTCTGGATGACCTATATATTATGTTTTACAATCAACCTATTTAAATGTCTGAAAACAGGCAGGGCACTGCTTTTGTTTAAATTTTGTTGATTCAGAATCTACGATAAAATAACAAAACTTATTTTTTTTGTCCTTTTTGTTTACAATTAAAATTGTGTGTTGTAAAAGGGACCAAAACCAACATTTTAATGTTGCCACACGTGTATGTTATAAAGAAATAAATCATGTACAAAATTGTAATGATATGACATTTGAAACTAATGTCTAATATCTAATCGTGTAGTCGATTTTTTAATTTGTAGGTAAACCTAAAAGTATAATGTTCCAACGAAGTAGAGTTGCTATCAGACTTAACTCTATTGAAGAGATTACCTTGTTTGTTGTGTCCAATCCTAAACCTAATGTGACGTGGATCCAAAATTCTCCATATCCTTGGACTATAAGCGGAGTAGGGGTTAATCATAAATACTTTCTCCAATCAACAATCAAGATTTCAAAATATCCACTTAACCAGCAGCTTGGTTTATCAATTTGTAATAGAATTGGATGTAAGATAGAACATATCAAAACTGTACCAAAAGGTAAACTAAGTTTTTTATTTAATTTTAAAGGCATGCTAGTTAGTTTATACAAAAAACATTTGTTGCATGCTGAAAAAACGATTCTGCGAATAGTCTTTCAGTTTTTGGTCCATGCATGACATTGGATTTTGTTCGGTATCCAATACCATTTACATATTGAATATGTCCAAGTAAAAATATAATAACTGTAATAAAGTCTATCAAAGGAATTTGAATGACTGTACATGTATTCTCCAGTCTTTTACACATGTTGGTAATCATATCAAAACTTGTTTTGCTGCTGACAATCATTTATTTCGAGATTCAATACATGTTTTGTCATAAAAGACGCACACTTAAGGTAAAATTGTATCCTCTGCCATCGGAATAATATGGCGTTTCATCCGTTCGGCTGTATAGGTTACGTATTGCTGAAAGCCTGAGCAACTATATCAACTATATATAATTTACCTATAATCGTTAGCCATTTGATGAACCATATAAAAATAAGGAGATGACCATGTTGAGTTACAATGGTCAACTGCAGAATAAGATCACGTAGACTTTTATTTAAGCACGAATAAAATGGTTGGCATTATATCATAATAAGCATATGCGGAATGGTTGTCAATAACACAACTATCAATTAGAGTCTATATTAATAATATTTAAACTGTAAAGAGTATCAAAGTACTATTGTATCATATTGGCCTTGCAAGAATAGAAAGTCAGTTTTTGGTTTCTTTTACCAGGAAAACCTGATGGAGTCAAAAACATCACTATCGTCAATATAGCTCCATATTTAGCACAGATATCATGGTATAGTGGCTTTGACGGTGGTGCTCCTCAGAATTTCTCTATCAACTTAGAATCTACAACTGATGGCAGTAGAACCATTACAGTTCCGTCAGTAGAGAGAGACGAAAGAGACTTAGTGTTGATAATGATTAGCGGTTTGTCAACAGACGCATATTACAACGGTCATATAGTTTCATGCAATAAATATGGCAAAACTGAAGTGGAATTTGAGTTCGAAACTCAAGAAGCTAATAACGGTAAATACTTTAAATGATCAAAGAAAATACACACATAACAATACCTATTAAAAATACTTTTTTTGTTTATACGCATATATTACTATTGACAGAAATATTATCAAATCATCCATGATTCGCCTTCCATTTTGTTGAAAGTTTTCTGTTTTTCAATGTATATGTTTATATTTTATTCTATGAAGTCATTTTTGTTGAGCGTTCGAATTTTGTGGAAAAAACGAAACAAAGCGATTCTACATTCCGTCTACAAATATTCACTGTGTAAAATATTTCTACCAAACTTGGTTAAAAGCTTGTTTATGATTATAAGATAGTATCCAGAAGTAAATTTTGCAAAAAAAATCCTGTTTTTCCCAATCTAACTTATAAGTGGACTTAGTTTTTCTACCAGGAAACAATACATTCACTCTGTGGTTAAAATTTTAAAATTTTGATAACTTTATTAAACTACCCTGGATTTCTACCAAACTTGAAAAAAAGTTTGTTTACGATCATAAGGATCCAAAAGTTTAGTAAATAAAACAAAATCATTATTTCCAGCATTTTACTGATAAATGGACTTATTTGCCAGGAAACATTACATTCACTCTGTGGTTAATTTTTTTTTAAAAACCTTCTTTAAATTTCCTGGATTTGTACCAAACTTGGACAGAAGCTTGTTTATGATCAAAAGCTAGTATCATTTAGGAAATTATGTTAAAATTTTGTACCTGTTTTTCTCCTTAAAATGGACTTAGTTTTCTTCCAGTTTACATTTCATACAGTCTGCCTCTCCCAAGGGTGGAAAACGAAATATGGTCACTTGCTCTTCTCCAGACCGAAAGTAAAACGCCTGCCAAAGTAGGGGGCCCGATTGGCTGTGCGGGATGTATCAAGTTTGCAGCCACGTCCGTTCAGTGTGGGGACGTTAAATCCGATGCCTCGTGTTAAGAGGTTGCCACGCTTTTTGCACGTTAAGAACCCTTGCAACAAGTCTTTGAGTGGTCGGTGGGAGTCCTGATGCAAGGCAAAATTGCTGTCCCTATCCAATATACCCTCATTTTAAAGTTGAGGTTCAAATTTCCCCGACCATCATCCCGGATGGCCCCAATCATTACAAGACCTATCTATTGTATTTATTGTTAACTTGTTCTCGTCCTGAACATGCATGCAATATTTGCCACTTAAACAATCAATCAATCAATCATACAGTCTCCAGTTACAGTTTTTAAAACATTTATCATATTCATAAACTATCCTTGACTTTTACCATACTTGGGCAGAAGCTTCTTACAATCAAAAGATAGTATCGAGAGGGTTTTTTTAATTATTTTTTTCCCTTTTTTTTTGTTGAGCCTGCGATTAACAGCAAAAGTAGGTGAGACAGTCACACCAGGTTCCGGGGAACCCTTACGATTTTTTTATGGTTAATATCTGTTTGCTATAAATTTATGATGTATTCATTGTGAGGCCATATGGTCAAAGCTTACTTTTGTGTCTTAGCGTTCCATTTATTAGTTCATTCATCGGACAAAATAAAAAAGGTTAGCTGACGCTGAATGCATAAATCGACATAACGGTGATCTATTTGGTAGTTATTGTGTACCTCTCCAAGCCGGCTTGATTGTTGCTATAATATGAAGCTAAACTTAAACAAAACCTTTGTAAAGACAAAACAAAAATGCATCATGTAAACCATTTCTTTTTTTAACTTTTAGCTTTATCTCATATATTCATGTGAATTTGATATTATTTAGTGTAAAACAACTTGAACGTCCGCGTCATATTTTGATCTCTTACTCGATATCGACACAGATAGACAACTTCCAACAAAAATCTATAACAAATAAAGGCAACAGTAGAATATCGGTGTTCAAAAGTCATAAATCGAACAAAACAATCCGGGATACAAACCATAACCGAGTTAAACACATCACTTTTAGGAGGAAAACAAAGGAACGACAGGAACATCAAAGTGTTTCAAAAACAAACACCAACACACATAGAAAAGAACTTTTTGATAACAACTGCCATATTCCTGACTTGGTACATTTGACACCCGTCGTGTTGCTCAAATTAGTTCAAACTCGGTAGATAAGTTTAATTAGGTAGGTCACAGACGAAACGTGCGTCTGGCGTATTAAATTATAATCCTGGTACCTTTGATAACTGTTTAACGTATGTATACATATCTCAATAAATGCATTACTTTGATTTTACTTCACACGTACTGACTATATTAACAGGCATATGACACTATTCGCTTAATTAATTCATGAGCTCACTAGAAAATACCCGCGTCCCATAACTGATTAAAGTATCTAAGACTTATTTTAACATGAATTTGTAGAAATCTTATTGTCATTTGATAAAGTCATGCCGATTATAAGGTGCACAGTTTTCTCTGCTGTCAAAATTTGTCTATTTTAACCCGTTCTTGGTTTCCAAACTACAACCGAAAAATGGAAGAGATTATTGGTCGATGAATGAATTAAGTAGTGTCATTCCCAAAATGACGAAGTTCATGTGTGATAATGACCCTTGTATATAGCAAATCAAAAATACACCGTTTAATGGCACTCCTGACAAAGGCATATAAAGTAACATGGAGTGACATATACTATTCGTATCGAATTCGAATTCGGATTCTCCCCGAAACCTTTAAAATATTGGTAACATTAATCATGTGGGGAACACAAGGGTCTGAAATGGTCATATTTTAATCAAGATCATTTCCTATATTAGTTATATATATAAAAAGTTGAATTCGTTGATTCGTTAAATAACATCATGCCGGTTGACAAATATGACCTAATTGATATAGTAGTATATATAAGCTCCTGACACAAAAAACTACCCTTACAGTGTAGTAAAAAAACCACACTGAAAATGACGCTACTTTATTGTCATGATCAACACCACCAATTTGTTGTCCGATACGATTCGTCTGTGTTTCAGCTTACAAGTGACATGTTTTTGCGCTCTTGCATATTACGATACCAGAGAAGTTGTGTGATCACTTAATCTGCTGATTGAGTTCTATCTCTAAATGTGACATTTAGATTATGTATTTATTGCCATGGCATGTTTTGCATGTCATTTTGTCAACCTTCATTTGCTTCTCTTACGTGCTTGAGTTGAAGGGTAACAGTACCATGGACAAAATAAAAATATCTGTCTACAAAACACAACATAGACAATTGCATGATTGAAGATTGATCTGCCTTTTAAAACCTCATGTTAAAATCCGATATCATAGTTAATGCAAGGCTGACTACAATAGCAGTACATGTTTATATCAAATATTTGTAAGATCTAGAATAAGAATAATTCTTGTACCATCAAAGCACACAATAAACCTTTAAAAAAAATAGAAAGATATTTAATATTTCTTTTGCAAGGTTTGTTCTCTTAAGTATTATATATTGACCGATTTATTTACAGGGTTGTCTAAAAGAGAAACGATCATATACCCATTGATAATATGCGGAATAATTGGTCATATTATAGTTGTTTTTGTTATCATATTCAAGTACAAAGAAAAATATATAGATTCCAAACTGCAAATTCTTCAAACAGGAAATACAGTAACGACTAACACTTTAGTTATGTATGACAATGCTTCTCATACACCCAGTACTAACAATAAACAATCTAAACTCGGTCAACACGCTTCTATGAATGGAACAGAATCTAAAGTTGTCGATAAAGAGTGGCTCAAGAATGACGATAAAAGAATGGCATACTCAAATGATGAAACATCAGCAGACAGCAAAAGTTGCAGTAACAGTGGAGATTATTATGATAATGAGACAGATGATACGCACGAAAATGACACAACACAAATATACCGCGCTGAAAATTGCGGTAAAGGAGATAAATTTTACGAAGAAATGAAAAGAAGCAATATTGCTGGTGAATCAGACTATGACGCTTTAAAAAAATAGTAAAATTTAACTTAAAAAGACATATAGTATGCTTAATATGGTTGCTGTGTGCAATTACTTACAAACTAGATGGAAACTATTTTGCCTTATGTTATTTGTTTTTCGTTTTGTATATGTAAATAAATCAGGTTGGCTAGGTTGGTTGGTATGGCTAACTGTAGGCTCCTATGGTACCTTTAGTTGATAACCTACATCATTTGGCATCTAATGGAGAGCTAGCTTATTGACAATACTACAACATAAAAAGATGTTAGATATACGTCAATGAAACAGCAACGCAATGTCATAAAACCCAAGAGACAACACACGGTCTTCAAAAATTGAGAGATGTTTAATCAATGCTACAAGCTGTACATTTTACCAAGTATATTAATGTTATCGAAACATTATCAAGAGATTATTGAAGATTTGTAATAAACAGTTAAAACTAAAATAAAAATCTCCCCCACAAATATTATAATGATTTTAATTTTAAATCTCAACTTCCCTTTTGTCATTTCAATAAGATGACGCACAAAAGTTTCAAGACCATATTAAGAAATAATGAGAACAGGAAAGTTTAATTGATGCATAATAACGTTATTATATAAGAGATATCCGAAATTGCGATATATCGTTTTTACTTTTTATAAGTTATTGACCTTGTTGAGTTATTTCAAATGAAACTTTTCTGATAAACGGTAAACAATCTTATTTGTATCATATTCCTTTGCCCACTTTCAAATGTATTGTACATAAAATAATCAGCTTAGATGTACTATATGTTAAGGTAATATCCACTATCAGGACAGCTCTACTGGACACAAAAGAACACGTTTAGCCATAAACAGCTATGAACAGTTCAGTACTAAAGAATGTTCATGATTATTACACTTTCACTTGTAAAAGCTTATAAATAATGAAACCCTAAACAATCGGCGTGGGATCCCTATTTTCATATTAATTCCCTGCAAATGAAATAGTACTTTCACAAGAATCATATATTTGAACAATTGAAATAAAAGTAATGATAATACCAACCAAAGATGTGACTGGAAACACAACCATATCGAAACTTGTGCGACAAATGTACATGTCACAGTTTGTTGCCAACAGAACACTAGTAACAGTAGGATAAGTAAAGCGACTGCATTCGGTATTTTGGTATATCAATTTCGATATAAACTCGAATTATGGTATTAAATGAACATCGGTCTTTATTAACGTTGTGGTATAAAATGTCGATCAAACGGTGTCTGTCTCATCTTTAAAAAGTTTGGCCATCAAAGGTCACAAAAGATATCAGGCTTAATTTGTTATAAGGCGGATACACGTTTCGATTACACAAAACTCATAAGTTACACTCGAATCAAAACAGTAAAAGAAAAAAAAATTAATCGCAAAATTAAAGAGCAATACAACAGAAAATTGCCGAAAATTCCTGCCAAATAGGGCTGAGGTGATTTCTGAAAAGATCTGAAATAAGACAATCACAGTAAGACATATTAGTTCTATTTAGTCGGTGAAATAGTAATAAATTACCAAATTTGAAATCGTTACTCGTGAAAAAATGAACGTCATAAAAAAATCGTCACTTTTTGGGGCGTTGATACATTATTGTGACGCACAGTTTATAATTCATGAGAGGTGTCCATTGTTATTTTGTGGTTTACACGATTTAATGTACCCTTTTTTCGTAAAATGTCTTGTACCAAGTCAGAAATATGTCAGTTGTAATCTAATGGTCCATTTTTATGTATGTTGTATGTTGTTTTGTTGCAGTTCAGTGTTTCTGTTGTTCCGTTGTTTACCTTTTAACGGTACTTATCGTGAGTGCGTTGATATTGAAACCAAATTTGATAGATAAAATCATTCCAATTTTTGTAAAATAGTCATTCAAAAATTCGAGCATGATGGTCGTAACTTTAAATGTGTGATGGTCGTAAATTAAACTATAGTATGTTGGATGATGGTCGTAACCGACACAAGATGGTCGTAACTCTGAAAGATGAGTACTCGAGTACTAAGACAAACTTTAATTAATCTATTTTAAAAGTAAAAGTAATAAACTCAGATGTCATATATGATTTGCTACAAACAATATTATTTGTTACTCTGATAATGGTATGCAGAAATTAAGCTACAGAATTATTAAACATACACAGTTCTGATGTATTCCAAACGCTCATCATTTAGGAGCAACAGTGAAAACTAATCGACTCGCATTAAGCCAAAACATATGTTAGGGTTGAGTATTAATATATTTTCAGGCCCAACCTACGATAGCAGAGGGGCATTATATTTTCTGGTCTGTACGTCCGTTCGTCCGTTCGTCTGTTCGACCTTACGTCCGTTCGTCCCGCTTCAGGTTAAAGTTTTTGGTCAAAGTAGTTTTTGATGAAGTTGAAGTCCTATCAACTTGAAACTTATTAAACAAGTTCCTTATGATATGATCTTTCTAATTGTAATGCCAAATAAGAGTTTTAATCCAATTTCACGGTCCACTGAACATAGAAATTGATAGTGCGAGTGGGGCATCCGTGTACTGGGGACACTTACTTGTTTACTGTACGTTAAGGCATAAAATTATTAAATGTATGTGTATTCCCTCATATTTGTTTTTATGCTGTTATGAAAATATGACAACCTTATTGTACTTCTCGGAAAACTGAAAAAGAAGTCAAATTAGGTTGGATGGAATTGATTTGATGACGACTACATACATGAATTTTTCCATTTCACCTCTATATATTATTCAAAAACACAACGGTATTGATAACGTCTGTTTTGAAGAAGCTATGTCACTGTTCGTCAGAAATCTGTAAATATGGCCTGTAATTGATATTAATGTTTCACCAAATAAGACAATGAGGCCTCAATTACTTCTAAATGACGTCAACATGGATGGGTTGCTGATATTTGTGTCGTTGAATGCTAAAGACAACACTGATTTAACGACTACATTAAAGGTCGAAATAAAAACGAAAAAATAGGCTGAAATCTAACAGTTTTCAGTGAGGATGGATTCGTTAGGGGAGTCATTTACTAAGAAATATCATAATTTTGAAGAACCCACTTGTATATGTTATTATTTGTATTGTTAGGATATTGTCATTTAATAGAGATGGAAATTTACATCAGGAAATGACTACAGGATTGAAGACAAAAGAATTGTATTACAAGGAAATAATGAGTCAATTCCATAATTATTTATAAAAGAGGATTCATCAGTTTAGTTGATTCTTATAAGTGTAGCTCGTGCTTATTTGTATTACACTCACACTAAACATTCATAAATGATACAGAATTAGAAAATAAATAGAAATGAACGAGGCTTATGTACTTCTCATTCTGATATTTAATCTGAGTTTAGGTAAGCATTTATATTTATATTTCATATGTTGAAAGATAAAAAATAAAAGTTATTGTATTTCATCTAAAGAGAAAGCCATATTAGACGATATTTTAATATATATTTATATTAAAACAGGTCCAACCAAAATTTGAATAATTAAAAATATTTACAAACATATGAGCGTTAGGGGTTACAGCGTAATAAGTAAACAATAATTTAAAGGAATTGTAGACCATTTATCTAAATATTGTCAATGATGTAAACTCTCATTGAACAGCAGCCCACTTCTAAAATGAACATTTTTGGTGCAGTATGTATTAGAAAACATGAATAACGATAATCGTAGTATGATAAACTGATACTTTATACTTAATATTTTTTTGACAAATTGTAAACTTCTGAAAATAAAAATATTCACATTAGAATCACTATAACTTTACAGGTCATTCCTACCAGTCACAAGGAATAGGAATAAAGATAAAGGGAGATAATGTCACAGTTACATGGAACAAACCTTCCAGTGATATCAAATCAGCAACATTAGAAGTTAATAATATTGTAAGTTACAAAACAATTTATCGCGCAGACTTGAATGGCACTGACAGTCTACACACAGTTCAATTATCGCCTTGTCAGAAATACAAAGTTAAACTAAGATTTGTTAATATATCAGGAGGCAAATATGAAGTGGATAAAGACTTTGTGTTAGGTGGTAAGTTTAAATACATTAGACCGTTTAATTAACTGTTTGAATTGTTTTACACTAGTCGTTGAAGGGCCCTTTATAGCGTGCTGTTTGGTGTGAGGCTCTGTGTTGCAGACCGTACTTTGACCTATAATTGTTAACTTTTATACATTGTGATTTGGATTGAGAATACTCTCATTGGCACTAATACAACATCTTATTTATTTTGCAAAAATGTTTGGCAAATGCGAATTAGGAGATACGGAGATTCGTTATGATTGCCAATGAGACAACTACCACCTGGAGACCAGATTACGAGAATATAAAACAATTATCGGACACTGTTTGTTTTTAAGGCCAACAATAATAAAAGATGTGTTTTTCCTTTTACGGGACCCACCCTATTTTGAAGCTCAAGAACAGCCTACCCTGCAGTTTTGTTGGTCATTTTTCAATATAAGTACTGTTAAAGTCAGAGTTTCTCTCTTTAAAAAAAGTAAAATAAAAAGAAATCCCTACCTACCTACCCTATATTTTTCAAAGGTGTAATAGGAAACACGTATATTTTATTTTTGCCTAAACAATGAGCAAAACCATAAAATATATTAAAGGTACCGACATCAAAAAATGTAAAACATTCTAAGGAAGATACATACATAAATGCTTCTGACTTCGGACATGTATTTGTTTAACGACACACTTAGACCCCTTGATTATATAATTGCGACCAATGTTTATTGGTGAAGATTAAACACGGAGAGAACCCATCTACATATATTCAGGACTGTCAACATAATATCAACGAATAGTAAAGAAGGCGAGACATCTCAGCGTGTGCACACTTGTGTCTCTTGTTTTGACATATTTTAGTATATTAACTGTGTACGTAATGGTTCTAAAGATTGCCTAGTTAACTGATATGTATGTCGTATTGATAATAAATTTTTGACATGTGTTGGTCTGTTGTCGCTTTAAAAATGCTACTTTAAGTGATTGGTATCTTCGTATATTTTTTTTTCCAGGAGAGTATCTATATACAAGCGTGGATACAAATATCACATTTTCTATACCAAAACTACCGGATCATTTCTACACAGTCGTTTCGCCAACGGGAAAAAGTATACTGGAAGTACAAGGAAAACATGTTATTGTAAATAACGACGAACGAGGTCGTTATAAAATAAAAACGACAGCACAACATTTTGTTATATCTGTCCATAATGTAAGACAGGTGGACGGTGGGATGTTCAAAGCGAAAAATTCAGAACTCCTGGAAGGGGAATGCGTTGTTGTATTTGTCACAGGTAAGTTGTTTGGTCTTGCCTGCGACGAAAATCGCAGATTGCGAGGCATACTGATAACCTCGTCCGGATTAACCAGGGAAAACTAATTTATACATTTTTTTATTCTTCAGAAGGTAAAAGACCTGAATGTTCCATACCGTGTATGCAAAGAAATACATTATGCTACAAAGTTTCAGCTTGTCAGACGACTCTTGCCTTTTTATATGTAAATTTCTGTGTCATTTGGATTTCTTGTGAAGAGTTGTCCAATTTACAATGATAACATATCTTATTTTATGTCGAGCCTGCGACTTTTGTCGCAAAAGCGAGAGATAGAGATCCTACATCGGCGTCGTCCACAAATATTAACTCTGTGGTTAAAATTTGAAATTTTAATAACTTCCAAAAATATCCTGATTTTTTACCAAACATGGACAGAAGCTTGTTTATGATCGAAAAATAGAACATGGACAGAAGCTTGTTTATGATCGAAAGATAAAATCCAGAAGTGAATTTTGTAAAACAAAATCCTGTTTATCCATATTTTACTTATAAATAGACTTAGTTTTTCTTTTCCAGATAGCCTCTATATACGTCCAAATACAAAACAATTTCTATAAACAATTATGCTCCCCATGACAACAAATCAGCAATGCATTGGAATTCATTGGAATATGTATTGCTATCTAACTGGATAAAAATAAGAGTTTCATATGAGTTGCCTTATTTTCAGGCTGTTTTATAATTAAACCTTATCGAAAAAAAAAATCGTTGCACAATTTTGTAACTTCAAAATTACTTCGTTTCAGACAAACCGACCACACCCTCTATTTCATACAACGAATATCCTTTTGTGGGAAACAAAGCAAACTTTACATGTATTTCTAAAGTACAACGTTGGCCTTCAGATAATTCTGAAAACCTGTCTTACAAGTTTTTTTGGAACGGAGAAAGTCGACAACCAAACACAATTATAAGGCGATCAGATACAGGAGCTGTTGTAACATGTCAGGCGACTGATGACAGAGGACAAATTTCACCATCCAGTAATAGTCTCATTCTTGATCCATATTGTAAGTTGATACAACAAAATATTATAAGCTTAGAAATTGAATACCGCCGACGTTTCATATGAATTTTATTATTTATTAGCAGCTTTTACATGCAAACAACATTTTTTTTAAATGTTTTTTTTTATGTCACAATACAAATAAACTTTTATAACTGAACATGCACTCCATAACAACAAAACAGCAATGCGAAGGAACATTTAAAACTAAACAGATGTAAAACAATTTAAAGATTGATTTAATTTATGCTTCCTTGTTTCAGCATTTAGTTTTATGGTGTGAATTGAATGCCTCTTTTTTTAACACCCTTTTGTTATCTTTTGCCTCTCTGTTAAATTAGATAAAATAAATAGATTTTTCTTATATCTAAGTGTTTAATTAAGAAATAATTCATGGAAGCCATAGATTGTTGGAAATTTACACATGGCCTGGGCCGTGATATTCGAATTTTATCCTGAGCGTTAGCGAGGGATAAAATTAACGAATATCAGTGCCCAGGCCATGTGTAAATTTCCAACAATCTATGGCTTCCATGAATTATTTCGATTCCAAAAAGACAAATACGATCATTAAAAAAACTGAAGCGAGGGTGGGTATGCGGTGTGTGTGGCTGTTCTTTTTAACTCCCTGTTAGATAAAGCTCAAATATTCTAATAAATCTGTAGTTTGCATGGATTATTTCGTGAACAACCGCTAGAAACAAATTTGTTTCATTCTTTTAATTCTCAAAACCAACAATTACCATTTTTATTTACATGTTTTTCTCGTGAGCTGACGTCAAATCCAAAGTTGACATTTCGTAACTAAGGAGCCGCCATGTTGACTTGCTGAAATCAGTAAATATGCGAATAATGCAATAGAATAGAAAATTAAACAAAACCTACCTTGAAAATCAATTTTAATACAATAGTATACGACATTTCGATGATTCACGTAACAGCAAACTTTCAACTCTAGCGTTTTCATTTGTATGACGTCATGTTTTGAAACGACTTAAATGCGCCAAAAACATTAATAGACTTTCGCGGAATTTTATTTTATTTTTATTTTGTTGGTTTCTCCGAGCTTTTGTGCATTACTTCTTTTTATTATGCATCCGAATAAGAATTTATTATGTTGTCTTTTTTTAATTGCAATTTAAAAAAAAACAATAAAATCGGCAAAGGGTTTGCAAATAGGTTTCAATACATGTGGAATTACGTGGGAGGTATATTGTAACAGCCATTATTATATACATCTCAGAGTCTGCGCTAAGTATAGATATAAATATCGAGAATTATATCACAGTCATATTAGAATGAATAGTATTTTTATTTTATTTTTTTATTTTTAGGTTAACCTAAGAATATAATATTCCAACGAAGTAAAGTTGCTATCAGACTTAACTTTATTGAAGGGATTACCATGTTTGTTGAGTCCAATCCTACTCCTAATGTGACGTGGATCCAAAATTCTCCATACCCTTGGACTATAAGCAGAGTAGGGGTTAATATTAAATATTTTCTCCAATCAAAAATCAAGATTTCAAAATATCCACTTAAGCGGGAGCTTGGTTTATCAATATGTAATAAAATTGGATGTGTGAAGAAATATGTCAAAACTGTACCAAAAGGTAAATAAAATTTTAAAGGCATGCTAAGTAGGTTATACAAATAATATTTGTTGCATGTTGAAAAAACGATTCTGCGAATAGTCTTTCAGTTTTTAGTCCATGCATGTCTTTGAATTTTGTTCGTTATTTAAAACCATATACATATTGAATATGTCCAAGTAAAAATATTTCATCTGAAATAAAGTCTATCAAATGATAGAGGTATTTAGATGACTGTACTCTCAAGTGATTTACACATTTTGGTAAACATATCAAAACTTTTTTGCTGTTTACAATCATTTATTTCGAGATTCAATACATCTTTTGTCATAAAAGACGCACATTTGAGGTAAAATTGTACCATCTACCATCGGGTTGATATTGCGTTTCATCCGTTCTGTGGTATATGTGTTACTGATTGTTTTAAAGCCGGAGCAAATAGATACAATTTACCAATAATCTTTAGCCAGTTGATGAACCATATAAAAATAAGGAGATCAACATATGTTTAGTAACAAAGGTCAAATGCAGAATAAGATCACGTAGACTTTTATTTAAAGCATGAAAATGGTTGAGTTTTGCGTTATATTAGAATAAGCAGATGCAGAATGATTGTCATTAATACAACTAACAAAGATATAAAAAAAAAAAGAAGATGTTGTATGATTGCCAATGAGACAACTCTCCACAGGAGACTATAATGACACAGAAATTAGCAACTTAAGGTCAGCATACGGCCTTCGACAATGATCAAAGCCCATACTGTATAGTCAGCTATAAGAGTCTATATTTTTAGTCAAAAATGTTTGACCTGTAATGAGTATCAAAGTACTGGTGTCTCATATAGGCCTTGCTAGAATAGAAAGGTGAGTTTGTTCGTTTCCTTTTACCAGGAAAACCTGAGAAAGTAAACAACATCACTATCGTCAATATAGCTCCATATTTAGCACAGATATCATGGTATAGTGGCTTTGATGGTGGTGCTCCTCAGAATTTCTCTATCAACTTAGAATCTACAACTGATGGCAGTAGAACCATTACAGTTCCGTCAGAAAAGAAAGATGAAGGAGACTTAGTGTTATTCATAATAAATGGTTTGTCATCTGACGCATATTACAACGGTCAAATAGTTTCATGCAATGAATATGGAAAAACTGAAGTAGAATTTGAGTTCGAAACTGCGGAAGTTAATGACGGTAAATACCTTAAATAATAAAAGAAAATACAATAACTACAATAACTGTTTGAAAGACTTTTCCCTCGTATATACGAGTATCTCATTATTGACAGAACAATTTTTAGATATCCATGGTCTCCTTCAATTTTGTTGAACGTTTTAATGTATATGTTTATATTAATCGGTTTGCTAGAAATTTGTGATGTTTGCATTGAGAGACGATATTGTCAAAGCTTAGCTTTTTGTCTTAGAATTCGATTTGTTAGTTTATTCATCGGACAAAACAAAAAGTATAGATGACGCTGAACATGTGAATCGACATAACGGTGTCCTTTTGGGTTGTTATTGTCCATCTATCCAAGCGAGCTTGTTTGTTTAGCAAATATGAAGCTGAACGCCTTCAAAACGTTCGTAAAGACAAACCGAAAATGTATTATATCAAGATTTTTGTTTAACTTTCAGCTCTATCAATAATGTCCGGTTTTTTTTAAACACATCATTGCATTGCATCTCATATATTCATGTCAAAGTGATATATTTAGTAACACAACTTGAACGCTCGCTTCATATCTTGATCTCGTTCTCGATATCAACACAGAAACACACCTTTAAATAAGAATCTATGACAAATTATGGCAATAGTAGTATACCGGTGTTCAAAATTGATAATCAATTGAGAAAAAAACAATCGTGTTACAAACCAAAACCGAGGGAAACACATCAACTTATATAGGAAATCAAAGGAACGACAGGATCACCGAAGTGCAACAAAAACAAATTCCAACACATAAAGAAACGAACTATTTGATAACAACTGCCATATTATTGACTTGGTATATGACATAAATGGTGGGTTGAACATGTTTTAATAGCATGCAAAACTCCCAACCCATGACAATGTTAATCAAAGTACTGAAATTCAACATCACCGTGATAACTATTATATTGTTACGGTAGTCAATGTAGTGATAAAAAGCAGAATACATTGGTTTGATATTATATATTATTTTCATATAACAGTTACATGTATATATAATTTTCATCCATTTGTATATCGTTCTATTCTACTTTTGTACCGATTACGGTATAAGTTGCACAGTTTCCTCTGCTTTTAAAATCTTTCTGCTTGAACCATTCGGCGTTTGAACTACAATTGGATGCTTATTGTGGTATACATTGTTCTCTGCTGTCAAAATCTGTCTGTTTGAACCTGTTCTTGGTTCACTTACTACAACCGGAAAATGCTATAAAAGAGGGACGAAAGATACCAAAGGGAGAGTCAAACGCACAAATCTAAAATAAACTGACAACGCCATGGCTCAAAATGAAAAATACAAACAGACAAACAACAGCACACATAACACAACATAGAAAACCAAAGAACAAACAACACGAACCCCACCAAAAACGAGGGGTAATCTTAGGTGCTCCGGAAGGGTAAGCAGGTCCTGCTCCTCATGTGGCACCCGTCGTGTTGCTTATATGATAACAAATCCGGTAAATAGTCTTATTCTGTAGGTTACATTCATGAAAGGGAAGGGGATTGTAGTTAAGACGTATGGAACATATCTGATATCATTTGTGAAACGGTTATTCCATAACGGTCAACCAACTCGTGATGGCGTCCGTAAAATTTACGAAGGGATGATTTCAACTTCACCATTTGGAACTCATGGTTTAATAGCTTTCCTGTGAGCAGCAACCCTCTATCATGATAGGAAAAGCAAGCACGGGAATATCGTATCAATTGGGAGATGTATACCCCGTATGGAGGTGCTGCTGGAATGTTGCTACTTAGAAATGGAAAGTTCACAATTGGAAAGCTGAAATCAACGCTTTTGTCGTAAAGTTTTGTTTTCAACCGACTCTCATTGTCAATTTCTAGATGTAAGTCAGGATATGAGGCCGACTTAACTGTATCTGTAGTATCCTTCATCTCTAGTTCGATGGGATAGATACGTTCCACATAGACAATAAATGTTGAATTATTTAGTGAAAGAACATCATCTATATAGCGGAAAGTAAAGTTAAAGGATATTGCTAACTTCTTGTCTTTTTTTTCTTAAGAAGTTCCTGCATGAAGTCGGCCTCATAATAATAAATAAACAAGTCGGCAAGTAGAGGGGCACAGTTTGTTCCCATTGGAATGCCGACAGTCTTTTGAAAAACACGTCCTCCGAACATAACAAATATGTTATCAATCAAGAAATCAAGCATCTTGATAATATCAGTTTCAGAGAATTTTTTGTTTGAATCAGAGTGATCCTTTACAAAGTAGGATTTATCCCTCCCTAAGACAAGATACTTGTAAGAGTTTTTTTTGTCAATGAATGAATTAAGTAGTGTCAATCCGAAAATGACGAAGGTCAGTTGTGATTATGACCGTTTATGTAACAAATCCAAAATACCCTCGTTTGGTGGTACTCCTGACAGAGGCAGAACGTATAGATTAGGTAACATGTGACATATATACTATAAGTATCGAATTCGAATTCGCATTCTACATAAAACCTGTTAATTATTGGTCAAACCAATCATGTTGAAACAAAAAGTTCTGAAATAGTCTAATATACTAATCAAGACCTTTTCCTATATTAGTTATACATATAAAGATGAATTCTTTGATTCGTCAATTTAAGTCATGCCGGCTGACAAATTGTACCTCATTATTTAAGCAGAAAAGAAAAACCCACACTGCAAAAAACCCTACCATAACAGTGTTATAATGAAATTGACACTGAAATTGACGCTACTTATTCTTTACGACTACGAATTTGTTGTCCGATACAATGTGTCTGTGTTTCTACTTGCATGCGAAATGTTTTCGCATTCTTGTATATAATGATACCAGAAAAGTTGTCTGATAAGTTGATTTTCCGATTGAGTTCAATCTCTGATAGTGACATTTTGATTATATATCTATTGCCACAGCGGGTATTGCATGCATTGCTTGTCTTTTATTAACCTTCATTTCGCTCTCTGACATAATTTAGTAGAAGGATAACAGTACCATGGATAAAAGGATAACAGTACCATGGATAACACGTGATAGTTTATGAAAGGCTTCCTACAATTGACGTTTTATTTCCCAAATGTTGCAATGGCCAAGTTGTCTTCATTTTGTACTGACCTGAACTATCATTGATACGGTCATATTTATAAATCAACTGTTTACAAACTTTTTAAATATTTGAAATACTAATTAAGGCTTTTTTAACCTCAGGAATAGATAACCTTAGCTGTATTTGGCAAAAACTTTTCGGAATTTTGGTCCTCAATGCTCTTGAACTTCGTACTTTATTTTGTCATTTTAACTTTTTAGGATTCTAGCGTCACTGATTAGTCTTTTGTAGACAAAACGCACGTCTGGCGTAAAATCAAAATGCAATCCTGATTTCTATTATGAGTTTATTTCCTACATATTATGTAGTAAATTAAAAGTATATTTTAAATCAAATCTATGTAAGATAAAAAATAAAGATATTTCTTGTACCTTTATTTTAAAGAACACATTCAATCTTTAAGCAAACAAATATGAGATTTTATATTACTTTTTCAAGTATTATCTTTTGATGTATTTGTTTACAGGTTTGTCTGAAAGGGAAACGATCATATACCCACTGGTAATATGCGGAATAATTGGTATTATCATTGTTTTTGTTAATTTCAAAATCAAAGAAAAATATAAAGATTCCAAGCGGAAAATTCTTCAGACAGGTAATAAAGAAACAACTAACACTATATTTATGTATGAAAATGCTTCTCATACACCCAGTACTGACAATAAACAAAGTGCATACTCAAATGATATAACATCATCAGACAGCAATAAAAGTTGCAGTTACAGTGGAGAATGTTACACACGAAAATGATACAACACCAACAGACTGCGCTGCAAGTAGCAGTAAAGGGGATACTTTTTACGAAGCAATGTAAAGAAACGATACTGCTGGTGAATCAGACGCTTTAGAAAAATAGTAAAACTAATTATTATTGCTGTTTGCAATTACTTACAAACTAGATAAACAACTATTTTGTCTTATGAAATTTGTTTTTCGTTTTGTATTTGTAATTAAATTTAGGATGTTAGTAGTTTGATTATTTTTACATTTGCCATTTCGGGACTTTCAAATGTTGCTCGGTGGTATGGCTCCCTATGGTACCTTTAGTTGCTAACTTACGTTATTTGGCATCTGATGGAGAGCTATCTTATTGACATATTATCAAACAACATACAAGAAGATGTTAGGTTTACTTTAGTGAAACAGCAACAAAATGTCATAAAACCATAAAAGAGATAACACACGGTCTTTAAAAAACCTACAGATGTCTTATATGAAATGCAACAAGCACTACATTTTAACGACCTAATCAAAACATTAACTAGGGATTATTGAAGATCTGCCACAAACAGTTAAAACTAAAATTAAAATCCCCCCACCCAAATATTATAACAATTTTAATTTAAAATTTCATCTTTCCTTTTGACATTTCAATAAGATGACGCACAAAAGTTTCAAGACCATATAAAGAAATAATATGAGAACAGGAAAGTCTTTTTGATGCATAATAACGTTGTCATATAAAATATATCCGGAATGATTTATATCGTTTACTTTATATGAGTATTTGACCTTATTTAGTTATTCCTAATAAAACTTTTCTGGTAAACAGGAAATAATCTTATTTGTATCATATTCTTTTGCCCACTTTCAAATGTATTGTACATCAAATAATAATCATCTTAGATGTACTATATGTTAAGGTCATTTCCACTGTCAGGACAGCTCTACTGGACAAAAAGAACACGTTTAGCCATTAACAGCTATGAACAGTTTGTTTTAGATTTATGAGTTTGACTGTCCCTTTGGTATCTTTCGTCCCTCTTTCAGTACTTAAGAATGTTCATGATTATTACACTTTCACCTGTAAAAGCTTATAAATAATGAAACCGTAAACACTTGGCGTGGGATCCCTATTTTCATATTAAATTCCTGCAAATGAAATAGGACTTTCACAAGAATCATGTGTTTGAACAATTAAAATAAAAGTGATGATAATTCAAATCAAAGATGTGACTGGAAACACAACTATATCGAAGTGTGCGACAGTTGTATATGTCACAGTGTGGCCAACAGAACACTAGTAACAGTAGGAAACGTAAACAGATTGCATTCGATATTTTGGTATTTCAATGAAAACTCTAACTATGGTCATTAATGAACATGGGTTATTATTAACGTTATGGGATACTGCGAAGTTGAGCTGAGGTAGCTGAATTTCTATGTTTAGAAAAATACGGATTGTTGACAGAGAATGTATCGTATAAAATTTTGTGTTGTGTTTCAAAATATCAATCAAATAGTGTCTGTTTGGTCTTTATAAAGTTTATGTAATACTCTAATCAAAACAGTTTGAAAACAAAATCAATTTCAAAAATCAAACCAAATAAAACAGAAAAATGCCGAAAAGTCCTGCCAAACAAGGCTCAGGTGATTCCTGAAAAGATCAGGAATCAGGCAATCACTGTGAGATATAGAAGTTCTCGCCGGGATGTAAATAAGTTGGTGCTATAATATAACTATCTTTAATACGACCAATTATGTTATCGAACAAATAAAAGACAGATATCCCATTGAACCTCAAAGGTAGAAATTGAACTAATAATTTTAGTCGGTGAAATACGAATAAGTTACCAAATTTGAAATCATTACTCGTGAAAAAATGAACTTCACAAAAAAAATCGTCACTTTTTTGGGGCGTTGATACATAATTGTGACGCATAACTTATAATTCTATTGCTGTGTCATGTCGCAAATTCATGAGAGGTGTCCATTGTTATTCTGTGGTTTACACGATTTAATGTACCATTTTATTCGTAAAATGTCTTATACCAAGTCAGAAATATGTCAGTTGTAATCTAATGGTCCATGAAAGTTGTATGTTGTTTTGTTGCAGGTAAGTGTTTCTGTTGTTCCGTCATTTCCTTTTATAGTTGGTGTGTTTCCCTCAGTTTTATTGTGACCCAGAATTGTATCCGCTTTATCAATTAGTGAATATTAAACAGCGGTATACTACTGTTGCTTTTATTTACACCTTTTGGCCAATAAAAGTTAAATGCAGCTATATAGTAAAAGAGAGGCGAAAGATACCAACGGAATATTCAAACTAAGAAGTCGGAAATAAACTGACAATACTATGACTAAAAAGCATTAGTGAAGCGAGCAGGATCTGCCTACCTTTCCGGAAGATATAATATAATAAAATTGTTTGTGGGGTTTGTGTTTATATTATGTTGATATATTTTGTCTTTTTGTCGTTTTCGTTTTGTCATGGCGTTGTCAGTTTCTCATCGAATTGTGACTTTTAAATCATCCATTAATCAATTCGGGATTATTATCATATTCCGATTTTAGGTTCCTGGATAGTAGAATACTAACCAGATAACGTATACTATTTCCCGAAAGAAACCTAGTTTTATAGCTAGCTGAACATCTCACTTGTATGACAGTCGTATTCAAATTTAATTATAAAGACAACGATGTGTGGACAAAACAAACGGATATATTAGGTAAAAATTTCAAATATAAGGGTTACGCAGTCAACATAACAGGTAACATTTCAAATATTTGGGTACAACAGTCAACATTGTGTTATTATCATTAGATACGAAGAACAACAAAACGCAAGAACAGCTGAAAGGCCGATATATCACCAGGAAGGTACGACATTGCCTTATAAACATTTTACATTTTACATTTAAAATAATTTTAATTTCACATTTAATTCTTATTGATTGATTTGCGTTTGCTTTACGCCGTCTCGACACAGAACAAGTATAAAGTAAAGTAACAAAAACAACTTACTGCATGGGAAATTCTGTACGGATAAACCTTGGTAAAATCAAAAACCCAATCACATCTAAAGATTGGGAAACAACTGTCATATTCCCGATTAGATTATGTCCTATAACTGTATAACCAATATTTCAGCCAATACTTAAATTTCATATATACCGTATAGCGGGTTATTTTCGCGAGGTGTAAATTTTGGCTTATTTTCGCGGATAGAACAAAATCGCCAAAATAAATTCCGCCAATTTTAAACTGCACATGCAAAAGTATTGATTATTTTGAAACGGCCAAAATATTTCGTATACCTTATTCAATGTAAATCGCGAAAATAACCCTCTATACGGTATCCCGCTAAACTTGAAATTATAGTAAATACTGATACTAGAAGGACTGCTTCATTCATTGACCTTTTCCTCAAAATTGACATAGATAAATGACTGCACACTAAAATCTATGACAAACGGGACGATTTCAACTTCCCAATTATCATTTACACAGCTCACAGCATTAACATACCATACCCTCTGCCCCTTCGTATGGTGTTTACATATCTCAGTTGATACGTTATGCTCGTGCATGTTCACACTATACGGACTTCATATACAGGAGCGTGCTTCTTACGCAGAAACTGCTCCAACAAAGTTTTGAGTAGGAATGATTTAAAGTGACATTCCATAAACTTTAGGGACACCATCAAGAATTGGTTGATCCATACGATGTGTCTTTGTCCAAACTGACTAAGGGCATTTTTACCATGTCTTAGCTTATGGTTTGCCATTACGTCTAATCTTTTCAGTACCAAATGCGAACTTTTCACGTTTGTGGCTGTTTTGCTGAGAGTGAATTCGCACTGCTATTAGACGTGTCACGGTATTTTGATATCCAAAATTCATGTTTTGATATTATATTTGATATTTTTAAATGTCTTATCGTTTTTTAACCTTTTTTCTGTTCGATTTGTGCGAGGGTTACGATAGTTTATCATCCAGTTCATTTATAAGATTTTAGTTGGGGTACACTAAACTTACACTATGCATTTGGTTTTCAGTTTGATTTAGAAGAAATACCGACATAGCTAGATAATATAATCAATTATCTAATTACTAACACAGTTTTATATTGATAAGTATTGTAATTTTCATTATTATAATACATGTAATATCATTATTACAAACCTAATCTTGAAATCTATCCTTTTTTTGTTGTTCATTTTTTAGAATTTTACTTGTGACGTCACTTTTGTGCGTCGATCTATTCGGCTGACATACAAAGCCTTTTCGGCTGTGCTCTTGTTATGTGCTGATCTAGGTTGTTTTACGCATTCTTTTTTATTTTATTTTTTATTTTTATTATTGCTTGGAAATTTCTATGCATACATTTTTGTCACGTGGTGATGGAAGTCACATGACAGATTCGTCTGAAAAATCGTATCCCGGAACTGGTGTATTGTAGTCCTCTCATGTAATATTGTCATTTTAGTGTTATATTACACAATGCTATTGAAGCAGAAGGTTTGGCTAGCCACAAAACCAGGTTCAACCCCCATTTTTCTTTCTTAAAATGTCCTGTACCAAGTCAAGAAAATGACTATTGCTATATTATAGTTCGTTTCTGTGTGTTGTGCATTTTAGTGTTTCTGTTGTGTCGTTATACTCTTATATTTGATGTTTCTGTTGTGTCGTTATACTTTCATATTTGATGTTTCTGTTGTGTCGTTATACTCTCATATTTGATGTTTCTGTTGTGTCGTTATACTCTCATATTCGATGTTTCTGTTGTGTCGTTATACTCTCATATTTGATGTTTCTGTTGTGTCGTTATACTCTCATATTTGATGTTTCTGTTGTGTCGTTATACTCTCATATTTGATGTTTCTGTTGTGTCGTTATACTCTCATATTTGATGTTTCTGTTGTGTCGTTATACTCTCATATTTGATGTTTCTGTTGTGTCGTTATATAGAGAATAATACATGGCAAAATCCGTATCATATGTCGTATCATCCCGAGACATCAATATCAGCCCAAGGGCCTTTAGGCCCGAGGGATGATATTGGTCGAGGGTGATACGGCATGTGATACGGATTTTGCCATGTATTATACGCTTTATCATATATTTCAACAGAAGAGTATTATGTTATATGAACTGTTTTCTGATCCATAGCACTGGGTTACCTTCAGTTCTTCTTTTGTCTTGTTTCAAAGGCCTTAAAAGAACTGCTCAATTACTTATCCGAAGCACCTGGGTTACCTTACAATTTGCGTGCTGTTGTTTTAAAAATATTTTGTTTATTATTGTATTAATTTGTGTGTTTTGTATTTTTCATAGTTGCATTTAGTGTGCCAAAAAATATTAAAACTTGACGTTCGTGACGTCACATACAATATGAAAACTCGACGTTCGTGACGTCACATACCAAACAATGACGTCATTCAAAAAATTTACCTATTTTGAGGAAAATTTTTCTTAAGCAAAAAAAAAACCAAAACTGACTTTATGTAAAAAAAAAAAAAAAAGAAAAAAAAAAGTAGGGGTGTGATAAAGGGTATGCGATAAAGGGTAGGGGTGTGATAAAGGGTATGCGATAAAGGGTGCGCATCAAAGTTGCGCGATATGGATTAAACAGCAGGCTATTTATCACATATGCAAAACTACTGTATTTACTACTAAACATATGATAAACTCTCATATTCGATGTTTCTGTTGTGTCGTTATACTCTCATATTTGATGTTTCTTTTAGGGATTTATTTTTCTTAATCGATTTATGAATTTCAAACAGCGGTATACAACTGTTGTCTTTATTTGGTGCAGGCATTTGATAATGTAGAAAAATGACGGAATCAACTTTGTTTTATAGCTAGCGAAACAAATTTGTATGACAGTTGCATTAAATTCAATTATATTGACAACAACATAAGAGCAACTGTGTTTCGTTGAACAAACAGACATATATTGATAATGTACTGTTCAACCTCATAATATGTCAACATCAAACTTATATAAAATTATAACGAATATTCATATTTTTATATATTTCTAATATTTTTTAAAGTATGTACAAATGCATATTCAAAAGACAACATTCCATTATATGATCAGTATATCAATCCAAATTTGAAAAGTAAAAACAACAAAAATGTTAACCATAATACATAGAAGGATTCTTTCCTACTTAATAATCGACCACGTGATCTTTTGTATTCTATTATAAATATTACTATACACACGACGTCTGGTATAACCAGTGCAAGACTTCGCATTCTTTTAAATGGTTTTCCATCCATTAACACCAAATGGTCAAAGAACTGGTCTAAACCCCCTACAGCAATGTGCACCAAGTTTATAGATAATACTCCAATCAAGTGGTTTGTCATAATATCATTTGCATATGAGCACATGCGAACAATTATCATCAAGGATATCATCTCTGTCACAGTAAAACACATTTGATGGATGAACTGTTTGTAGAAATCATCATTAAGCATGTTAAGATAGTTGAGATATACCCACCAAGAAAAGTACTGTGGATAAATACTCAGTATTAATAGAAAAAGCATTGAATATCTCAAATTTCTTTCCACGTATAACCGCAATAAGTGTTTGACTAACTCGTAAAATGCCAAAACAGCAGCCATTGTTATTGTCCACATCATGAAAGTTTGTTTAGTAGCATTAAAGTACATGTGTTTGTATCCAATCTTTTTCTGGTTTTCATATGATCCTACAAATATAAATCGGAAAATACCATTGACCTTTACAAATGTCAAATTACATCGGTATAAGTATATAATGCATAAATTTAGATTATGGGCATACGATACAGTTTTGATCCCGTATTTACATTTTGCTAAAAATTTCCATATAGACTATTTTTTACCTGATTAAATCAAATATGCAATAAAAAATATACCTTCATGTGCTACTTTTGCGTAAAATGAGGTCGAAATTTTGTATATTGCTCAAAATTCGGGTTTGAGCCCGTATTTTCCCTATCGAAAGAAAGACATAACTTTTTTTGATTTAGAAGATAAACACAAATTGTTTTTTGTTAAATAATTTATAATTTCTGTATTTTAAAAGTATCCTAAAAATTTATACATTTCTTATAATAATTTGTATTTATCAAATAAACTCATCATAGATACCAGGACTAAATTTAGTATATACGCCAGACGCGCGTTTCGTCTACAAAAGACTCATCAGTGACGCTCGAATCCCAAAAAGTTAAAGAGTCCAAATAAAGTACGAAGTTGAAGAGCATTGAGGACCAAATTCCTAAAAGTTTTGCCAAAAACAGCTAAGGTAATCTATGCCTGAGGTAGAAAAGCCTTTGTATTTCAAAAATTCAAAAATTTGTAATAGTAAATTTATAAATATAACCATATCAATGACAATTCATGTCAGCACAAAATGTGCTGACTACTGGGCTTGTGATACCCTCGGGGAAATAAATCTCCACCAGCAGTGGCATCGACCCAGTGGTTGTAAATAAACTCATCATAGATACCAGGACTAAATTTAGTATATACGCCAGACGCCCGTTTCGTTTACAAAAGACTCATCAGTGACGCTCGAATCCCAAAAAGTAAAAAAGGCCAAATAAAGTACGAAGTTGAAGAGCAAATGTTCATTAATGCAGAAAAACACATCATGTTTTGCTGTATATTTATCAAATTAAAAAAAAATGCACTATTTACGTTTTCTTGAAAATTGGCACACATAATCTTCTTACGTCAACAAACCAAATGGCATTTTAAAAAAGTGGGGTCCATGAACTCGTTTTCAAGTTAAATCAGTTTAAATGATAAAAATCAGTCGAAAACTGAATCTTTTCCCGATAAGTCATAGTTTGACGTCGCGAAAATAACAATTTACGTTAGCAACGTCATTACCTCCCATGTAACTGTATCGTATGCCCTTAAGGTGCCGACTTATTATACGTTCAGTTATTACACTTATAGTGATATTCTATAAAAAGCGCAAAAATGTCGTCATTTATCTCAAAATTTAACCAAACTTTTAAGGGGAAACGATACAGTTTCAGGAAAGGAAAAGAGGCTACTAACGTAAAATGTATTTTTTCCACGCCGTTAAACTGCGACACATCTGAGAAAACACTTATTCGAGAGTTATTAATAATTACCTTGAAAAACGAGCACACGGAATGACATTTTATTTGATATTCTATAAAGTTATTTGTTCCAAATTCAATTTTTCATCTTTGATTCTTTTTTTAATTGGGTAAATATTGCAGCAAAAAATCCCGTTTTATCTAAACCCTTGAAAGTTTAATTAAATGAATTCGCAACAAAGAAAGAATATTATTAGTCTATATACATTTATAAAGAAGATATTACTAATCTTTAGAAAAAAACTTATTTGAAAAAATGTTATTCACACATCTGTAATGAACTCGTATGGTTTACAATGCAATAAAGGTTTTGCTCGGCTGCATGATGATCTGTTACTGCATCTTTGTTCTTCGGTCTTTATATATTTTTGACTCGTATGTAATAATACAACGACATTGTTCTGGCTTTGTACAGGCGCATACTAGCATGTAGCAATGGTAACGCCAGATAGTAGTGCATTTTTGTAGCAGACTGTAAAACAAGTTGGAAAGGGCTCACCTTACCAGATCCGTACTACACACCATTAAGATTTATTTGTTTTTACAAAAGACACAAATTACCGATAGGAGAGTACTCGCAGTAACTAATTATGGTCCCATTTCTAACTTACAAATAAACCATAACTCCTGAACTATCATTCAATACACAACCAGCGGTCTAGTTGAAATGTCACTACTGTAAACAATATTACAAACCTTTAAAAACTGTGTCCCAGCAACTACAAGTACAGTTATTATAGGAGACAGGTGTCTTGTTTGGAACCCACATTTTTGCATTAATGATTCCTAAATAAAAACAACATTTTTTAATACCGCAGTCCCACTAGGCCACGATCGCACTACGATCTGTGAAAAAAATGCAAATTTTGATGATCGTAATACGATCGTGTAGATCGCAGTAAGGTCGTATCACGGTCGTGGTGAGGTCTTCAAGATCGCGATGAGCGTGGCCAACTTTGAACATGTCCAAAACAATGGTGGTGCGGTCGTGGCGAAATCAGGTCGTAGTAGAAGCGTAGTAAGAGCGCACTAAGATCGTAGTAAGATTGCAAAGGTCGCTGTACCATCGTAGCGAGAGCGTAGAGAAAGCGTGATTCTATTCGAAGAAACTGCGGTACGATCTCACAGCGACGTTATTACGACCTCACTACGACTATTACGTTCTCGCCGCGACCCAACTACGCTTCATAATAATAATAATAATAATATCTGTATTTAGAGAGAGTAACTCATTTGGATTACACCAATTTTCAATAAGGCTCTCTTATTACAATAATAATTACATAACAAATAAACAATGCATCAATAATAATGGTAAATAAAGATTATGTACAATTTAAAATACAATAAACATTTATGATATGGCATTACAGTAAAAATATGATGGTAATGTTAAAAGTACATAGATTTGTATTTATGTTTAAATTCGGATATTGTATTTGATTTTTTTTATTGAATTAGGAAGAGCATTCCACACTTTTGGTCCATTGTACGAGAAACTAGACTTATACAACTCTGTATTTGGTTTTGGAATAATAAAATTATCTGAGGATGAAAATCTCGTATTATATTTTTGGTTTGCAGAAGCTGATACAATAAGACTGGACATATATTCTGGAGCTAAGCCATGTTTTGCCTTATACATTAGTAATGATTTGTGATCAAGTATTCTTTGTGTGATTGGCACAATGTTACATTCGTGAAATAATTCTCTTGAAGGTTTGGTGTAATCATGTTCGTCTAAAATTATTCTTGCTGCCCTTTTTTGCAGTTTTAGTTTTTAAATTGTTATTTGTATGGAGAGTTGTCTCATTGGCACTCACACCTCATCTTCCTATATCTATCTAATAGAAAGTTATTACAGTTTCCCAATATTTAACAACAATAATCTAAGTGAGGTAAAACGTAAGCGTTATAGTACATTTGTCTAGCTTTATGATTTAAATATTTCTTTATCCTTTTTAGTAAAGCTAAAGAAGAGTTAACTTTTTTGATTATATAATCGATATGAGAAGACCAAGATAGAGATGCATCAATAAAAACACCTAGAACTTTTTCACATGTACTTTCTATAATTTGTTGTCCATTTAAAGCAAGATTAATGTTTTCATTTGATGTAACGGAAAGCTTTTGTTTAGATCCAATGCATATAGCTTTCGTTTTAGATACATTTACAGCCATTTATTGTCATCACACCAGCGAAAAATATCTTGTAAAACCGTATTAAGTTTTTGACTGATGCAACTTTTGTTTTGTCCAATGACTGATATGGTGCTATCATCAGCAAATAAATCTGTGTTATGATTAGGATTAGACAAAGGAAGATCCTTAATAAAAATTAAAAACAACACCGGTCCTAATACGGATCCGTTTTTTGTTTTTGTACGTCTGATAATGTATTTGAAATAGATACTTTCTGATATCTGTCAGCCAAATATGATGTAAACCAACGTAATGAAGTATAAGCTAATTTGTTTATTTTTGAATAAGCAGTTCATGATTGACAAGATCAAAGGCTTTTGCTAGATCTAGAAATCCTGCCCAACAAGATCGCCATCATCAATGGCTTTAAGCCATTTATCTATTAAAGCTGTTAAAGCAGTTTGACAAGAATGGTTTGCACGAAAGCCTGACTGCATTCTATACAATAACTTGTATTTATTAAGATATTTTACTAAGTGTGTTTTCACATGTTTTTCAAGGATTTTAGAAATGAGTGGTAAAATTGCAATTGATCTATAATTAAAAACATCCTGTTTTGAGCCTTTGTTCTTATAAACTGGTATGAATTTTGCCAGTTTAAATGAGGATGGAAAAATACATTTTTTGATACTCAAATTAAAAATATGACAAAGTGGTAGTGAAATAGCATGAGAAGACATCTTTAAAAATTTTGCACTTATGGTACCAAGGCCTGTTGCTTTTGATTCATCTAGTGCTTTTAGTTGTAAACACACAAAATCATAACTCATAAGTGGTATAGAAAAATACACGTCATCTGGTACATGACCCGATACAAAATCACCAAGTTTGTTAAAACAACTACTAGAATTGTTGATGTTTTGATCTATATTAAGATTATCTGTGATATGTGTGAAATAAGCATTAAAAACATCAGCAATGCCTTTTGGTTCTAAAATTTCCTTTTTGTTACAATCACTTATGATTTTTATACTGGTATGATTGTCGGTACCGCTGACAGTATGTAGGTGCTTCCATAATTTACTGCTGTTGTTCATTTTTTGTTCTATGATATTGGTATAATTATTTTGTTCAGAGTTTTCGATGAGATATTTGTCCACGACTATACCACGCTGTTCACGACCATAGTACGATTCTAACACGCCCTTGCCGTGCTCATCACGCACTTCTTACGACCTGACTACGTTTATACTACAACCATCATTCTCATTGTCATTTTCACATAAAATATATTATTATTCTTGTCTATTTTCTCTAACGGCTCAACCATGCTTCTCATTTTTATATAGATTAGACTGTTTGGTTTCCCGTTTGAATGGTTTCACACTAGTAATTTTGGGGGCCCTTTGTAGCTTGCTGTTCGATGTGAGACAAAGCTTCGTATTGAAGGCCGTAACTTGGCCTAAAATGGTTTACTTTTAAAAATTGTTACTTGGATGGAGAGTTGTTTCATTGGCGATCACACCACATCTAACTATATCTATTGACACACGTGTGTCATCTCTGCTATCGTTCACTAAAATATCGTCATTTCAGCTTTATGGACCAGCAATAGGTTGTAATTTAGGTTGGATTAGTCGATCCGACATCTCTACTTGATCAGGATTCGTTTCTATCAGAGGACCCTCTTTCTCTACATCAACCCCTACCACCACGCCCACGTGTTCTAGTAGATTTTGGTGGCATGACTATTGTTTTCGAGAAATCTACGTATTAAACAGAAATAGAAGGAATGGAACTATATTGATATGGAACACGATGTTGACGTTATTGCTGATAGCGTAGTAAGATCGCGGTATGAACGTAGTATAATCGCAGTAGAAGAGTGGTAAGATTGTGTTGCACTCGGATAACTCGTGGTATGGTCGCAGTGAGAACGTGATAAGCGTAGAAAGAATTTGATAAGCGTAATGAGGTCGCAGAAGCATCGTGAAAGCAACGAACATTTACATTTCATGCCGCTCATACCGCGACCTCACTACGATCTGAATTTATTAAAGATCGCGGTGAGCGTGGTGCGATCATGGTCTAGTGGGACTGGGGTTTAAGCAAAAATTTCAAACAAAACAAAAGAAACCACCAATAAACTCTTCCTCTACTTTGATATGTGTCATAAAGCAAACTAAATAGTATTCGTCCAACGATTTACAGAAACAATTTAAATTGAATGTAAGATCTAAAACGCAAAATTTTATGTAAAAGAAAAATGATTCAAATTATACTTTTGATTCTGTTTATATATTAATTTTATTAATTGAATGACGGTACGTGCAATATTTTGGCGGTTTGCATTACTATAGGAATTAGGGGGCACACTTTTTTCTTGCAATATTCGTTTTTCATTTTTGATTAAAGGGGCACTAGCTGTCAAATTCATGTTCACCGATTCAAATCAAATTCTCATATCTGATTTATAACAATGTAAAACATTTATCCAAACTATTAAAAGTCTAAATAAAACAATAAACAAGGTACAGTCATGAAAATACGTAGTTTCGTTTCGTGTGTATTTGAGTCTAGACGCCATCTAATTATTTATCGAGTTGACCTCTATAGTCATTCAATAATTAAGCAAACACGTGCTGTTGAATTATTCTTGGTCTATTTAATTTCATATTACAGATAAAAAATCAATGTGTATCATCGTTTTTTACCTGTATTAGAATGTTTATTTGTGGATCGAATCGATCGAATGATTTACCTTTGTTTCACTTTCAATGTTAACATTTTCTTCCTTTAAATAACTTTACACATACAATTCACGTGTTATCCATCTCAAGCTAAGGGGTTAAATTAAAGTTCACATGAATACGGATTCAATGAGGTCGAATTATTCACTTGCAAGTGAATAATTCATAATCAATGTTTTTTTGCTTATTTTGACAAGATTGAACCTTATTGGCTACTAAAAAGGAATTATTATTTCACTATTTGTATTTCATTACTGATTGAGCCAAAAAAATATATTAGATGTTTTTATATATCTCGTAGCTAGTGCCCCTTTAAATAAACCAAAGTGGAAACTGTTATTGCTTGAAAACCGTACTTCCACTTCATTTGAACTTCATGATGAGCAGTTCTTTCATAAGCAATCATACCTCATCTCCTTATTTTTCAATTTCGACAACCCCTTCCCTAAAAAAAAAACGCCGAATGACGGAAACCATAAAAATCTTGCTTTTCAAATTATTTCATTAAGAAATACCAATTTTGGTTCATGGTTTTCGATGGGCGACTTACACACATGTTGGTGGGTACCAACGCTATTAGTTCATATGTTATATGGATCTAATACCTATTTGCTTTTGTTTGCTTCTAATTCAGGTATCAGATGTTCAGTAGTTGTCGTTTGTCGGTTTTTCGTTCCTTTTTTTTTATAATAGATTAGTCAGTTGGTTTTCCCATTTGAATGGTTTTACACTAGTCAATACCGTACTTTGACATATAATGGTTTACTTTTACAAATTGTGACTTAGATAGAGAGTTGTCTAATTGTCACTCATACCACAACTTCTTATATCCAATAAGTTCTCAGACAGGTGGTTAAAGCCTCGATCACACCTTACCGAATAGCACGAACGGACGACTAACGGATGAAAATAAAAGTTGTCCGTTGACAAAATTGTTATCCGTTGGGAGTCCGTTGATGTATTGACCGAATAAAAGGGATGCATAACGGACACACACCGGATACGTGAAACGTACGAGAAACGGACACGTACCGGACATAACGGATGTCGAACGTACATCCAACGGACGAGTACCGCATAAAACGGACACCTAACGGAAGCGTACCGGATAAAACGGATGAACAAGATATACGGAAAAATCAAAGGCGACAATAATAATACATGTAAATCGAATAAATATTCAAAATGTTTCTGTGTAACTGGTTTTGGTTTGTTCTTCAAAAATTCCGTCAAAGGGCAGTTTCTGGCCTGAATAAGAACTGCTTGATTGTGAAGGCGTGCCTTTACTCTAAGATCGATTATGAATAATAAGAATTCATGAACCTTAAGAAATCTGACATACCAATAATTGGCATTTCTAAATTTTCAATTTGCATTTATCCGTTTCAGATCGTTCATCATCCGTTTTATCCGTTAAACGTCCGGTAGAAGTCCGTTGGTGAATTTATCTTCCAGACCTCCAACGGATGTATAACGGACACGTAACGGATACAAAACGGAAACGAAACGGACGAGTACCGTACAAAACGGACGCCTAACGGACGTTCAACGGACATTTTATCCGTTGGACGTCCGTTCAAAGTTTTGAACATGCTCAAAATTTTCCACCGGACAGAACGGACGTCGATGGATAAAACTTACGCTTAACGGACATGCAACGGACATGGACGGACGTCTAACGGATAAGAACGGACGTCTAACGGACATGAACGGATTGAAAAAAAGTTATCTGTTAGGCGTCCGTTCGAGCTTTCCGGTAAGGTGTAACCGAGGCTTTTTGATAATCATTATTAATGTTTTATTATCTGCAAAAAATTGAAGTTGATAAAAACTCGCTTAAAAGGCGTTAGTTTAATTCTTTCACAACTTTATAGACTAGAATTGACACTACTCTTTCGATAATGAATCGATACTAGGCTTATTTGGTATCGATATTGAAACTATTTGAAGGGTCTTTCTCTCTTACCTATATGAATATACGGCAGTGCGACTAACAAGAAGAATCCTACCAAGCAACTTGCAAAACGCGCTCCAAACAACATCCTTTCAGTCTATATGTCTATAACGAAACATTTTTTGTATTAGTGTGCCCATGTCACCGGATATAAATATGAAAAGGATTAGTATCTAAATAAACACCGGAACTTATAATTACCAAGAAATTAAGAAGGAAGAGATATTTTTGTGTTTTATGTGGATCGAGTCGATAGAATACACTACAATAATAATACAGTTGATTTAAACTGTCAGCTGTATTTTCTTATTTTTAATTGTCCGTATATATATATATATATATACATGTATATATATAGCAAAAGTAAAAAAAACCACATATATATCAACCCAACAAAGTTAGATCTATAAATTTGCTTTCGCAAATTTTTAGTTCTTCCCTCGCCGGGATTCGAACCCATGCTACTGTGATATCGTGACACCAAATCGCCTGCACTATATATATATTTATATGGTCTATTATCTTCAATGCATACTTACAATATCACGGCCGACACTCGGTTAACCGAGAGATTGGTCGGTTAATCTATATTGAGTATGCGGCTATATGGGAGATTGATTGGTCTGTTAATCGGGTTGGCTATACGTCCGTTTAGAGTAAAACGCACAATTTAATGTTAAACTCTATCAAATATACAGATTTTTGGCATATTATAAGAATCAAATCAAAAAAAGAAAAGTGTCTGACAAAATGATATCTATCATCGAACATTTTCCACCTTTAAAAACATTTCATAGTCTGCGCAGTTTTCAGTAAAAGTAAAAGGCGTCGCGCAAGTATGTAGTATTTATGACTACACGCATAGCAATTTTTTTAATAAAAGGCGAAACAAACAATTTTAGATATCATTTAAAAGACACAAAATACTACTTTGGTTCTTGCATATAAATTGACATTAGTAAATATTTCATAATTGTAATATAACGTGAGTAATACCACGTTTTAGTGAAAATTATGGGTTATAAAGTCTGTTAATGGGTTGGACAATTGAAATTGTGTCAGTTAAGAGTTATTTAGCCACGAAAATAGTTTTGTTACCTTTATATTTTCCCATTGAAAAAGTTAAGAATGAGAGATTCTTGAGTAAAAAAAATGATAACACGTTGCAGCACTATCCTTCCAGTAAACGCATTTTTATTTTGACTTTCTTTGCATATTTTATTGAAGAGTGTGTCACTTCAATATAGCGTGATCTGGGTTGGCCGCTGGAATATGCATGAATTTATTATTAACGATTTCAATCAGCCTTAATTTTTGTGTCTGCAAAAAGCATGTTCTCAAATCCGACGGAACGTGTCTTTCTAATACAACACAGGGTACATATAACGTGTTGTCGTTCTCATATGCACATGATATTTGTCACTGGACGTTTAACCCTAATTCGTCAGCATCATCCAATTGGTTCTTGTCTTCTATTACTTAATCATCTGTTGTTTATAAATCATTCTAAAGAAGAAAATGGAAAGGAGCGAATGCAGCTTCATTTGGTTGTATTAAGTTTAAATTCATGTTATTCCGTTTAGTTCCTTTTCTACGTATGTGCAGTGGAGAACTGCAGTTGTCCACATGTAAACTTCAAGCATTTGTTACCAATATGAGTACATCGCCATCCGTTACTGTTTCAACACCAAGGGTGGTTTCATGTCTTTATTCTTTAACAATTATTGTTTTTTCTCTCTTTTTTAGCAATGCATCACTCTCTACTGTCCTAATCTTTTATTTATATTCTGTATCTCCATCCAGATTCTCGTGTATACCATGAGGGTCGTATTGGGTTGTTGATTATTTCTGTATTCTTGAAATTGTTATGTTACTTTTCTATACATTTTATTTATCTTACTTATTATTCTTTCTCTATTCTTTATATTTAGGCATCCCAATATATTTTGACTTACTGATGTTTAGTTACATTACGACGTTAATCTCTGATTTATATACTGGTTACCAATGTAGATGACAAATTGATGTCATTCATGACAATAAAACAGAATCCACAGAATATATGCGACCATTCTCGGATAAAATTAATTTTACTTTAATTTAACACTTTTTGAAACCACTTTTATCAACTTTCAATATCCATTGCCTAAATTGTTAATCGTTCATGTGTTTTGTTTCTGTATATTTTATATTCCATTGCTCATGTTTTGTTTCCGTATATATTTTATGTTACATTGCTCAAGTGTTGTTTCCGTATATTTTATCCACTCGTCTTGAGCCTACCAAATTAACACACTATATAGTAATAAAATTATACTTTTATTGTCATTCATAACTCTGAACAGACCAATTAACAGACCGGGTTTTATACATCCGACCCATTAACAGACCAGGTTTTAAAAAAAGATTGATTTATGTCACCAAAATACGGATTTTCTTGTAGATTTTTCACACAATGATATCAATTTGGTTAACACACATAATGCTTGTCTTTTTCGATGTTCAAAATATTGCATGCAAGTAAATTCAACACTAGTGTCATTTTGTGTACATTTTGTGTGTGTAAAATGTGTATAAATTTATTGATGAGTAACTTGCCTTTTCATTTTATAGATCGTACATAGAAGCTAGAAAAATAATAATTACACCACTGGATTCAGTACATTGAATAGTTTTGTTAGACATAAATATTTTTCATGATAAACATATATTTAAAAGGTTATACAATGAAACATGCTGAGTTTTCAATGATTTTCTCGATAACACCTGATTAACAGACTTTAGCCAACCCGATTAACAGACCAACCGCCGATATAGCCGCATACTCAATATATATTAACCGACCAATCTCTCGGTTAGCCGAGTGTCGGCCGTGAATGTAAGTGTATCAATGGAACAACCTGTACAATGAATGTGCAACACTGGAACAACATATACAATGAATGTAATTAATATTGATAATCCGTATAGAATTTTTAAAAGTTATTGTATTTGAAAAATATTAAAATTTGGCGAACGATTCCAAGGGGATGTTCAAATATCATTAGTTGATAGAGTTGTTTCCCTTTTGTCAGTAATTTTTATTTTCGTTTGTGACGTCATCTTTGTCTGATTAAAACGTAGAAATGGAAGCTGACGTGTTTTTATGTGTCCGAGTATAATCGCCTCCATCCATGATACCAGAGCTATTCCCCCATGTCTGTAATATGGTGGAGACCCTAAACGATCGGTGGAAAAAGAAGTATACTACTTTTTGGAGTTTAATTTTCATGGATTTTTACCTCTAACGTTGACCGACCGTTCCTGATGAATCCTGATTTATGCCGCCATGATGCTAAACACTTTAACTGTTTTTGAAAATTTATACTGAGCTGAACGTTCATTACAATACCAACATTTAAATTGATTTTTTGAAAGAAGAACAGACTCGTCTCGTGTACGTACTGTCTTTGTGAATTATTTATAAATGTCTAAATGTATTCCGTTCGCAACCAGAAAGCACGTGAGATTTATCTCATTGCATCATACATTATTTAATTTCCGTAACATTTGGATCCTGTTTATATATATGTGCTATTTTGATTTGACATTATTCAACTTGTATCGGTGATAACTGTATCGCCATGCATACGAAAGTTCTGATTTTACCAAAAAGAGCCATTTTTAATGTATTTTGAGGTTGACCCAAATTTATCCATTGAAGTACACGTGTGATGTGTATAGCGTAATGTTGACTGTATTGCTTGTTGTGTTTCATTCCGCCGTAATATATAATTGTGACCCGCCATGACATTTGCAGTCTTATGGAGGTAGAACGTCATTGTTAGAAAAATTATAAACATGATAAATATCGAGATTCAATGAAATACGTATTTGTGAAGAAGAGATAAACACTTGCCTTTGCTTCTCTTTTGCGGACGCCGAACTATACATCATACATAAGTTTTGAAGAAGTTTTAATTATCGTTTAAAGTGAAAAATATTTGAATCTACATTTTAAATTGATACAAAAAAAAAAACAAAAAAAAAATCAAATTTCTGCTCTATAGATTTCCTTTCATCAATGAAGTCTGAAATATATCCATAATAAATGCACCGTATCAAATGCATATAAGAGAACACCTACTTATAAACTGTTACGCGTCGCATACTATGTACAAAATGTATAGAGACATGCATAATAAATTTAAATTAAAAAAAGGAATTCTTAAAGCTTCCTTTGACAAATTTTAAACTAATTTTATTTCAACAAGTTTAAATTACATGTTCTAAAATAGAGATAAGAATTGTTTGCATTGTAGTAAATCTAAGTCTTTGAAATTTTATTCAAATACGCTATTAAACATCACTAAGAGCCAATAAATACAATAATTTTGTGTTTTATAAATTAGTGCCTTCGATAAGTAAAACTCGTCATAGAACAGTCTCATTTTCATACCGGTATTCGAAATGTCTCGTTTCATTGCTATTACAACATATATGTCATAATAACATGACAGAGAGTTTTGTTTCGGAATATTTTAGATAAATATACAAAAATCAAATTTTAGACAATGTACCCTCCTAAGACTGGAAATGGCTAGTCACATATAGTTAACGGCGTTTTTCACACAATAACGTTCTACCTCCATAAGCCTGGATATGTCGTGGCTGGTCACAATTATTGACTCTTATAACACGTATTTAAATTATGAGATGGAAATGTCGCCATGGTTTCGAAGATTTCTAAGAAGACATATTTTTAAAAAAAGCTGATAAATTTATTCTGTACGAGAACATTTTATTTTTAACTATGTTGATTTTATGAATCCAGATAATGTTCATGTTAACTTTGATCTACTGTATTTGTTTACTTTGAAATGAAGCTGATCGATGTGAATGGGTTTATCATTTAGCGGTGTGATATTTATCGTAAAAAAACCTTATTAAATTTTAAGAGTTTAAGGTCTCTGATGATACTATCAAATTTGTATTCAGCTATTTATAATGATATCATGGTTTGTCTAGTAGGAAATGCCATTAATATAAACATATTGACCATTGTAAAAAATCAGAAAATTTTTGTTTTGTGGGCGGGTTGTTGGTCGGAGTATGTTTCTGTGTGTAAGAGAGAGTTGCTTTCCTTTTGTCAGTAATTTGTATTTTCGTTTGTGACGTCATCTTTGTCAGAAATGTATAAATGGAAGCTGACCAGTGTGTATGTGCCCGAGTATAATCGCCTCCATCCATGATACCAGAGCTATTACCTTAGTCTGTAATATTTGATTGCCTACGACATTACTATTGTTTAACGTCCAAAATGATTAGGATTCAGGCAATAAAGGTTGCCGTCCAAAATGAATAGGATCTAAGAAATAATTGGTCACCGTCCAAATGACGTGGTTTCTGAGCAACTATATATATGACAAAATAATAACTAAAACAGATGTGATAGACAGCAATCAAAATCAGCCTACTGCATTACGGGTTCTGACTTGACACAAACACATACAGAATGTGGCGAAGTTGAACACGTGTTTAAGCGCCAAACAACGTAACTTGGGACTTTGGTGTAATAGCGCAACAATAAAACCATCTTTAACCGTCAATTGGAAACGACTGGACACATTAGATAAACACAAAGCATAGAAGCAAATAACATATAGTCAAAAGAAACAAAGCACCGATATAATAGTACTCACAGTAACAGAAAGCTATTTCAAAGTGAGAAATAAATAATGTTCTCACGGACCAAAGGATAAATCAGTACACATCAAACGGATTAAGGGTAAAATATCATAAACAGTCAATAAAAAGTATGACCTTGTTTAATGCCGAACTACGAATATCGGATTTATGTGAATGTGACTCAATACATATTAAGTGAGGGTTCAATTTGTAAAAAACAAAGTCAACTTGAGTACCGATAAAAATACTATTCAAACATCTCAAAAAGTTAAGAAAACACTATAACGAAAACGAGAACAAGCCCGAGTCAATTACACTTTACTACAGAGTTCGACTCGTAACGGGAAGAAGAAGAAGAAAAAGACTAAACCCATCTAAAACTTGGGGTGATCTCAGGTGCTCCGCAAGGCTACTAGTATGTAAATACTTGTCTATTATTGGCACTCCTTATGTTAAACATGGTCAGTACATATTCGGCCGTGAGTCTCGATCTGCGATGTCACAATCGAGAAAACGAGGACGGCTTTGTAATTACGACAATGGAACTATATCCGTGACACAGATACTAGTATTCAATAACGGTCAAATAACTAGTGATTACGTCCTTAAATCTTTGGCAGGGATGACTGCAGCTTTACCACATGGAAACCTGGGATCAGTAGCTTCAATGTAAACAGCAACACTCTACCAAGGAAATGCAAGCTCTAGGATGTTGTGTCAACTGGGAAATCTAAACTCATACAAGTGAGTGGTTTAGCTAGCTATAAAACCAGGTTCAATCCACCATTTTCTACATTAGAGAATGCCTGTACCAAGTCAGGAATATGACAGTTGTTATCCATTCGTTTGATGTGTTTGGACTTTTGATTTTTCCTTTTGATTTTGGATTTTCCTTTTTGAATTTTCCTCGGAGTTCAGTATTTTTGTGTTTTTACTTTTTTCCATATGTAGGCACTTTAAGGATGTTGCTGAATAGATATGGAAAGTTCACCATTGCAAACTGTAATCATCATGTTTTTCATTAAGATTTGTCCTCAACAGACCCTCATCGTTAGTTAATTTCTAGATGAAAGTCAAGATGCGAGGCAAATTACATATAGCCTTATCTCTAAATCATTCATTCTTTTTTAAGTACATTTCTTATGTATATTTACTAAAACTTTATGATGGTGCCAATTAGGATTAGTGAACACTAATTGGTTAACCTTAGATAGATATTCTAACTTCTTTGAATAGTAACACTACTCCGAATGGTAGCTGTTATATATATGTATATAACATGCCTAAAGATGATTGGAAAATTTCATTTAGTCATGACCCCCTGCCTCCCTCTTAAAACTTCCTATTTCAAGAATTACAGCTATGCTAACTCCCTTACATAGTAATTATACTCCTATAATACTTTTAAACTGTTTTTCAAAGTTTTATTTTCTAATAACTATATGGTATATTTAAAACATGTTAAAAAGACGTTTTGATCATTTTACTGAGCCATGGTTATTTGGCCCCTATCCTTTTTTACCATGGAAAAATTCAACTCCCCTTATAATTGTGACCCGCCATGACATTTGCAGGCTTATGGAGGTAGAACGTCATTGTAAGAAAAATTATAAACATGATAAATATCGAGATTCAATGAAATACGTACAGCCCGTAACAGAGAAGTGATCGAATTGATGTTTCTTTACCGTCAAAATTAGCTACGTTATCGACAAACTTAATTGAGTAGTGACCGAACTATTGGTACACTAACGTTAAAAAGATTGACAATACTGACAAACTTTCATGAGTCGATAATCAAGTTTAATACCGATAATATTGAAAATAATTCTAATAATATGAAACAAAATATGTCCATGCACCATTTCGATTGGGCGAAAAGTAGTCATTTCTTTTAAGTCAGAACAGAAGATTTATGGAAGGACGTCTTGATAGTATTATTTCCTTTACAATTTTACCCAAAACTAAAAGAAATATACTGGTAAACAATCAAAAAAGTATTTTTTCGGACTACAATGTGTACCGTACGTGTGATGGATTTGAATTCAATCAATAGCTTTGAAATGTTTTCTCATATGTACACCCAAAAGGGATGACTGGTATTTGTACTTCTGTTAGAATATGTCTTCGTCCGTTTCACATACCAAACTTTTTTTCTAGTACAGTTTAAACGGGAACATTTTGTTGATAATTTTTTTTAATATGACAAAATAACGAGCAAAACTATTTCTTGCAAGGCATGGCACACACAGAGAATTTTTTTTTTAGTAAAAATCAGTAAAAAAAAAATTTCTCCAAAATATACCATGGCCAGGACCTGACAGTTTTTAGCAGTGTTCAAATGAAAATCGTCCGGAAAACTGCGCTTGCTATCATTTTGAGGGATCATGCAACATTTCACCTATTACCCATAAACAACATAGGTTCTCAATTACTAAAAAAAGTTCTAAAAGATAATTTCAAATCAGAGTAAACATATTAAAACTTCCTTATATCCAGTCGAATTTGTCTATAGGTTACACAAAGCTGGTTCTTAAAATGTATATAATATCTACAAATGTATATAACATCTACATAAGGTCTTTGCATCGGAACTAAACACATTTATTCTAAAAACAGTTGTTGGCATGACACGGGTTATGTTCTTCTCATATATGTTATGATGGTATGATACTAAACCCCTAACGGGAAGGATTGTGCCTGATGTTCATATGATGAAATCATAATCTTTCAGTCAGTTTAGTTGAAGTCTGGAGCTGGCATGTCAGTTAACTGCTAGTAGTCTGTTGTTATTTATGTATTATTGTCATTTTGTTTATTTTCCTTGGTTACATCTTCTGACATCAGACTCGGATTTCTCTTCAACTGAATTTTAATGTGCGTATTGTTATGCGTTTACTTTACTACATTGGTTAGAGGTATAGGGGGAGGGTTGAGATCTCACAAACATGTTTAACCCCGCCGCATTTTTGCGCCTGTCCCAAGTCAGGAGCCTCTGGCCTTTGTTAGTCTTGTATTATTTTAATTTTAGTTTCTTGTGTACAATTTGGAAATTAGTATGGCGTTCATTATCACTGGACTAGTATATATTTGTTAAGGGGCCAGCTGAAGGACGCCTCCGGGTGCGGGAATTTCTCGCTACATTGAAGACCTGTTGGTGACCCTCTGCTGTTGTTTTTTATTTGGGCGGGTTGTTGTCTCTTTGACACATTCCCCATTTCCATTCTCAATTTTATTGAGCAATCCTTTACCATTAAAATGAAAATGCCAATGACAGAGGTTTATTATAAAAAATGTTTTACTGTGTTAAAAAAAATTCGACTTAAACAATGAAAACTTACACGTTGGATATGAAATATTTTGTGGATGAAGAAAATTAAATTATGTCACTTCTGAAATAAGTTTGTCGATAACGTAACTTATTCTGACGGTAAAGAAACGCGAATTCGATCACTACTCTGTTACGGGCTGTATTTGTGAAGAAGAGATAAACACTTTCCTTCGCTTCTTTTTTGCGGACGCCGAACTGTACATCATATATAAGTTTGAAGAAGTTTTACTTTATCGTTTGAGGTGAAAAATATTTGAATATACATTTTAAATTGATACAAAAAAAAAATTCCAAATCAAAATAATTAAAATGAGAAGATAAATACCTTAAAGATTCCTTTACCGTCGATGCTGAAATGTTTAATGTTATAAACAATTTTAGCGTCTTTGGCCTCAAATTTCTGCTCTATAGATTTCCTTTCATAAATGAAGTCTGAATATATCCATAATTAATGCACCGTATCAAATGCATTTAAGATAACACCTACTTATAAACTGTTACTCGTCGCATACTATGTATAGAGACATGCATAATAAATCTAAATTAAAAAAAGGAATTCTTAATGCTTACTTTGACAAATTTTAAACTAACTTCATTTCAACAAGTTTAAATTACATGTTCTAAAATAGAGCTAAGAATTGTTTGCATTGGAGTAAATTTAAGTCTTTGAAATTTTATTCAAATACGCTATTGAACATCACTAAAAGCCAATTAATACAATAATTTTGTGTTTTATAAATTAGTGCCTTCAATAAATAAAAGTCGTCATAAAACAGTCTCATTTTCATACCGGTATTCGAAATGACTCGTTTCATTGCTATTACAACAAATATGTCATAATAAAATGACAGAGAGTTTTGTTTCGGACTATTCTAGATAAATATACAAAAATCATAGTTTAGACAATGTACCCTCCTAAGCCTGGAAATGGCTAGTCATATAGTTAACGGCGTTTTTCTTACATTGACGTTCTACTTCCATAAGCCTTGATATGTCGTGGCTGGTCACATATGTTATGATTTCGAATAATCAAAGGAATTAAGCTACATGGTCAATGCTTCAGTAGGTATTCCGAATGAAAGTATGTTTTAAAGACCAAAGCCAACTTATACCAAGCCGAGTACCTTCTATGGAAAATTTAGTTTCTCTTCTTGTATGTCTGATTTTCAATCTTCAATAAGCTTTCAAACAATGTATAATGTTCTAAAAATTATCCAAAACACGGCGGCTATAAAACTTCTTTTTGTTTCGTTATTTTCGAGAAGTTTTCGTAAAACGCCAAAAGAAGTAATAATTTGCTGCTAAAATTTCCATAAAGTATGATAACAAAACATATAATGCACACTCTACCAATTAATCAACAGCTGAGCCAAGAGGGCATGATACGTACTTAATATGGAGCATATTGAAATTGTTGCAAAATAAAATGAATATTTAAAAGGCAATGAATCAGAAGCAAATAAAATGGCTCCGTAGAAAAACATGCAGGAGGACACCCTTATTGTACCAGTATTGTGTCAATTATAACTGTTTAACAGTCAAAGGAAGACAAACAAGAAAAGTTTCCACAAAATCAAAGGATTACTTTCATCAATCCCAACAACAGTGTTAAGTATGTAGTAATTTTATCAAAGAATACTACAGTAAGTGCACTACATTCAACAAAATACTTATATATATCTGACGGCAAACGATCCATAACTAAGGAATGGCATGGGATTTGTTTAATTAAACGATGTGTTATGCACCAATTCCAATATCTATTCAAGGTAAAGCAAGTGAAAATCTTAAACTGACAATTACAGTCTCATAATGGACGGAAAGTTTCCTTTAATCAATCACAACAATAATATATGGTACTGAGGAAATCTTTCCAGACATACTGGGGTCACGGAGTTATATGTGAAAATTTGCCCTAATTCAATCGGTTAATGTTACGTAAAGTAACTTTTCTCCAAATGTTGTTTTAAATGAGAAGTTATTGTAGGTAATGCCAAATTTAGTTATAATAGTTTTGTGCGTACGGACGGACGAACATTAGTTTACCATAATACATAATACGTAGACCTCATCTTCGACTAACGTAAAAAAAAACCAAACAACTTTCGGGAGTTTATCAGCTTATCAGGTAGCACGTGCCACATGATAATTTATGGGAAACACTAAATTTCTCTAATTCTATGGAAATTTCACCCTTTCCGAACCCAGTGTATATTTTTTTAATCGTGGTTTTCGGTGTTCTCAGAAGATGATTGTATGAGTTTAAGGTGCATAACCTTTCTCAGCTCACTGAATGAAGCAACATATGTTACAGGTGTTAATGAAATTGACAACATTGTGGAATGAGGGAGGAACTCGAAGGGGGATTTTCGTTCAGGAAAAAAGGAAGAATTATTTTTTAATCATTAGGGAAACAAACTCTTACATAGTTACTCGTGGATTATCGGTTTTATCGAATTTTCCGAGGCTCTGACTTTAAAATTGACAATTTAACTATCTCGATTGGATAAATCCGACAATCCACTGGTATCAATGTAAGTTTGTATATCTGTCGTTTTCGATTAATGAAATTATCTTAGTGATTGTTGATGAGTAAACTGGACCGATAAACTCATAAACTGAATAAAGCATAATTAGTGTAATATACCTGACATTTTATTCATTTGTCACAAGAAAATTAAAGCATTTGGTCTAAACATGATAAACATATACTAAAGTAATACAGTTTTAGATAGTACGAGTATACGTATCAATTTTAAACCACATTGTACATGCTGTAGTTCATTCCAGGGAAATAAGCATAAGGACTTGAAAATTGCTTGTTTTGAGAATTTGAAATACCTTGAATTAAAATTCCAAACGGCACATGTCCAATATGATGAGCTGTGTGCCATCCGGTTGTAACATTGACCGAGAAAATCTGGTATACATGGGTTTTTAAATTGATTGTCATTTTCTGGCGAAACTCGTCATATTTGATGACATTATTATTTAGCCGAACACCTTGTGAAAAACCTAACTTGACGATAAACGTTGCAATGTTTTTCATTGTGCCTTCTGGAATAATAAACTGATATTCAGGTAAATATTGTGTATCACTAGGAACAGTAACATCAATAGTTCCGGTATGAGGACTGTGAATCTTAAGGAACAATAATATATCTTTGTCGGCCGTTATTGCCGTAGTATTCTTATGATTTGTGTTATGGTAGTTGTTTGCATTTATGACTGAAGTAGAAACAATATTATTATCATCCTTTAATTCCAGTCTAGTTCTTGTATGTGCATATATTCTTAGCCCCATAGTTTTTATTTCTGCTTGAAGTTTTGGTACTATGAATTGACGACTAAATTCTTTATAAGGTAGTACCGGAACTACCTCAGTAATGGATGATTTAAACATCACAGCAACTGGATCAGTTGATGTAATATATGTTCCGGTAAGATAACACTCCTCGCAGCTTATATAATTGTAAACGTATGGATCTGTTGTAAATGACAATAACTGGCTCTTATGGTAAATGCTTTGACGAAATGTTATGTTACTCAGGATCCACCGTGCCGATGTAAAACTAACATTGATTTGTGTATCCTCTTCGATTGCTATTATTCCAAGTGCATCAAACTTCTGCTGAGTTTTATACTTGGGTACAACATACTGAGTAGATAACAATGCAGAGGGTATCACAATGTATGACTCCCAAATGGAGCCATAACTATCTCTTACGAAATAAAATAAAGTACTGAGGACGTCACAGAAAATACGAACATAGACATCACTGTTTTCGGAATGGTTAGTAAAATCATATTTATCCGAAAGGTCAAATGTTACATATTTTTCTTCCAATGTCAGCGTTTTGGTTTGTTCAAAAGACGGGTAAATGATATCACAATGTCCATGCTTCCGGGATGACAGGTAAAGAGTAGATTTCCTCTGTCTCGGATTAAACACTACGAAAAACTGGTAACCTGAAGGACCTAAAATATAATTTGACTCTGTGTGAAATACGCAATTGTAAAATATGAATGAAGATCCCGATTTTGTAATGTACCTGTTTAACATGTCTATCATAAATAAAACAAAATACTAGTAGGTCAGTAAAAATAGTCAAATATCTAATTATTAAGGCCGATTTAATGAATAGCCGTTTTGCACAGAAAGCACAAATGTAAGATGTAAATAGAGGACATAGTTTGGGGACAGTATATATATATATATATATATATATATATATATATATATATATATAAGTGATATATATATATATAAGTGCCTATAAATAGCAGCACATGACATACAAATCTATGGGAGTGTGGATTAATCAGTACAGAGATTAATTCAATTACACAAATAAAATTATAGATTGCCTAACAATGTAATTTTAACACACTATTTAGTATGTAAATATAAGAATGTTTAAAATATTTACAAAATGATGAAAATAAACGCAATATTTCGCTAGACCAACTAGCTTTATCAAGCGTGCATCTATCCAGGTGAAATCGGATGTAGATGATAAGAAACTTTTGCAGCTCAACGTCTGTGTTGCACTGAACTGCCTTCAAAATAAGAAAATTTTGCAGCTCAATGTATATGACCTCTTGCATTTAGCTGCTTTGAAAATAAAAAAATTTTGCAGCTCAGTGTACATGTTGCACTTGGATTTAGCTACCTTAAAAATACATAATTGGTAGTTGAAGTTAGCAACGTTCATTGGCCAATATTACGGGATAAAAAGGACGATGCTTTGTTATAAATTATTCTTTATCTTTCCTGTATCTTTTTTCGTCTTTTTCGTTAAGACCATCAGGTTCTAAAGTGTGGAGTTGGTGGATCCAAAAGTTTTCTCTTCTCCTTCTCGCCGTGGTGTCCCATTCGGTGTTGACTTCTATAATTTGGAAAGTGACATTATCAAAAGGATGTTTCGTTGAACGAAACATCCTTTTGATAATGTCACTTTCCAAATTATAGAAGTGACATTATCAAAAGGATGTTTCGTTGAACGAAACATCCTTTTGATAATGTCACTTTCCAAATTATAGAAGTCAACACCGAATGGGACACCACGGCGAGAAGGAGAAGAGAAAACTTTTGGATCCACCAACTCCACACTTTAGAACCTGATGGTCTTAACGAAAAAGACGAAAAAAGATACAGGAAAGATAAAGAATAATTTATAACAAAGCATCGTCCTTTTTATCCCGTAATATTGGCCAATGGACGTTGCTAACTTCAACTACCAATTATGTATTTTTAAGGTAGCTAAATCCAAGTGCAACATGTACATTGAGCTGCAAAATTTTTTTATTTTCAAAGCAGCTAAATGCAAGAGGTCATATACATTGAGCTGCAAAATTTTCTTATTTTGAAGGCAGTTCAGTGCAACACAGACGTTGAGCTGCAAAAGTTTCTTATCATCTACATCCGATTTCACCTGGATAGATGCACGCTTGATAAAGCTAGTTGGTCTAGCGAAATATTGCGTTTATTTTCATCATTTTGTAAATATTTTAAACATTCTTATATTTACATACTAAATAGTGTGTTAAAATTACATTGTTAGGCAATCTATATATATATATATATATATATATATATATATATATATATATATATATATATATATATATATATATATATATATACAGAAATGAGTAGAACCATCGTGCATAAATATTGCCTTCAAAGTTGAAACCTTCACTCCATTTCTGCCTGTATTATGTCAGATCATTTTGCGTAACATGGTCGTCAAAATGTTCATCAACAGTTTGGACCATTTTTTTTTATCAAGAATAGTTTTTTTTTTGTTAAGTCTAGACGTGTATGTTGTGTTTTGTGTACTGCTTTGGTTATGCGTTTTGAATGGTTTTCTTTATTTGATATGGCTTTGTTAGTTTGATTTCCACTTATGAGTTTGAATACTTCTTTGGTATCTGTTGTCTCTCTTTGGATAGTTTTTACCTGTAACAGATGATGACAGTTCTACTTAATTGAGAACAGTTTTCGATAGTTCTTCCCTAGAACAGTTTTCAAAAGTACTACCATACGGAACCATGAGGAATATGGCAGTTAAATCAAAATGATGGAGAGTGTTTTAAGAAGAGGACACATATTGATTCATTAAATACCTCTATATTCACAATTCTTTCCGAGATATCCATCTGTACATATACAATATGAAGAATTCTCTGTAGTTATACATGTTCCTTCATTATGACACGGTACTGATGAAATACATTCATCTAAATATAATATTGGTTAATATTAATATCATTAAAAGATGGTAAAATAATAAAAAGAAACATAACAAACAGAAAAAACTCCGAAGAAAATTCTAAACGCAAAGTCCGTAATCAAAAGGCAAAATCACAAGCTCAAACACATCAAACGAATGTTCCAACTTGGTACAGACATTTTTTAAAACTATCTTAAAAAACAAAATACATATTCTTTTAATTTGCTGACATTTAAATCCAATAGCATTTCAATATTTTCAGTTTCGATCTAAGAGCAAGCACTGTGGATAAAATAAAAAAAAAAGACTGAATAATTTAATCATGAGACATGTACTACCATGCTCCTTTGTGTTCGGGTTGTTGTCTCTTTGACACGTTTGAATTCTTCCATAGGTACCAATCATATTGACAATCATAATTGTATGACGCCGTACCTAGTAAGACTTAAACCGGAAATACAGACAGTCAAGTACACGCGAAAACATGCATTTGATCAACGTTCAATATTTGCACTGTCCTTACCTTGAATTTGACAGGAAGTGCCGAGGAAACCTTCTGGACAAATACAAAAGTTGGAACCATTGAACATTATACAGTGCCCATTGTTCAGACATGGGTAATATTTACACTTCTCTGAAGAAAAAACATAAAAACTGAAGCAAAATCAAACCATCTATAAACTCAAGCAAACAAACATGAAATTCTACCAAAATGTTACTAGTATATTACATGCATTGATATCTTTAATGGCACTGGTGGGTGTGCACATAATTTTACTCCCAAACAGTTATTCTGAAACCTGCTAAAATTCACATTTCGCAATATTTTCTTTACAGATTTAAACGTATTTGGGTCAGAAAATACAAAAGCGTCGATATATATATATGTTTTGTATTTTATGCAATTGTTTTAAACATGTAGTAGGCAAAGTAGAAACTGACAACTCTATTGTGCATGTGCTTCATTTAAGGTGAAGGGTAAAATGACATCAGATGTCTCAAACTTGAAACAATTCATATGTAAACATGCATGGATTTCCTATTCAGATTTCTATAAGCATGCAGTATATGTGTGCAAGGATATATCGATATTTTATAAATAATGATAAGAATTAAATAATCATAGGCCAAGCAGCCATTACACGAATTAAGGCAAGTATCTCCCTCATGCATAGCTCTGACAGCTTGTCCTGGTTTGGCTTTAATTTTGGTCCTTTTGTTTTGTTTCTGCGTTTTATGGTTTCTAATTTATTAGACTTTAAATATAATTTGGCATTATACCATTAAAGAGGCATCAATTGTGGAATGCGCATCTGGTACAATACAATTGGCACCGGTAATATTATGCTAAACACAATTTCTATTCAAATTTTCGAAATGTCCTAAAAAAAATTGGGATTTACAGACTTAAATTGCAATCTCAATGATAAAAAAAGTAAGTATTAAATATATTACCTTCGTTTAGAACAGTTTGTTTTGATGATGGACTGTAAACAACGAGCAAAGGAGCTATAATACATGCCGAAGTCACACACCCTATGATAAAAAACATGAAGTACTGATTTCTGTCAGATCTCTTCTGAATTCGTGGTATATCAAAGCCAAAGTACATCCTGCTTGATATCCCATTAATATTTCTCCGTGGACTTTCAACTATTTCCAAATATTCATTGTCTTGTTGTTCCAAGATTGGCTCTTCATACGATAGTGCTTCGTTCTCCATTGTCTGACATGAAAACACTATGTTTAACACTAAAGTTACCTGGCTAGACTGGTCAGATGTATTTATCGTGACGCAGATATAATTTTTCCTATTATGAAATATTCAATAAAGAAGTTCAAGGAATTTAAAATTTCAAAACAACATATTGAAAGTACTTGATTAATAAATTTATACAAATGTAGTTATAATTACACGTACTATACCAGTCGTGATTTATTAAATCCTGACTCATTTCTAATTGCTCATGTTTATACAATTGAATGTTCATTATCTGTATCTAATTTGAAGTATGCTGTACGTTGTTTCAATTCATTATGTAAATATTCTAAATATATAGATTATGTTACAAAAGCAGGAAAATACTAATGTTCATATAACTCATGTTTTATTTAATTTCAAAGTACTGAAACATAATAAGAATATAGTCTGAAATAGTAATTGACAATAAACACATGTTTTCAATTTTCTTACTTAGAAAATAAACTGGTAGTGTTGATTTCTACTGTTTGGTGAAACAATACTTAAAATTTAAAATAAAAACGAGATCGCTTTTTTTTTTAACATTGTCTAAGACGGTTAAACCCTGAATTTGAATAAGATATAAGTAAAGAAAAAATGTACCAAACACTGACTACTATAAGTTGTGTTGATGTGTATGTATATATGAATTAACAAAACTCACTCTGTAGGCTATTACAGGCTCCGGTATGACAAAATGCGAAATAATTCAAACAATAAAGAAAGAAATGCCTGATATATGACAACTACTCAACGAACGAAAAATATGACTGGCACCTACAAACGACAATTTCAAAAATACAGACTTCTTAATTGAAGCTTATATAGAATGTTGTGGGGTTACAAGATGTTTGTGAGCGCTCATATCTGCCCGCTTACTTTGGACAGAAACAATATAAGAAAATGCAACAGTTTCCTTGACTCAACAGATTTGCACGACACACAAACAAAACTTCCATTATAATAAAAGTTCCGGTCAAAGAGTAATTGAAGTCGCTGAAAACCAGTTCAATGCAAATTACAGCAAATAAGTAAATCATGTTCCCCATACTAAAGTATCATCCAGAACACTTCCAACGGATGTTTTAAAGATGTCTGAGAAAAAAATGACCTTATGCAATGCCAAAAAATGATTATTAAAAAAGGAAAAAATCTCAATAATACTGAACTCCGAGGAAAATTCAAATTGAAAAGTCATTAATCAAATGGCAAAATCAATAGCTCAAACACATCAAACGAATGCATAGCAACTATCATATTTCTTACTTGGTACTGGCATTTTCTTATGTAGAATATGGTGGATTTAATTAAGACATGAAATACGAATACATTTTCATAATCTATAACAATACATATTAATTATTTTGTTTTTATTTAGCAAAAAACAAAAGTATTGTGACACCATGTAGAACTCAGAAACACACTTTTCAAAGATTTTACTTCGGTGATCAATTGATATCATTTAAGAATAAGTTTTTTTAAAGGATCATTGAGTTTACATGGATCGCATCTGAATTTACAGGCATTAAAAACAATATCATCGTATAATTTGAGATCACTGTTCAATTCTGGGTATTAATTTTAAAAAGAATTAAATGAACATCGAAAATATTTATTAAAAAATGTATTGTTACAAAATCCATGAATAATTAATAATCGTTCAAAAGTTATACATAGTTCATTGAAAACTAAATCGTCACTACTTACACGAGCAAAGCGAACACGCTGGTAAAAATACACAACATAAGAAAGGAAACAAAAGACACATGTGTATCGCCCTAAGAAAAAGGAGAATTGCAATAGGAAACTCATTTTAAAAATTCGTTATTTTATTTTGATATTCAAATCTAGAAAAGGACAACAATAATTATTGTTGATAAGTTTATATTTGAGATAAGTTCGCTTAGATGAATTCCGCATTATAATAATGGAATTATTGATTGTTTAGGAGAAAGAAAATAGCAACTATGTAAGTGTTTATCAATGAAATGAAAGTTAGACGCATCTTTACCTAACTTGGCTAACACCTTAGTTCATTCCAGTACAGTAATGAGTCTGCTATTAAAGGGATAGAATTTGTAACAATTAGATGACATACATCATATGGATAATCTCTGTTTCCAAACATACCTAAATTTTGTCAGTGAAAAAATCTTCATATTTAACATTCTCAAAGAAGTCCCAGTTGGTATATCTAAAATCCAGAATCTGCAAGGAGTTGGTGACATTACTGTTACCTAATGACTCTCTGTAAACCCTAAAATGTGAAAGAATTTTACATTTTTTTTTAGAACTTTCGTCTTGTATTTACATCAAAAGCTAAAATATTTGCTACTCTGTTGGTTAACACAAACACAAAACGCTTTGCAGGATCTTGTTTTAACTCCTTGAAATGTAAAGTTACTCACGCTTTTAGATGGAACCCCCAAAATTGAAATACCTTCTGAAGATGTCTACATAAAATGTAAGAAAGGAATGAGTATTATAAATCATGTAAGTACGTACTACGGAGCTGATGATACCCTGACTACTGAGCCGATTGTACCATAACTACTATTGAGCCCATGAAATTAAAACCATGACTACCAAGTTGACGATACCCTAGTTACTGGCTGATGAGAGTAAATTCAATACTAACTTGAGTTTGTAAATGATTTTCCTAACGTATTTTTACTGCACTTGCTTTTTTTGTGATTCAAGTTTTCAGTCAGTTCGAGTCGGGTTAATCATCAGTTACTTTTATTAGTTTTTAATTCTTATGTTTTGCTTTTGTATCTTGTAAATGGAGTTTTCGAATTGCTATAAAATTTATAGAAATTTGAGCTAAATAGTATATTCTTAGTATAGCCATACAATTTTAAGATGACTTTTTGACCGGCAAATTAACATCAAGAAATTGACAATGAGGGACGGTTGAAATCAAAATTTTACAAAAGAGATGATTTCAGCTTTCCAATTGTGAACTTTCCATTTCTAAGTGGCAACATTCCAGGAGCACACGCATACGGGGTATATATCCCCCAATTGATACGATATTCCCGGGCTTGCATTTACTATCATGATTTTCTTGATAGGGGATTGCTGCTCACAAGGCAGCTATTAAACCAAGAGTTCCAAATGGTGAAGTTGAAATCATCCCTTCATACATTTTACGGACTCCATCACGAGTTGGTTGACAGTCATGGAATAACCGTTTCACATATGATATAGGATATGTTCCTTACGTCGTAACTACAATCCCTTTCCCTTTCATGAATGTGAAATACCGTATTAGACTATTCACCGGATTTGTTATAACATGAACAACACGACGGATACCACAGGATCTGATTACCCTTCCGGAGAACCTGAGATCAACCCTAGTTTTGTGTTGCTTATTCTTTTGTTTTCTATGTTGTGTCATGTATAGTATTGTTTGTCTGTTTGTCTTTTTCATTTTTAACCATGGCGTTGTCAGTTTATTTTCGATTTATGAGTTTGACTGTCGCTCTTGTATCTTTCGTCCCTCTCTTTAGTCAGTTTAGTTTGGTATCAATTAAAATATTTTCATCAATTTTATAGAGGACAATGAACATTATAAATGTACAAAATGTACTGCTTGCATAACAAAAAATTGTTGGAGAATATTCATTGTTATCCTGAAATAATTGAAGTAAATTACGGGTTATTACCACAATCGTAAGCGTGACACATGACACGTTTTTGAAATGTTATTATGTTAACTTCGTGGTAGTAATTACAGCATGATATCAATAAACGACATTATCTGTACTTCTTTCTGAGCTTTTTTTGTATACCACAGATAATAAACATTTCCAGTATTACATGTATTCAAATTGGTGGCCTTCGGCTCTTGTCTGCTCTATGGTCGGGTTGTTGTCGCTTTGACACATTCCCCATTTCCTTTCTCCATTTTTAGTATTCCCTTTTCAAACAAACGTATGAGCATCCCCAGAAATACGATTTGTCTTATAGTAGCTTTACTTTATCATTGACAATTCCACACGTTTCGAATTACGTTCAAACCCTATCTCGGGATAGATTTTATTTCCTGTTTGAAAAGCAATACACCCCTGTTTCGACAATACTAGTGACAAACATAATAAAAACGATAGGTGTAATGAGTACACAACGAAAAACTTATATTCCATTTAAAAATGTTAACAAATAGTTATTTGAAATAATCCCAGAACAACAAAAGAAGAAGAAACAACATTGGCGTGAGGTTTATAGATTTTAATTGTTTGAAAGAAAAGAGGAACAAAATTATAAAAGTATTATTGTATTTACAACGAAACTTTTCTTCGGTATCTCAATTATTTCTGTTAGTGGCAACTGTTAAATTTCTTCCAGCAAAATACAGATAAGGACTAGAATGTCTTTGATCCTGATAATTCGAAATTCCTTGGATCAAAAGTCCAAACTTCACATAGTTTTCATGTTTAGCAATATGCCATCCTTCTTTGATCGATATTGAGAAAATAGAGTATACTGTATCAAATACGCGAACATTTATTATACTAGATTGTGAAAGTTCGAACTGACGGTTGTTTAAACGAATACCAGGGACCTCTCCCGACGGAAGTATGAAAGTGGCAAAATTTTCATTTGTATTTCCTGGAACAACAAACTCGTAGTATGGTAGATACTGATTTACACCAGGTACAACATTGTCAATTGTTCCTGTGTGGGGACTATACGCCTTCATAAACAGAATAATCTCTTCTTGTGACGATACAACCGTTGTATGTTTGTGATTAGTTGTCAGGTAATTGTTCACATCCAGTATTGAAGTGGATATTGTATCATTAGTGTCTTTAAACTCTATCTTTGTCTTGTACTTAGAGAATATTCTGAGTCCTTGGGTTTTAATTAGACTTGACAACTGCGGCACAATAAATACTTTACTGAAATCGTCTAAAGGTAGCACAGGAATGACCTCTGGAATGTACGTTTTGAAAAACAATGCAAATGGTCTAGTGCCGTTCACAAATGTTCCTGTGAGGTGACATTGTTCACAGCTTATATAACTATATTCATATTGAGCTGCATTAAATGTCAATTTATTGTCGTCAAACATGCTTTCATTGAATGTTATATTACTCAACACCCATCTCGCCGTCTTAAAATTAACCGTCACTGTCGTATTTTCTTCAAAGGCAACGACGCTAAGTGCGTCAAACTTTTGATGAGGTTTAAACTGTGGAATCACATATTCATTTGACAATCCTTTCGATGGAATACCATGGAATGACTTCCAGATTGCACCATATTCGTCTGTTAGAAAATAGAATAGGTAAATAAATACTTCACACACAACTCGTATATGTGCATCACCGCTTATTTTCCCAATACCAAGATTGTCATACTTTGATAAATCAAATGATGTATAATTTCCTCTTAATGCTACTGTTTTATACCGTTTTACCGACGGTAAGCTAAGGTCACAACGTCCACTTTTCGCAGACGACATATGAAGAGTAATATTTCTGTACTTTGGATTGAAAGCGACGAAAAACTGGTACCCCTGTAAACCTGCAAAAATAGATTATATCGTTAGAATTCCATTAGTATAAGACTATACATAGCATTATGATGTACAGCACCAAGTATGCACATACCATATTTATTTTCATTTGTTTTTATCTGTATTCATAAAACAAAAATTTGAATTTAGAACAGCAATTTGTGCGTCCCTCTATTTTGAAAATAAAAACCATTTGAAAGTATGACGCTAGAATCAAACAAGATCACGAAAAGAACGCGTGAAAAGAAATATTATGTATGCAAGACATTAAATTAAGAACGAAAAGGTTTTCCCCCTATATTTTCCCTGCCTTAAGCCGAGATAGTGTATATCAATCACACCTTAGTTAAATGAATTTTCTTCTGTTAGCACAAACAAAATAATAATATGATATATAATTGAATTTGCTTGATTAGGTATTTACTTATTTGAAGTACAGCTTTTAACGTTATAGGGTGATTACATGTATGCGTTTTTTAAAAGTATGTTCCAGTTCTGTGTGTTGTAAAACTAGTATGCTATAGTAGTAACTCTTGTTATCTTTTGTGACCTTGTCTAACATATTGCTTTTTTTGTCTTATCTAATATAATTTCGTCAGATATACTTGGAATAAAATTTTCTATTTGCGTCAGATCCCAGACGTACGTTTCGTCTACAAACATATTTGAACACTTTACTATTCCCAATACTACCTAACATACCTCTATATTTGCAATTCTTTCCTAGAAATCCCTCAGCACATATACAGTAAGATGAGTGTCTTGTAGTTATACACGTACCCCCATTATGACAATTACCAGATATTATACATAGGTCTACAATGATGGAAGAATACATCTTATAAATGATTGAGAATGTAAAATGTAAATATCACATAATTACATTCATATGCTTTAAAACAAATGAAGTAATCGTATCCTTTTTAGCCAGAAAATTTGGATCTTGTAAAGAACATAAATTCATTATAAGACATAACAAACTTGAATATTGCCATGATATTAACATTACATAGATCGACTTTTATAAGACAACGACGAATTTCCAAACAAAAATTGAAATTGGAACGACTAAGTTTCGCCAATTCTCCTAATTATACAAACATGGACACAGTCAAATATTTGATGTGCAAATTACATAAAAAAATATTATCATTTTTTTGTTTAAAGGAGGTAGGATTTTTAAAAATTCTTCATTCAAAAACTGAAATCAATACAGCATGAACTGCATGCGTCTGAAGTGCTTTTCTGAATTTACCATCATCAGGGACACTTATAGATATATATATGTGAAAGCAAATGTTGTATAGAATCCATTACAGTGGAAGAGCTATATGACTAAACAGAACACTAAAAAGCAAAAATATCTCTAGTGACAACTTTGACAGAGGTAGTTAAAACCTTAGTTTCTTAATAATTTAATATTAATTTCTCCGCTTATTTTTGACATATTACTTTAAATGTCCCTTTTGTATTCTTCGCCTCCCTATCTTTTAACATGTACTGAGATTTTCGGTTTGCTTGTCCAATTTAAAAAATACGCAAAGATGCATTTGCATGTGTTTGCATATTTACATGATACTTGTTGTCTATCGTTTTATTAAGTTACCTTTAATTTCACATTGATTTCCAATATATCCTGCTGGACAAATACACAATACGGTGTTGTTGTACGTCACGCAATGTCCGTTGTTGGTGCAGGGTGTTTCTGTCATACATTTATCTGTAAAAGAAAAAGTGATTTAAAGGTACAAACATATATTATGATTATGTTTTTTTTTAATTTTCAATGTGCATGTTTCGTGTTTGATATAGACTTTTTTCGCAGTGTATGCACATACATATTCATATATAGTGACATTACAAATCCTAACAATTATAGAGGAATCACAGTGACCAGTGTCATTGGAAAAGTATTTAATAGTGTAATAAATAGTAGGTTTGATGATTTTGTATTGAAACAAAACTTAATTCATGAATGTCAATTAGGTTTTACAAAAAAATCTAGACCTTCAGATCACATGTTTATTATAAAGGCTATTTTTAATAAATATTGTAATTCAAAGGATGGAAAGGTTTATACCTGCTTTCTGGATATTTAGAAAGCCTTCGACACAGTCATTCATACTGGTATTAAGTTGAAATTTCTATCGGCGGGTTTGGGTACTTCATTTTATATTATTATTAAACACATGCATGAATCAAGTTAATCTTGTGTTAAGATGCGATCCAGAGTAACAGATTTTTTCCAGATAAAACTTGAAGTTAAACAAGGAGACCATTTTAGTTCCACTCTATTCAAGCTATTTATAAATGACTTGCCAGAATATTTACAAGAAAGTGAAAACTCTGTTATGCTTAATGAGAAACCTGTTAATTGCTTATTATATGCATATGATTTGGTCCTTTTATCAACATCTGCTATAGGATTGCAAACAAGACTAGACATACTGGTAAAATATTATAAAGATTGGTGTTTAAGTGTAAATCCCACCAAAACAAAGGTTTTGATATTCAACAAAGCAGGCAGACACATTTGTGTGAAAAAAATTATTTATGAAAATATGTTGATTGGTAGTGTTGATAATCATAAATATAAGATATTAACATTTGTGTACCATTTTCCTTTTCAGTTAATGTTGTAGACTGTCGAAATACTATTATAAGAGGGACTATCAGTATTGCCGAGGTAACACAACCAAGCATAAAACAGAGGAACAATTTCTGTGATTTATTCTTCTTTTCAGGAGAAGTCGAATTGCCATACATCCTCGTTGATATTTGAGGGGTACGTGAATTTCTGTTACCCCACTCAACAATCTCTAAATACTCGTGCAAATCATTGTGAGTCGGAGACGGTTCCTCGTAATCGTGTGACGCCATTGTATAAGAAAGGCATGGGAAGGAATTCTGAAATAAAAAAAAAGTATTTATGGTTTGGTTGTTGTTTCTTTGACACATTTCCCATTTCCATTCTCAATTTTATTGTAAATATACTTCATATTTTTTTTTATTACAAAAAAAAATAGGACGCATTTATGTGAGCAGTTTTCTTTCAGAATGTGGAGAAAGTGTGTATATAAATCAAATGTCTGATTTGATATGCTCATATAATAAAACATACTTATTGATGCTGAGGGTGTATCGATATTTAATCATATAAAACATTAGGCGTGTTTAACTGTGACATTTAAAATTCGAATATTGTGTTGCTGGTTACTGTATTGTTCATATTAACGAGTACATTGTACTTATTTTTCTTTTTCTTTCAATACTGCTTAAACTAGAGACCATTAACAATTTACCGATCTAATATTAGTTACCATGGACTCGTAGGATAAACATGTGTTTAGTGAGCGTAACGAACTAGCCAAAACTTCACATTGTTTAGGACGGCGGATGTTTTACGATATATATACGAAGAAAACCCGATTATCTGTTAATCGTTCCATTACTCGCGTTTCCCACTCCCTACGAAAGTTTTACGCTTCTCGGAAGAAAGCTTGAGAATGTCTCCTTGCACATTGTGACGTCTCTGATAATGCCTGCTCTCGTCTAAAAGCCGGGATAAGAGAATTATGTAGCGACTGAGCAGGGTGATATAGGCGTATGGAAGGACGATACTATCCAATTATAAGCTTAGCATTATCAAACATAATTATCTAATATTTCAAATTCATTGGTCATGAAACAAATGTTGTGTTGTTTTAGTTGTTAAGTATGGCTGTTGACTTTTTATGCCCCATTCGTTCATGTTAAAGTTTTTGGTCGAGGTAGTTTTTGATGAAGTTGAAGTTCAATCAACTTGAAGCTTAGTACACTTGTTCTCTATGACATAATCTATATAATTTTATGCCAAATAAGAGATTTTACCCTTTTTTTTTACTGTCAACTGAACATAGAAAATGATAGTGCGGATGGGGCCTCCGTGTACTAGGGACACATTCTTGTTTAGTTTAATGAAACAAAACCAAATAACTGTAAGAATATAAAAGTAATAAAAAAATATGTTTTATAATTAAGTTGTGTTCTTTTTTTTTTATTTGCATAGAGGAATTATATAGTATTTTCGCATTTAATAGACAATATATCATATGAAAATTCTAGTTCCACTTAATTGTACACACAATCAAATTTGGAAATTTACTGCCCAATCACTGAAATGAATCGCAACTCTTGTAAATGATATCTATTTTTTATTTTTTAATTTAATTTTTTTCAAAACTATTGGCACTTAAGAATATATAGTTTTATTTGCAGGTAGATCAAATTTGCATCATTCACCATAAAAGATTTTGTATCCGAAAAACAAGTATCTTTTGTTATAGTAAATAGAACACTTATAACATTTTTCAATTCAAAAATAAATGTTCAGTTGTATATGTTTATTATTGGCAAAAAGTACAACTGATAAATTGTACAAAGAAAAAACTAAAGTTTTGTTTTCGACAGCAATCTGTAGTGCCGACTAACACTCTAGTTGAACAAATATTGATAATTTTGTTTGAATTTTATGTATACTCGTTATTCGATTACCAATTATGTTTTTTGTTACAGATGTTGACCCTTTTATTGCAACAAACACTGAGAAAATTTACTTTGAACCCTTACTGAAACGTCTTCACATCCAAATAACCAGTCCTGCTCAGATTCAAAGAAAACTTAATTCAGTTCAGTTCGATGCCACGTCGTTGTCATTTCTCAGACGTTCCCTTTTGTTAGTTTATTGTTAAGACGTGGCGATCTTTCTGCAAAAACTTGTTTTAAACCTTTTGATGTCACATTATAACTTTCACGGTGATGTTGTTTATATCCGACCAATTTTAACTTACTGGTTCTTTGTATAGACCTAGTCGTTTAATTAATCACAAATATGTAATAACATATCTTAATACTGTTTTATCGGTATTAATATTGATATGAAAATGATGAATTAAAACAGGACTGAAAATGTTTTGTTAAACACTTTAATATCACTAACGATTCTTAATCATGCCGATGTTTATATTGTGGCATTGCATAAGGTGAAAGTTGTCGTATTGTTTATGACGTCTTTACATTAAATCTATTGGATGCAAACTGACTGATATTTTAATAAAGAAAACATCATTAATTAATAAGTTGTAATTGGCTTTTAAGTATTTTCCAGTAGCTACGCGTACTCTTAATTCGGTACATTGCGTTTTTGTTAGTTGTTACAATCTGATTTAATAGTCCTGTTTTAACATATATCATTTACAACTGTTTTTATTTACAACAGTTAATAATTGGAGATGCGGTTAAGAACCCACAAAAAATATCTAATGACATTATCAATTTTTTAATTTATGCATTTCGAACATGTTCAGAGTAATACTCGATTATTACAGTATTCGATACATCCCTTAAAAAATACACAATAAATAAAGTAAGATATAAGCCCACAAAAATAAATAGATTAACAGAGCATACATTTACCATCAAATTTTAGATATTGTAAATTTGCCGTCGTACTTACAGTACTTGATTATATCCATAGACAATACCTTACAAACGCCTGTCTATTCATCATGAACACAGAAGCAAACTTTAACTGTCAGTTCACCACTGTTTATCAAGCAATTATTTCATTTCATTATAAAACTCTTTATGAAAATTCTAATATTGATTTTAGCTGACATTTACAAAAACAATGTTCGTGAGGTACAATACCCTGAAGAGCATATGTTTTCTTCATGGCTAAGAAACAAGTGTTAAAGACAACGATGACTTTCCTTTACAACTTCATATCCCTGACTTGGTACAGGCATTTTATTATAAAATTCGTTTAGGTATTTTAAGTTCTTAATGCTCTTTAATATCGAAATATTTGTTGCCTTTTAACTTTTTTTTAATCGAGCGTCACTTATGAGTCTTTTGTAGACGAAATGTGCGTAAGGCGCAAATACAAAATTTCAATCCTGGTATCTATGATGACTTAAATTATACCTAGCTAAACTTGTATAACAGTCGTATTAAATTCCATTATATTGACAAAGATGTGTGAATAAAACAAACAGGCATAATAGGCAAACATGTCAAAAATAGGGGAACAGCAGTCAACATTATGTTTTTCTTAATCACTTTCAAAACAAACATATATGTAAACAAACATTTTACCATGGCACAAGAGGAAAACGATATTCAAACTCACAAATCGAAAAAAAAACTGACGATGCGATGGCGAAAAAATGAAAAGACCAAAAAAGAAACAACAGTTGACATCGCTCTGATTTTAAACATCCCGTATTTGTGTTATTGTTCTATGATAGTTTTTGTATTCTTGTCTTTCAATTTTGCTGACATGTTTCGTCTAAATACCTTTTTGTGTTTCTTGTTACATATAACATGGCTCTGTACATCTTGGCAAAGTGTTATTGTGTAAATTTTCGGTACACATTTATTTGTTTTTATAATGATTTAGATAAAAAAAAAAAAAACGTTGACTGCTGTGCCCCTACTTTTGACATTTTTGTCTATTATGTCTGTGTTGTTCACACATCGTTGTTAATGTGGAGAAAGTTTTATGTGACTTTCATACAAGCAAGAGGTTTAGCTAGCTATAAAACAAGGTATTAACCACAATTTTCTACTTAAGAAAATGCCTGTACCAAGCCAGGAATATATCAGTTGTTGTGTATTCGTGTGATGTTTTTTATGCTTTTGAATTTGCCATTTGATTAGGGAATTTCCGTTTTGAATTTTCTAGGGGTTCAGTTTTTTTGCTATTTTCCTTTTTACAAAACACAACAAATAAAACTAAAGACTGAGCAAAACAAACCCACATAAAAACAAAGGGTGATTGCAGGTAATCCGAAGGTGAAGATCATGCTACATAAAGGGCACCTGTTTAAATGCTCATGTAAATAGAAACCAAATGTTAATTCTAATTCTGATAGTCACATTTGTGGAAAAAAGACGGGATTATATTTTCAACCGTCATATATAACTTTAAATACCATCAAAAAACACTTACACTGTACATTCTTTGAATATATGTTGCTGATATAATATTTTAAATGTTTTCATTTGTTTTTTTTACAAAATAGCATTTTAAAAGAAATTTTCTAAACTGTTTATAATATAATTTTATGACATCATGGAAGAATATTTTACTCTAGATTCTAATTGGTTTTCAGATTAATCTTCCAAAAATTTGAAATGTTAAATTATGCGTCACTTTATCAATATTCCTCCAATGTTACAATGATTGTTGCTGGGCTAATTTTCAGTAAAAATAGCTGGTGTATACAAGTAAATTATCGTTGTCTGGTTTCGTGATGATTTCAAATTATATCATTACCCTAAATATTGACTATTTATCCTGTCATGTTTCGGCTCCACCTCCCGATTAATTTACTTATTTACAATGAATAAATTACATGGCTCTATGTTACGATTATGGATTTCCCGAAGTGAATAAGTCAATGTATTAAAATACATACTTTTAAAATGGTCTAAACATTAAATTTGTTAAAAGTGTTAATCAGTATTAATATGTTTTAAATAGATACTTGTTTATTAAAAAATGTCCTGTTTACAATTTTTTCAGTTGCCCAGGATGCAAACTGTTGATTCCCGTTTACATTTAAACCTACTATCCGGGAAGCAGGAGGCTGAACAAGTCCACTGTATTACCAGAAAAAGAAGTACACGTATAATAATAATTATATACTTTTATATTACAACGAATGAAAAAGAACATCTTTCTTGAATACATTACTAGTAATAAATAATATACCATTATAACATAATCGAGTGCACCTCTATACCAGAATAACATAACATTATAACATAATCTAGTGCATCTCTAAACCATGGATAATCTTAATCAATAAAAAATAAAGAGATATAACAGGCAGACCACATAACATCGACAGGGTATGAGTGTGGTATGATAACAATTATAATCACATAGATTAGTCATCATTTGGAGGCTAAGTCAAAGGTAAAGATTGTCGTCTGTGCGTTAGTTGTTTTTCTATTTTGACCTAAATGCGCATTCCGGGTAAAAATGTAAGATACTAAAGCGAAATAGTTATTTCGACAAAAAAACTTAAAAAAAGTAATGTAATAATTGTTTTATTGTGAAATACTTTTAAGCGGAATGCTCTTTTGTTTCATAGAATTTGATAAAATATTATGATTTGATGGATTGTTAGCAGTTATGAAAATGAACGCATTATGACAATAGTTTAAAACTAGACAAATGTCATCTAGTGATAAAATATACCCCACGCACAGAGAGATATATGTCAATAACAGTTCAAACCGATCGAGATCAGTAACGTATGGTTCATGGCTGATTTATCACCCTCCCCCTTAAAAAAAGCCCAATTGTACAAAAAAAAAAAACCATCAAAAGAACAATGAAACAATATAAAGAACATAAAATTATAGAAAACTCAGAGAAAAAAAACCCAAACGAAAAAAAAGTAAATTGTATAAGATATATATACAAACAATTAAAAAATATCTAGTTCAGCCTACCAGACGGGCCAGTAACAGGTACTCGTAACCCCACATACCTTATCATTAGCCGTCTGTTGACTTTTCTACGCTGAAACTTCAAAGCCAAGCGCAAAAACACATTACCTCAAGCAACATCAAATTAATTAAATGAACCAGCATGGCTTTCATAACTAGGAATAAACATTGGGATTAAAAAGCAATTATCATAAATATATTTTAGCCGTTGATACTGATTTCCTCATCGATATCATTTTATTGTTGTTTGTTTTTTTCAAGGATAAAAGAGTAGCAAAAGATTCTATAGAGACATTCAAACACATATAGTGAAAATAAACTGACAACGCCATGCCTAAAAACAAACCCCTAAAAAAACAAACAAACCAACAGTAGTACACACAATACAACATAAAAAAAATCTAAAGATATAGCAACACACAACCCACTAACTCTAGTGCTCCGGAAAGGTCAGCAGCATCTGCTCGGTATGTGATAAAATAAGAGTTTCAAACCTGAATTAATACGAAAAAAAGAAAAATGTTTCCAAGGGACACAGATGCCCTTGCTTCTAATATGCAAGAATTACTAATGTACTAATTCAAACCAATTGAAATTTTGTTTTATTTGAAACAAACTACATGCTATTTTTTCCTGTATATTGTTATTTCAGATGATTTGGTGTGAGTACTCTCATTGTTCGTTAAACAAAAATTAAAAGAGGAAAATCGAGAACGATGAAAGTGTCACCATCGAAGAGCAATTTTGATCTGTGTGTGGTGATAATAAGTATTTTGTCTGTAGTTTTAAAACATTTGCCTGAAGCGTATCAAAGTTAGAGTTCGTAAATATTCACAACTTTGTTTCTTCATAAAGAGACATAACTCAAAAACGATGAATGTGATGCCACCCAAATTTTAACTTAACAAAGTGGTAAAAGAATTTCGTATAAGACAACATTTGGTTAAGCCACACCAAGGATATAGAATGGAAAAAAAATTCGGGACGACACTTGGGTAAACTTACAGAAGGACAAGGGTAAACTTAAATTTACCATTCGTTTACCGACTGGGATATGATTGCCAATAAAAACTCATAGAAGTTACCTGGCTCATAATTTGTACGACGGACATCAACATGAGACTCATCAGAGATCCCGGAATCAAAACAGTTGAAATGGGACAATCATATACGTATACGAAGTTGAAGACAATAAAAATCGAAAATTTCTAAATCTAAGTCAAATAAATTGTTAATGAATCTATACCTGATGGTAGAGACATCCTGGTTTTTTAAATGTTAAAATATTATATGAACGGTAAATTCACATATACTTTATATTTTCACTTTCACAAATACGCTGACTTTTGGGATAGTTATACCCTCGGGAATAACACACCAAGAAGCAATGGTATAGAGCCAGTTGTTGATAAAATCATTGAAGGAAATTGGATTATAATTTGGTGCGACAGACGCGTGTTTCTTCTTCATGAGACTAATTAGTGACCCTTAAATCACATGAAAGGCCAACCAAATAAGAAGTTGAAGAACATTAAATAAAAGTGATCCCAAAGGCTATTCCAAATGAAGATTTCGCAATTTTAGAACTCGGTGTAGAAATAAACTGAGTGATTTTTGTTAATAAGAAAATAATCCTCTAGACCAAATGATGCAGATGTAAGAAAGTAGGCAGTTATTATTAGAATAAGGAGATGTGCTATGATTGCCAATGGGACAACTATCCACTAGAGTTCACAAGAAGTGGGTATTAGTAACTATTTAACATTTAACAATGAGAAAACCATTAGAATAAAGTTAGTTAAAAACTATAAGTTGAAAACTGATTTTATAGCAATACAATTTACATTGTGTCATAGATAAAAATTATTTCGTTTAGTGTATATTCACTTGTTTGTGTTAATATATCTTTTGATTGAGTTGAGCAATTTCAATTGATATTTTATAGTGTAATCTTTCTATGTTGTGATGTTAGACTATTATTTCAGGTAAGGGTGGAGATTGATACTTATTCAAACGTTTAAATCCGCTGCATTTGTTCGCACCTGACCTAATACTTATCAAAGGTACCAAGATTATAATTTGATACGCCAGACGCGCGTTTCGTCTACTAAAGACTCATCAGTGACGCAAAAATAAAAAAGTACGAAGTTGAAGATCTTTGAGCCTTGAGGAACAAACATTCCTAAAAGGCGTTTCCAAATACAGCTAAGGTTATCTATTCCTGAGGAAGAAAAGCCTTAGCATTTCAAAATTTTAAAGTTAGTGTACTTAATTGTTTACAAATGTAAGATATTGAAGTGAGAATTAGTAAGTACAGTTGAATTTTGATGATATAAATCTTTGCTCATATAATATAAATTCACTATATAATCTTGATATGTGACAAAATAATGGTGTAAAGAAACATATGACTATGAGATCTATCAGGAAAGAGACTAATAAACTCATTTATGTGTCTTACGTTGTGTGTTTTGTTGTTGTCAGGTTTATGTTTTATCCCGACATGTCTTTAATTTATTATATACGTAACTGTTCAGTAATCATGTTGTGCAATTTTTTCAATCCCAATACATGCATTAACAGCAAGTATGTTTCTTCTTTTGTAATCATCAAGGGAAATCTCGTGACGTTTTGTACACAACTTCAATGTAGTGAGAATAGACATGAAGGATACGAAAATGATTAAATTTCTTTCATCTTCGTACACCATATACAAATAAAAATAAAGAAAGAAGAATTTGACACCGATAAAGCCATGAAATATAACATATTTTCAAGACAACATCAATAAAATGTCATCTTTACAGTAAAAAACTGATATGCCAACATTTATGACACCAAATGTTTTAAGCATTATTGAGAACGATTTTTTTATATGTTAATCTTGTTTCGTGTTAACTATAGATAGTGTATGACTATTTTGATGGCAATTTCTTACCTTATTTGAGATGTTTTAGTGACCCAACAGTTAACATATAATAGAAATTTATGATTGGTTTCATGGCAGCAGAAGATAACAGCACTTACTAAATAAAATACACATAAACTCATACGAAGTGTCTTCAAATGCAAAAACTTTTCACAGTTCTAGTGACACTGGTTTAAGCACACCTTCCATTAAACGAAAACATAAATACAGTAACTGTTCATGAATCAACATGGTCAAGCACAACTCTAAAAATTTATAAATTATAAAAGGAAAAGGTAAAAGGGAAATTCATTTAAGATTCGTTATGAATTTTGAAAATATGCGTTATAAGAGAATATGTGTGGAAAGGTACGTAAACCAAATTAAAACAACACCAGTTTCTCCTTTAGAGTATATCACAAAGCACAGCACACATTTTATTAAGAGCAGACGATACAGTTTTATTCTATAATTAAATTTTGATGAAAATTTGCATAGAGGATATGTTTCAAATCAAATACGTTATACAAAATATACTTTCATGTGCTACTTTTTATATGTCGAAATTATATATTTGCTCAAAAATTTGTGGACGTATTTTTCCTTTCGACAGAAATAAATAACTTTTTTGTTTTAAATGATAATAACAATGTGTTATTTTTGTTAAATTATTTGTAAATTCTGCTTTATATAAATGTTTTACAAATTTCTGCATTTTATTTTTACAAATTACTCATATTTATCACATGTTCATGAATGTAAAAAAAAAACGTAATTGTTTGCTGTATATTTATCAAATTAAAAAAATATATGCATTATTGACTTTTTTATGTAAATTGATACACATTTTATTCATACGTTATCAGACCAAATGTCATTTAAAAAAAAGAGGGGTCCATGAACTCATTTTTAAGATAAATCAGTTGAAAGATAAGATAAGATAAGATAACTTTATTAGCACTAACGCATTGACAATAAATGGTTATGGCAACAAATTAAAGACAAACTACAATAACATATATACAATGAAGGAGTGACAGTGGATAATTATGACAGAAATATATAAAAATAAAAGAGAAGCATATACATTATTACAGAAATCAAGTACCTTTATAATGAGTTTCTCACCAACAAGCATTCATTCAAATAGTTGACAACAATTTTTAATATTGTTTGGGAATTACTATTTATAATTGATATAAGCAAGTTATGTGATAAAGAAGGTAATTTGTTGTTCAATAGGACATTATTTAATTTTTTAATGAGGTTATCTCTCACATAGTTATAAGAGGAACATTTAAAAGAAAATGTAGTTCATCTTCAATGTCTCCATTGTTGCAGCAAAGACATATCCTACTCTGCTTTGGTATTTTTAGATATCGCCCTCTTTCAATAGATAAATTATGAGCACTTAACCTCAATCTTCATAATGTTGATCTACTAGTATCACATTTGGATTTGCATAGATCAACATACGAGGGTCTTTTATTTTGTTTATATAGTATATGAAAAAGTTTAATTTTTTATTTTGATTGATGTCAGTCTCTTGCTTCTGGAAGGCTATATCGTTGATTCTCTCTTGAATGGGTTTTAAATATATTTTATTATCAGTAGGATTTAGATTTATTATCCAAGAGTTATTTTTTTCAGTTGCTTGATATAAATATTTAGGGCAAGTGAATTATTTGACTCGAGTATATGAAGCCAATATTTTATTGTTGAAAATTCTATTCTTGTATATAAAGACAATCTATTCAGCTCAGCTAAACATGCAGCATTTGATGCTTTACAATGTACTCCTACAATTTCATTAATAAATTTATACTGCAAGTGTTCAAAGAGATCTGAATCCCTGTGTTGTTTGCCTATTCCCCATACTTCACTACCGTATAGAGCAATAGGTACAACTAGGGAGTCAAATAATTTTTCTAATAGCTTGCATTGGGAATTCAGTCCAATTGTTTTTTTTTAATTTTAAAAAGTGCTTTTCTACCCTTTTCAACAAGCAATGAGCTGCACAGATTTAGATGTCCTGTCATACCAAGGTAGCAGTATGATTTGACAGTTTCCAGGAATTCGTTATTATATCTAAAAAAATTATTATGGGTTTTTCCATTTGAGTTAAATATAATGACTTTTGATTTGTTTATGTTCACTTCTAGTTTCCAGCATTTACAAAAATCACACAAAACATTTAAAGCTGTTTGTAATCCCTTTTCAGAATTTGATAATAAAACTATATCGTCTGCAAATAAAAGGGAATTTATTGTTGTATCTCTAATTACAATGGGATCTGTATTAGCATCTTGGAGACTTTTAACCAAATTATTTATGTAAAGATTGAATAATAATGGAATGAGAACATCTCCCTGTTTAACGCCACGGTTGGAGACAGATTCTTCACTGAGACCATTTTGGAATTTAATTCTACATGTAGTATCGTCATACTTAGAATGAATTATATTAAAAAGTTTACAGAGTAATTTAAGTTCCAAAAGGATATAAAATAAAATAAAGGCTTTCCTGAGATCAACAAAGGCAGCAAACACCTTCTGTTTCTTATTTTTCTTTTGTTCTATTATAAAATAAGGTGAAGATGTGATCTGAGGTACGGGATTTTTCTTTAAATCCAATTTGGTTTTCACTAATAATGTTGTGTTCATTCATGAATTTTGTAATTCTCATATATATAAAATCATTGAACAACTTTCCCAGATTAGAGGTTATAGAAATACCTCTGTAGTTTGAAGGGTCCGGCTTCTTGTCCTTTTTGTGTATTAATGAAATGAAACTTCATTAAAATTTTCATTCCATACCTTAGGAAATGTTCCTTCTTTGAAGATAAGGTTAAATAATTTAGTTAAAGGGTCAACTAGTACAGGTATACCATATTTAATCATTTCATTTGAAATCAAGTCCTTTGCACTGGATTTACCATTTTTTAAGGTTTTAGAGGCTTTAATTATTTCATCTGATGTTATTGGTTGGTTATAGGACATATTATCATTGTTTTTGAGTGCATTTATTAGCTCATCTAATTTTTTAAGGATAGTTTTATGAAATTAACTGTCCTTTGGTTGAGCTTTACAAGAATTTAAATTTTTAAAGATGTTATAGAATGTTTTCTCGTCCAGATTTCTGTACTATTATTTTCTGATGCTCGTTTCAATTTATTAAGTACATTGTAAGTCCCAGAAGGATGTTGGGTCACTTTTGATATTATTGGAAGGATCAGAACATATTTTATTTATTCTTCTTGTTTACATTTTCGCCTCAATTTTGAGCGATAAGAGTAGTATTCTTTTCTGTTAGCTCCATTTAATGGAAAGAAGTAGGTCCAGTAAGACCCCTTTTTGGCCCCAAAATATAGCAGTTTTACAAAATTGTTAAAATGTTAACTTTTAGTTATTCATTAAACAGTAGAATGCTTCTGCTACATACATATGAGCTGTTTTTGACAATACAATGCAAATATATCGGGTACTAGCACCATCAAGTCATGCTAAATTACTGAAATCTTCACAATTCTAGCATTATAGTTAAATCTTAGACGGTTTTCGTGTAAAACGAAAGTGGCCGCATTCGTGTTCATCCTTAATATTAAAATGTAAGTTGTATTTTATGATAATACATAACATATATAAAGGTTGAGGATGAACACGGATGCGGCCACTTTCGTTTTTGACAAAAACCATCTGAAAATTGACATTTTTCGGCATATTTGGTAGATTTTTCACATTTAAGCTTGAATCGGATCGTTTTTAAAGACTAAATCAGTTAAAATCTTTCACATAAACTAATTGATTCAAATGAAATAGACACTTAAGTGTTTAAAAAGTGGTCAAAATCTTTCGTCAGATGAACCTGAAATTTGAGGCCAAAATTATTTATAAGAAAGACATAGTGCTTAACAGTTTTATATAAGTCATCGCATGAACCTGAAAACCCGGGTTTTCTTTTAAATGATAACTAACAGTCGAAAAATGCATTTGTCCTTCTAAGTCACAGTTTGACGTCCCGAAAATAACAATATACGTTAGAAACGTCATTACCTCCCCTGTATCGTATGCCCTTAATATGAATGACACAAAAAGATGTGTAATGCCATTTTCTAATTATTAAGATGTTGATGTTTTTTGTTGCTTTGAAGGAGTTGTGATTGCTTTTATGTTATTTATAAGCGCATTTCTATCTTTTATTCCGTTAATGAAAACAAAGTGTAAATTCCACTCTTTTATTTTTAGAAAAACAAACTGAATTGGTTTGAAGTTATCCAAGGTTTTCAATATTATATAATTGTCTTCTGAATGAGCGAGATTTTGTTTACTTGTGCGTATGTGCGTGTTCTTTTTCTAACTGTCAAACCACAATTACCAAATATATATTGCTTTACTTGCAATGGTAAAAATGACAACACTTAAAAGGTATGGCTTACATACACTAGATAATAGTTGTTTTTATTTTATAAATTATACATGTTGTCAATCTCACGTTGATTTAAGAGATAACTGTATTGTATTTGAAGCTTTAAGGACGTCCATCGGTAATTTTACTGTCGCAAATTTAGTTTCCCTGGCGACGCGGAGCGGAGACAGGTAAACGGGTATTTGCGACAGTAAAACTACCGATGGACGTCCGCAAAGCTTCAAATACAATACAGTTATCTCTATTCTAATGCAAATCGAGTTCATAATTGAATTTCAATCATTATTTCAGTCTTAAACGTTCATTAAAGAAAATTCCGCGAAAAGATGTTATCTTCTTTGGTCCCTACACTAGGTGACGTCATATGTATGCTTCCGGCGTCAAACATAAACACCGGGCGTTTTCTGGATTATGTGCCGCTTCAGAATGTAATAAAATTTGATAAAAAGAAGATTTTTAGGTGCAACATGTGAGTTTTTTGGCTTATTATTGTAGAAACTACATGTCAATACATTCAGCAATTCAAAATGTCGGCTTCCTTAGTTACAGACAAGGAGATAGAGAATTTTACGCTTACTGTCATCCAATCAGAACCATGGATACAAAATAATTGCATTAGAATTGTGATTAGCATGTCATACTCCGGCATACCACGAGGAACAGAATAATCAAATTGGTTTTATATTACAGTCGATGTAGGAGTTTATCGATTTCAGTTGATTTTCACTTAGTTGACAAAGAGCAGTCTCTACAGTATATAGTTTTCGTCTTTATGCCCCACCTACGATAGTAGAGGGACATTATGTTTTCTGGTCTGTGCGTCCGCTTGTATGTTCGTTCGTTCGTCTGTTCGTCTGTCCTTCCGTCTGTCCCGCTTCAGGTTTAAGTTTTTCGTCAAGGTAGTTTTTGATGAAGCTGAAGTCCAATTAACGTGAAACTTGAAACTCAGTACACATGTTGCTTATGATATAATCTTTCTAGTTTTAAAGCAAAATTAGACTTTTGACCCCAATTTCACGGTTCCACTGAACATAGAAAATGAAAGTGCGAGTTTAAGGTTAAAGTTTTTGGTCAAAGGAGTTTTTGATGAAGTTGTAGTACTATCAACTTGAAACTTAGTACACATGTTCCCTATGGTATGATCTTTCTAATTGTTATGTCAAATTAGATTTTTTTATCCAATTTCACGGTCCATTGAACATGGAAAATGACAGTGCGAGTGGGACATCCGTGTACTTTGGAAATATTCTTGTTTGTTTTTTTTTTTAAATCGGACACAATTTCTGGCGAAATATAATTTTTTTACATGATCAGCAAATTCAGCTAAACTTGACATGATGATACTTTCCTACATCAAACTACAAGAAATAGATGATCTTATCTCTGATTTGGTGAAACCTTTTGGAATCGTAGGCCTTCAGTGCTCTTTACCTTCCATTTTTTTTAGGCTTTTTAATTAACATCACTATTGAGTGTTTTGTGGCCAAAATGAGCGTCTGGTGTACAGAAATTTAATCCTGGTACCTATATTGAGTTTATTTACAAATATTATATTGTTATAAGACTATAGATGTACGTTCAAACCCAATTTGAAAGCAAAACACGAAACGCATATTGTTAAATATTTCTGTATAAATAGTTGTAATGAATATACCCCCCTTTCATATGGCATATTATAACATCTACTATTTTGATGTGAATTATATCAATCTTTCTTTAAAGATGATAAGAACCGAGTTTTTCTAGTAATGCATATGAAACTTGCGAAAAAAATATGCGTCTTGTCTGCTATATATTTCTAGAAATGCGATTGATTCAAATCAACATCGTGGAGACCGTGCATATTTCATATGAGGTTCTTAGAAGCCGTGATAGCAATTATTTTGTTCTTGTTGCTATAAGTAACAGCAACAAAAAGGACTCAATTTCCCGGAAGAATAATGTCTTAACTGTATTTACAGATGCAGAAATTTCTATTGGGATTATACAATTCATTCATTATTGAATCAATATGCGATGTTACATTTGTTAACCTGATGTTCTCCTAGCAAAATGGATTAAGTTTAATACGTAATTAATCAGTTTTTGTCATCTGAACATCCGTCTTGATTTGAGATGTATTTTTTCTTTTTTAGTCTAAATACATAAAACATAAAAGGCTATATTCGATACATAATTATTCATTTAAGCCTACTAGTTGATAAGATCGATCTTTTGCCACGCGTAGCCTAGCCGTTTTGATTATTATTTTTTTTTTTAAAGTTCCACAACTTTGTTATTGATTAGACTTTTTAATCATTTCATTTTAAGCATGGCATTTCAGCATTCTATGTAGAAAAAATTAGCATTTAACATTGTAATGGAAGAATCGTATCATTGATGAGATTTTTCGTACATACATGGACGCCAGTAAATAGTTCCGCGAATCAACAATCAAGTTTCATTTTGTCAGTAATCATTAACTTTAATCAAAACTACGTTCCACAACACCGGAGAAACTAAAGTGCTATGAATATTAAAAAAAACAAACAAATATACAAAAATGGCAATTACCACATCAATGCGATATAGATGGACTGACAACAACGTGGCCACAAATCGAATGCCATCAGGCAGGGATTTCCCATATTGTAGTCTGCTAGATTTGAGTATGTTTTTACTTTATCTTTAGAACTTAATTGTAGTATTAACGTCATTCAACGACAATATTATCTACTTATCTTCTGATTAACTTGTACAAACAAACAACATACTTCGAATGCATTTAATTTGATTCTATGTCTTGATATCGAGATTTTCATAACGATATTAAGCCTGTAAAAAGTTTTGTTTTGCAATAAACGCAATTCAGCACTTCTTTTACGTAACTGTAGGCAATACAAACCATTGATTTTGTCCTACCCTGCACTGAAATCAAATCGGTATAATACAATTACTTTTACTGCGGTGATACCGTAGCTGTTTGGCTGTCAGTCTCAATGTGGTTCATTCAAAAAGATATTGCTTCGGTACGGGGAATAATATACGGTTTTGTTTATGATTTAATCATGTACACTTACAAAAAATAAAGGTCACAATATCCTCAGACAAAGCAAACTCTTGCATATTTTAATAAGCTTATATATTTAGACCTTTTTCGTTTTTGTTTTCAAAAACTCTATGTACTAGAATTTTATATTGCGTGATTCGTAATAATCAATCTCTTTTAGCAAAAACAAATTCATTGGTTTGTACATTTTTCTCAGGGCATTCTTCTCTTTTCAAAACTCACATGGACACCACAATACTTAATAGGATCAGTCTTTCTTAAAAACACTCAAAAATCTTAAAAAATATATCAGCAAATAATCTCAAATCTTTTTCAACCTTTTATACAATTTTCTTCTGTTTGAGTAATTTCATGCAGAATTGGGCAATGGAAACACTTGGATAAAATTATACGCCACAAAAAATATCTAGGGCTGTTTAAATTTATGACATTTAGCAAATTAAAAGGACATTTCGAGGTCGGAAACATCTGAAATAGAAGTCATCGCTTTTTCCAGTTTAAGTTGAATATATTTACCATGTCTTACATAGGTTAGAATCGAGCGCATTGACGACACATTGGTACCATATCAAATATACTATACCAAGCACAAATATGAACGATATTTATTTCCTTAATTTGGCATTAGAATGTTTGGCAGTTTTAATCGAGTTGAGTTAAGCATGTAAGAATGTTGTAAGTTTATAAGCCTTGCAAAAAATAAATCGTTTAGCTTTAAGGGCACCTTAAATCTTTTTTTCAACTGATATACAATTCTAAAAAGAGCTGTATGGTATCATTGAATTTCAAATAAGTGACCGGTCTTGGTCAAAATTTGAGCATTTAAAAAATATTATAGTAGCATTCCAGGTGTTACAAAATGAAAATAAGAATTCATTGTTGATTGTGAGCGTTTTATGAAAGAAAAAATGTGTCGACTATTAACCTTTTGCACGAATTGCAGCATTGAAATCATTTTCATTCATGTTATTTTCACTTTAATGCACATTCAATTAGTCGTTTTCTTTGTAGGTTCTATTTTGTACAGAGTAAATAGAAGATCACGATATCAATATTCGAATATTTGATATTGTTTGAGTAATGACTTACGTTATAATAAAGTTAATACATTGTAAATATATTGAAACATAGCAATCTGAATAGTGAGTACACCACATCAAAGCGTCCAGAACTCTCAACAAGGTTTAGGAAATGTAATGCAATTACTTATAGTCTAAACATATATTTGTAGTTAATGAAGACGTTTGAAGGTTTGAACAATATTTCCTATCACTACCATTGAAAACATATTTTATTCTATTCTTTTTCTCTGTTAAGTGTTATCAACAAGATCCGTTTATTTGCTAATGATGTAAACTATTATTCTCAGAACATATGGATATAGATATTAATTTGTTCTTGTTATCGGATTTAATGGGGAGATATGAGATTGTATGAAAACTTCAAGAAATATCAAATGCAGTGGTAATTGATTGATTTTTCACTTGTCCTAATAAGTGTAGAGCATTGACGTAATAATTATTATCATCAACTTAAAAACAAACATATTCCCTTAACGGACAGATTCTGGAAATCATACAGCCCATTAAACTGAATTCTAAATTTTCTAATAGCTCATTAATCTAGCCAAACCGTTTCTTTTACTTGGAGTATTAAGGTTAATAGTAATCAAAGGTACCAGGATTATAATTTAGTATGCCAGACTCGCGTTTCGTCTACATAAGACTCATCAGTGACGCTTATATCAAAATATTTATCAAGCCAAACAAGTACAAAGTTGAAGAAGATTGAGGATCCAAAATTCCAAAAAGTTGAGCCAAATACGGCTAAGGTAATCTATGCGTGGGATAAGAAAATTCTTAGTTTTTCGTAAAATTCAATGTTTTGTAAACAGGTAATATATAAAAATGACCACATTATTGATATTCATGTCAACACCGAAATGTTGACTACTAGGCTGGTGATACCCTCGGGGACGAAACGTCAACCAGCAGTGGCATCGACCCAGTGGTGTTAATAGTTATCAAAGGTACCAGGATTATAATTTAGTACACCAGACTCGCGTTTCGTCTACATAAGACTCATCAGTGACGCTCATATCAAAATATTTATCAAGCCAAACAAGTACAAAGTTGAAGAACATTGAGGATCAAAAATTCCAAAAAGTTGTGCCAAATACGGCTAAGGTAATCTATGCCTGGGATAAGAAAATCCTTAGATTTTCGTAAAATTCAATGTTTTGTAAACAGGAAATTTATAAAAGTGACCACATTATTGATAATCATGTCAACACCGAAATGTTGACTACTGGGCTGGTGATACCCTCGGGGACGAAACGTCCACCTGCAGTGGCATCGACCAAGTTGTGAAAATAGTTATCAAAGGTACCAGGATTATAGTTTAGTACGCCAGACTCGTGTTTCGTCTACATACGACTCATCAGTGACGCTCATATCAAAATATTTATAAAGCCAAACAAGTACAAAGCTGAAGAGAATTGAGGATCCAAAATTCCAAAAAGTTGTTCCAAATACTGCTAAGGTAATCTATGCCTTGGATAAGACAATCCTTAGTTTTTTTCTCGTAAAATTCAATGTTTTGTAAACAGAAAATTTATAAAAATGACCACATTATTGATATTCATTTCAACACCGAAATGTTGACTACTAGGCTGGTGATACCCTCGGGGACGAAACGTCCACCAGCAGTGGCATCGATCAAGTGGTGTTAATCGTTATCAAAGGTACCAGGATTATAATTTAGTACGCCAGACACGCGTTTCGTCTACGTAAGACTCATCAGTGACGTTCATATCAAAATATTTATAAAGCCAAACAAGTACAAAGTTGAAGAACATTGAGGATCCAAAATTCCAAAAAATTGTGCCAAATACGGCTAAGGTAATCTATGCCTGGGATAAGAAAATTCTTAGTTTTTCGTAAAATTCAATGTTTTGTAAACAGAAAATTTATAAAAATGACCACATTATTGATTTAATAAGTCAACACCGAAATATTGACTACTGGGCTGGTGATACTCTCGGGGACGAAACGTCCACCAGCAGTGGCATCGACCTAGTGGTGTAAATAGTTATCAAAGGTACCATGATTATAATCTAGTACGCCAGACGCGTGTTACGTCTACATAAGACTCATCAGTGACGCTCATATCAAAATATTTATAAAGCCAAACAAGTACAAAATTGAAGAGCATTGAGGATCCAAAATTCCAAAAAGTTGTGCCAAATACGGCTAAGGTAATCTATGCCTTGGATAAGAAAATCCTTATTTATTTGTAAAATTCAATGTTTTGTAAACAGGAAATCTATAAAAATTACCACATTTTTGATATTCATGTCAACACCGAAATGTTGACTACTGGGCTGGTGATACCCTCGGGGACGAAACGTCCACCAGCAGTGGCATCGACCCAGTGGTGTAAATAGTTATCAAAGGTACTAGGATTATAATTTAGTACGCCAGACGCGCGTTTCGTCTATATAAGACTCATCAGTGACGCTCCTATCAAAATATCTATAAAGCCAAACAAGTACAAAGTTGAAGAGCATTGAGGATCCAAAATTCCAAAAAGTTGTGCCAAAGACGGCTAAGGTAATATATGCCTGGGATACAAAAAAATCCCTAGTTTTTCGTAAAATTCAATGTTTTGTAAACAGGTAATTTATAAAAATGACCACATTATTGATATTCATGTCAACACCGAAATGTTGACTACTGGGCTGGTGATACCCTCGGGGACGAAACGTACACCAGCAGTGGCATCGACCCAGTGGTGTCAATAGTTATCAAAGGTACCAGGATAATAATTAAGTACGCCAGACGCGCGTTTCGTCTACATAAGACTCATCAGTGACGCTCATATCAAAATATTTATAAAGTCAAACAAGTACAAAATTGAAGAGCATTGAGGATCCAAAATTCAAAAAAGTTGTGCCAAATACGGCTAAGGTAATCTATGCCTGGGTTAAGAAAATCCTTACTTTTTCGTAAAATTCAATGTTTTGTAAACAGGAAATTTATAAAAATGAACACATTATTGATATGCATGTCAACACCGAAATGTTTACTACTGGGCTGGTGATACCCTCGGGGACGAAACGTCCACCAGCAGTGGCATCGACCCAGTGGTGTAAATAGTTATCAAAGGTACTAGAATTATAATTTAGTACGCCAGACGCGCGTTTCGTCTATATAAGACTCATCAGTGACGCTCATATCAAAATATTTATAAAGCCAAACAAGTACAAAGTTGAAGAGCATTGAGGATCCAAAATTCCAAAAAGTTGTGCCAAAGACGGCTAAGGTAATATATGCCTGGGATACAAAAAAATCCCTAGTTTTTCGTAAAATTCAATGTTTTGTAAACAGGAAATTTATAAAAATGAACACATTATTGATATGCATGTCAACACCGAAATGTTTACTACTGGGCTGGTGATACCCTCGGGGACGAAACGTCCACCAGCAGTGGCATCGACCCAGTGGTGTAAATAGTTATCAAAGGTACTAGAATTATAATTTAGTACGCCAGACGCGCGTTTCGTCTATATAAGACTCATCAGTGACGCTCATATCAAAATATTTATAAAGCCAAACAAGTACAAAGTTGAAGAGCATTGAGGATCCAAAATTCCAAAAAGTTGTGCCAAAGACGGCTAAGGTAATATATGCCTGGGATACAAAAAAATCCCTAGTTTTTCGTAAAATTCAATGTTTTGTAAACAGGAAATTTTTAAAAATGAACACATTATTGATATGCATGTCAACACCGAAATGTTTACTACTGGGCTGGTGATACCCTCGGGGACGAAACGTCCACCAGCAGTGGCATCGACCCAGTGGTGTAAATAGTTATCAAAGGTACTAGAATTATAATTTAGTACGCCAGACGCGCGTTTCGTCTATATAAGACTCATCAGTGACGCTCATATCAAAATATTTATAAAGCCAAACAAGTACAAAGTTGAAGAGCATTGAGGATCCAAAATTCCAAAAAGATGTTCCAAAGACGGCTAAGGTAATATATGCCTGGGATAAAGAAAATCCTTAGTTTTGCGTACATTCAATGTTTTGTAAACTGGTAATTTATAAAAATGACCACATTATTGATATTCATGTCAACACCGAAATGTTTACTACTGGGCTGGTGATACCCTCGGGAACGAAACGTCCACCAGCAGTGGCATTGAGCTAGTGGTGTTAATAGTTAATCAAAGGTACAAGGATTATAATTTAGTACGCCAGACGCGCGTTTCGTCTACATAAGACTCATCAGTGACGCTCATATCAAAATATTTATAAAGTCAAACAAGTACAAAGTTGAAGAGCATTGAGGATCCAAAATTCCAAAAAGTTGTGCGATATACGGCTAAGGTAATCTATGCCTGGGATAAGAAAATCCTTAGTTTTTCGTAAAATTCAATGTTTTGTTAACAGGTAATTTATAAAAATGACCTCATTATTGATATTCATGTCAACACCGAAATATTGACTACTGGGCTGGTGATACTCTCGGGGACGAAACGTCCACCAGCAGTGGCATCGACCCAGTGGTGTAAATAGTTATCAAAGGTACCAGGATTATAATTTAGTACGCCAGACACGCGTTTCGTCTACATAAGACACATCAGTGACGCTCATATCAAAATATTTATAAAGCCAAACAAGTACAAAATTGAAGAGCATTGAGGATCCAATATTCCAAAAAGTTGTGCCAAATACCGATAAGTGATCTACAAGCCTGGTATATTTACCAGAAGCAGGACCTGCTTACACTTCCGAAGCACCTGAGGTCGCCCAAGTTTTTGTGTTCGTTTTTCTCATTTGTTTTGAAGATGCAATGTTGAATGACCTTAAATGTGTGTTTAATCTGTTCCCGTGTTTGTTTTTTGTCTATCGATACTCTGTAGTCCATTTGTTTCTTTTACCTGCATTAGATTATTTACGATTCAAATGTTTTGTACAGGTTTGCAATACTTTTGGTGTTTGGTTTTTACTTTCTTTTGCACATAGTACAGACAGATTCTGTTGTTTTTTTTGGATTTTCTTTTAGAAATTGTGTGTGGGTATGGAAAGGGGGGGGGGGTCGAGACCGGGTAAGTCATTAGCATATACATGGCGGATAAATAAATAGATTTCACAATTTTTGATATATTCATTATTCGTCCACAAATATATGATTATGTTTGCATTTTTATGAAGTCCATTCCCACATCTAACACAAACAGTTCTCGCTCTCTTTCTCCCATCCCACCCGTTTCTGTCTGAACAAACGCTACAATCTTTTTTCTTTCCGTTGGGTATCTTACGGAGTCGTATGCGCGCATTGTTTGGTTCCCGATTATGGAGTCTTTGCTGACGCGATAACAGATGCTCTTGTGCGAGATCCCCAATTATACTTTGCAGAAATGATAACATAGAGAGACGTGGAGCATCACTATTTTGTTTATAAAGTATATAAGCATTTGTTACCATTCTTTGTAGTAGATTGAATACAGCTTTTTTCCATACTTTCAATGTTTTTCTATCATCGACATGTGCGCTGACAAGCTGATTAGCTAGATCTACTCCTCCGATTTTTGTGTTATAATGTTCAATCAATTTTGGTTTCCAGTTATTATTAAGTTCGGCTCTACATGCTGTGGATAACAGACGGACAGGTTTCCTACGCCTAGCTTTTTTTATACACACATAGCAATAACTGTCCTTGTCTTAAAAACTTGGCTTCGTTTTCATTAATTGTCGGGTTTTTCATAGAGCTTGGCATGGCACGATTTTTACGTAAAGTTCCAGTCATGAATGTCCCTTTCCGCAGTAGTTCTTTTGCTAAATGAATTGACGTGAAAATGCTGTCTGTGACAACGTGGTAGTATTTAGTAAAGAGTGAATTTACTACGTAACTTTTCTATAACATTCCGGCAGGGGTTGGGTCATAACGTTTTCCTTTATATACATTAAGATGAACAATGTATCCCATTATTGATTCAGCAAGCACCCATAATTTAACACCGAATTTCGCTGCCTTTGAGGGTATATATTGAATCATTATTGACCTGCCCCGTGTTCCTATCAAATTTTCGTCTATGCTTAAGGATTGATTTGGTGTATAATATTGTTTAGATTTTGCATTAAACAAATCAACGAAGCATTGAAATTTTCCGGTCGGGTATACTGTGGATCATCACGGTTAGGAATCATAGCATTGTTAGGTATATGAAAAAACTTCAAAATCAATTGGAACCGCTTCCTTGAAAACATGTTTCTAAACCATTTTGTTGATTGGCTAGCAATCTTTGTATTCCAATATTCGGTTATAACCGGTTTCTTTATGATACCCATATTGATAATAACCGCTAAAACGCTTTCATATCTCTCAATGTTAAAACCCCAACTTTGAACCAGTCTTGCAGGCGCGAGAATCGTTGAATTCTGTCTTTACTAGCAACATAGACTGCTGCATACCTGCAAAGAAATTGGTTATATAAGTTTTCCATCGAAAGTTACTTTTTCAATTGAAACTGTTTGATTTTATAGAAGCAAGCGGTTATAATTTTCTCACGAAAATGTAACTTTTCTCCACGAAAAAAAGGAGCTAGCGCTAAGATAGTTTTTTTTATTGTTTTGATGAGAAATAAGGCAACACATCGATGATGAAGGGGCTCATTATCTTAACTTCTGACTTTTATATATAAAATGCCATATAACTTTTATAAAGCAAATACGCAGCTCAAATGTTCGACTTATGTCCGGTTTTAAATTATGAAAATGTTCTATATTTATCAATTCCTTGTTGCCAGATGTATACATAAAGAATGGATCGATAAAATATGTACATAATAGTACCTGCTGGTTTCTGTATCTATTTGTCTCAAGAAATCAATTGTCATAAACAGGAAAAAATAAGATATAGGTCTTGAATTCCTTGGAGGAGTGTCTTGAAGTCCAATATTCTCTGCAAAGTTCTGTTGCATTGATTTCATCTATTTCTGGTGGGTAGATTCTAAACCATGGTCGTTGGTTCGGCACATTTTCATCTTCGCTACTCTCCAATTCTGTGATCTCTAGATCTAGATCAACATCTGAATCTGTTTCACTTTCAATATCGAAAACTTTGGAATCATCGGAAATGTTTGACATTTTGGAAACGCAATGCCAATAGTTCCAAAAATGATGTCACTTTTTTTTTAATTATGACGTCACATAACGGTAGAAAAAAATCAAGCACTTTTCGAAAAATTATGAAAAGGGGGGGAGGGGGTTCATTGTTTTCATTTATTTTCTTTTTCAGAACCTTCCGCCGATAATTCTTTTTTCAATATTGCCTTCCCTTTACATGTAGAGCCGGCAAAACAGTATATATATTTTTTTTGGCGACGCAAGAAAAATAGCGCGGTCTATTTTATAAAAACTCAAATAATCAAATTGGGACAGAGTCACTGAGTGTGATCATTCATGAGCTTATAAGTACCCCTTTTTATCTACGTGTAGGTACAAATGTTTTTTTTTATGAATAATAAAATATACATTTTTATTCTCTCACATGTGTAACATTCCAAACACAAGATTTACCGCTATCGCTTCATGACATGAAATTATTTTATTACTCTCAATCTTCGTTTGCATCGTCCGTCCGTCCAAATTATGTATCCACATCTTCTCAGTAAGTAACAATTTTAGCTTTATTCCGGGGGCAGGGGATGTTTGAAATCAAATGCAGGACGGGGTTTCTTCGAGAAAATATCAAGGATGAGCAATTGTTAAAGTAAAACAGCCGGAACACAAAAGGGGGACACAATTAAAGATTATTTTAATTCAGAAAAAAAATTGCGCGCACCAGCGTGCCGAAAGACAAGGCCGAGATCGAAATTTTGCCTAAAAATTTTCTGAGTTGTTAGTTTTTGTATATATATTATGAAATATCAAGAAACTCTTGTCTATTTTCTTAGACCTCGGCGTTTTATAGTCTTTAGTATTTCTGGTAAAAATAATGATTTGAACCGGGTGGACCTCTGAGCAAAGTGTTCTATGCTTGATAATATTTGACATCAGACATAGCATGAGACGGGTGGCAAAAGGGTTTCGTAATGTGTATGGTGGCCGTGCCGTAAATTGGGCTTTGTAAAATATCTGATTTTTGCATTTTATGTATCAATACATTTTTCAGAAGGTATTATAGTTTTCCCCTCGTTTACATCCTACTACATGGTCTGCATAATTTGCATTGCATCACAATTTCAAATATAGCTAGACTTGGTGGTTTTTTTTTATTGACTGTATGTTTATAATAAATAATACCGTGTTATTGATTTTGATTTATGTTTCTGATGGTATATAATTTGTTATTGAAGAAACATTTATTTATATATATTATATAGATATCAATTTTAACAAGTAACATTTAAGAGATAACTGCATTGTATTTGAAGCTTTAAGGACGTCCATCGGTAGTTTTACTGTCGCAAATTCAGTTTACATGGCGACGCAGAGCGGAGACAGGTAAACGGGTATTTGCGACAGTAAACTACCGATGGACGTCCGCAAAGCTTCAAATACTATACAGTTATCTCTATTATAATGCAAAACAAGTTCATAATTAAATTTAAACCATTCTTTCAGTGTAAAATCTTCATTAAAGAAAATTCCGCGAAAAGATGTTATCTTTTTTGGTCCCTACACTTGGTGACGTCATAAGTATGCTTCCGCCTCAGACATTAACACCGGGCGTTTTCTGGCTTCTGTGTCGCTTCAGAATGTAAATAAATTTGATAAACAGAAGATTTTTTGGTGCAATATGTGAGTTTTTTGGCTTATTATTGTAAACATTACATGTCAATACATTCAGCAATTCAAAATGTCGGCTTCCTTAGTTACAGACAAGGAGATAGAGAATTTTACGCTAACTGTCATCCAATCAGAACCACTGATACATAATAATTGCATTAGAATATTTCATTATCCCGAAAATATCGTAATTGCCATATTACATGCTGTAAACCATCATTCATTTCTCAATAGAAGTTTCTTCTATTGTTGACGTCACAAAGCCTCGTTTACCTTCTCAACGACGTCCAAAACAAGCCTTGGCACTGAACGTAGAATTTTGAAATTTTACCGTGGCAGCGAAAGGGTTAAACTCTATTGATTTTGTCAATCAGATATGGTAAATTTGACTATTTTGTTGTTTGTAATCAAAGTCCTATGAAATTTGCACATAATTGTGTTTTGTCTGTTCATCCAAAATCTATTTTATGGAAACAGTTTTGTTTTGATTAATATACCAAATCGACATTTATAACTGAGTTTTGTTTATTGTTGAGGGTCGTAGAGTGACATATAGTTGTCGAAAACAAATTGACAACGCCATAACTAAAAAAGAAAAAAACATCGTGCACAAAACACATCATAGAAAACTAAACAATGAGCAACACGAATTCAATCAAAGTGCTCCGGATGTGTGGAATAAACGTAGTAAGCAGTATATGGACTTTGCGTTGTGTTTACTTTGCGTATTATATTTAAAAGGGCGAAGCCCATACAAGGTGAAAGTAACGTCACAAACTTGTGAACGAAAATACGGGAAACGTAACGTTATTATTTCATACTTTTCTCAATACACTGGGGCCCGCCAAGTGTATTTATGTACAAACAATGGCATATTACTTTAAATGATTGTCAATAAAGAAAAGAATTTTACACTTGCAGGAACCACTGTCTCTTCACATCACAAAAATAGGAATTTGAATAAAACTTTAACGAGTCCATGATTTTATTCTTTCCTTTGCACGAATTGATAACTTCCGCACACGCAATATTCTTGTCAGTATTTCTTCGTTGTTTTGTTCTCCAACATTTTCATCAGATGGTGTTACTTCGTTTATTTTTAGCGGATAGAGTTTGACGATCGGACGTGAGTTCATCCACTGTTCGTTCTGGTTATCGCCCAACGCACTAAACCATCGTTACCAGTAACAACTTCCTCCACTACTGCTGTTTTCCATTTAATTCGCGGTCTATAGTCATGCACTCGAACTACATCTCCTACTTTAATGTTAATCTTATTGTCTCCGGTCTTTTCATGAATTTTTTTTACTGAGGTTAAGTACTCAAATTTTCAACGGTTAAAAAAGGTTCAATAGTTAAGGTACCAGGATTATAATTTAATAAGCCAGACGCGCTTTTCATCTACACAATAAGTGTAGATAATAATTGAGCACGCTTTTGAATATCTGCAGCAGTCAACGTATATGTGTCGTTAATTTTGTACATATATATAGGAAGATGTGGTATGAGTGGCAATGAGACAACTCTCCATCCAAGTAACAATTAAGTAACAAGTAGACCATTATAGGTCAAGGTACAGCTTTCAACACGGAGCTTCGACTCACGCCGAACAACAAGCCATTAAGATCCCCAACAATTACTAGTGTAAAACCATTCAAAAGGGAAAACCAACCTTCTAATCTATATAAAAACCTAACATCATTACTCTTTTCACGATAAGTAAAGGCACGATTAGACGTCGGAATTGGACCAGACAACAAATAACCAAGTTTTGACCATTTCCTCTTAATATTGTACAGACCTTCTAAAATTCAAACTGACCACACGCACGATACACGCACGGTGAATGCACGATACACGCACGGTACACGCACGATACACGATACACGCACGATGAGCGATGAGCGTTACACGGAGGATTAACGCAAAATGAATGATGAATGATGAACGCACGATACACGCACGATGCACGATGAATGATAAATACACGATACACGCACGATACACGCACGCACGATACACGCACGTTGAATGATTCATTGACGACTGAACAACGAACGCTTTTTACACGATTTTCAAAGCTATTTTATTTAGAATAGTATTTAAAATTGATATGCATTTTCATTAAAGGCAATACTTGTAGCTGTTTTGCCGATACCAGCATAATAGATAATATGCTATTTTACCAGCTCAGATTCAAATAACTTAATTAAAGTAGGCTATTTTATAGGCACCGGAAATATTTGTGAACTTGGGCAGAAGCTCCTAACAATCAAAATATAGTGTCTTGATTTTGTTCAGCCCGAAAGTTCAAGTTTACGGCAAACGAAGGCGAGACATTGTCACGGTTCCGCGAAACCCTTACTAATTTTATTTCATACAGTTAAAAATCTAAATTTTATTTTTATGCATACAATGTCCGACGCATTATATCTACAGAGAGTGACTGGTTCTAGAAATTATTTCAACTACATGTTTGATATAATTGATTGCAATAAATGAATGATCTATGTATTTTCATTTAAAAAAAAAACAGCTTAACAATTTTCTATATGTTTTCATTAAATCATAAACCGATGCATATTAAATGATTTTTTAAAAATTTAAAAACATATTTTTATGGTAAATATATCTAAATGTCTGGGTTATTTTCTTCTCCAAATAATTATTTTTTTCATTTTTTAAGGTAATAGTGTTATCAGTTATGTAATTTGACAAGTGTCTTATAGTTCAGTGATTTTCGGAAAAATGAACGAAAACCGGCACAGGCATTGTTCAATTATTATTTGTGATCTTTTATTGATTAAATTTGAATATATGCATTAAAATATCAATCTTGATCTAGATAAGAAATTGGTTTACATTGCACATCACTCTTTTAGTCCTTAGTAGCATATTATAACATATTAGTGCACTTAGGAGTCCTTAGTCGTGTTTAGACGCACCATTTTCTGCTCTTTGGTTGGATTGTTGTCTCTTTGACACATTCTCCATTTCAATCCTCCATTTTATTCAATTAGTTGTGATTCTCTTTATCTCTCTGTTTGATGTTTTTGCAGACAAAAACAATTCGCAGAATTAATCTAAAATAGCATTAAACTCTTTCTTCTAAAAACTTTTAGCATTTAACATTTTTTTCGGGATTTAACCATTAGCTTAAGAGCATATGTTCATTCTTTTTAGGAATTCGGCTTGATACCGTATGGAGATTTTTGTTCCAACTATTATGAAGAAATTAACGACTTTTTTTAACTAGATAAATATTCAACAAAAATACTGTTTTTTCTAAATCAATTTCTTTTAACAAAAATCAATTATTAACAAAGAATTGTTACACAAATGTAGTAAGAACCCAATTTTGTAACAAAGATATTTCTTATCTCTTTACCGAAATCTGCATATCTTTATATTTTGAAACATAAAATGTTAAGGGTGTCTGCTCAAAGGACAGAAATGTCAAAGAAACCGAAATATTAAGTAAATGTCGAATAATTCAACCCCATTTGTCTTTTAAATTAAGCACATGAAGATATATCTTTTAGCGCATATACACATGTACAAATTGATTTTGTAAAAAATCACTGTCGGTCTAAAACTGTATAGCATGCCCATAAATGTCCTAAAGCTTTAAATGTCAGATCATGAGGTCTGAATTGGGAGTCATTATTTCTGTATTCTATAATTTTAGGCAATTTGTTTTATAATTCGTTTTACCTTTTGTCGATCATTCTTTATTCCATATATTCTAGTACCTCATCATTTTCTTTTCTATTTGTCTGGTTATTTTTTGTATTCTTTATTTTTTGTCTATTTTCTTCTATAAACCCCCATTCACACCCTCATGTATAATGGAAGACGATGCACATTTTGGTATACATACCACCCGTTGTCACTTTCACCTGACATACAAATCACATATTGTTATTACGGCCCGTTATTTCCACCTGGACACAGGACTTATATAATATATATATTACGTAATAATAACGGATATAGTAAATTCAGTAGAATATAACATGTATCAACGCACTGACTCCTTAAATGTATTTTGTACTGACAATTGTAAATAGTATTTTTAGTTATTTTAAAACTAAGAATGAAAATCGAGAATATGTCAAAGAGATAAAAACCCGTAAAGAACAATTGACAGCCGAAGGCCACCAGTTATATTTGCTAATGTTTTAGTTTCGAATAAGGCAAAAGCCATTGTATTTTCAGAAAATCTCTAAACGGATAATGAGAATTTAGCGACCTTGACTTGCTAACAGCCCTAGCACTGTACATGTCTCTAAACATTGCCGAATTTAAGAGCCTATATCAATTAAGGGATATGCTACCTAGCTTTTGGTGTTTACAAAAATATCCATTTCAGAACCAAATTGTGACTTCTTTATATTTATACCAAAATTGAGTTCAAGGCAGTATTTTGTCGAAGAGAACTATTACCCAAAGTGCAACATGCGAGAAGAAGTTTCATTTCCCTTATTGTTTTTAGTGATGTGACTAATATTTCGAGGTTACGTCACGGAAATATATCTTCAATGAAAAGGTGCAACTGGGTGCTTCCCTAAAAAACAAATTTAAAAAAATCTAAATATATAAAATGACGGGTATTCGTCAATCAGACAGCAATCCAACATATGAACATAAACTCAAGAAAGTTACCTGACATCTAGAATAAGAGGTACATATATATTAAGCATACATGTAGCCCGCGCTGGTATCAACTTACTGAGTTGTGAGTAAAATTCAATATACATGTAGGACTGTCAAACGGGAAATACACAAAGATTTGGTTTTATACGTACGATTGAGTATCATTCCCTAAATACATACGGGTCCACAAACTATTCTTACGATTATATAATGGTAAATGAGGATCTCATTAGAGGAACAAATTAAGTAACGATACATGTAGAAGCAAGAATAATTTATACTTGCAAAACATCAAATAGGACGATCTCTCAATAAGAACGCAGCAAGTTGAACTTTAACATCCATAGGCAATAACACTGTAGTAAATGCTTTATATACGGACATTGAAACAAATATACTGCTCATAATAATTGCACATATGTAGACTTTAATTAAGATATCCCGCGTTTTATAAACCATCGCACTCCATTGCGCCAAAGTCTACTGGTCTGCGCCGAAGTGTGCTGAGCTACTATTTCATTATTCAACCCAATGTATTAAGACCGTTTTGAGCTATAAAACAAAGGCAACCCTTTATAGATCTTTATACTAGTCAAAAATTGCTTGGTCTTGATAGATGCATACGAAACTTCAATTAATTGTTTGTATTTTTCAATCTATTATATCCGATAAAAATGAACAAAAATGGATAAAAACTACTGATTTTTCTATGAAACAAAATTTATCCTTAATGGAGTCTTTGTCATATGGATTCATAAAGGACAAAACAATCTCCTCAGTAACAGAACAAAAAACACCCCATGGTAAAAAAAAAACGTGTTCAGCTTGACTTGTTCGTGGAGTGTTTTCAAATTCTGGTATTATAATACTTTATTGTTTCCAGTTAATCGCCATTTTGAATACGTGTTTTATAGATTTGCAAATGATACTTGTCCACACATGAACATGTTGAAGCTGGTTATAAGGTTTCAATACATATGCGTACAATCGTTCTTTAAGTTTTTGAACATACGTGTTGAAGTTTTGATAACAAGAAAAAGATGTGGTATGATTGGGGATGAGACAACTCATCGCAAGAAATAAAATGACACAGAAGTTTTCACCATAAGTCACCCCACGGCCTTCAACAGTGAGTAATGAACATACCACAGTCATTATTTCATAAATTATCTCATACAATATGTTAAACAGACAATTTGTTAAAAAAAATCGTAAAGGTTCCGCGAAACCCAGTGTCTCGCCTATTCTTTCTGTTAATCGCATGCTCAACAAAAATGAGGAAAATTTATATAAATCAATAAAATATTCCTGTTGATACTAGCTTTTGATTGAAAAAAGCTTCTGTCCAAGTTTGGTAAAAACCCAGGACAGTTTATGAATCTGATAAATGTTTAAAAAATTCTTGATACTATCTTATGATTATAAAGAAGCTTCTGTCCAAGTTTAATAGAAATCAAGGATAGTTTAAGAAACGTTCATTAAAATTTCAAAAACTTTAACCACAGAGTGAATGTTTGTAGACGCCACTGACGCCGACGGAATGCAGGATCGATTAGTCTCGCTTTTTCGACTAAAGTCGAAGACTCGACAAAAAAAACCACACAATTGAAATCAGATTTCTTTCTGACATACGGGCGCACTACGCTTTTTTTTAACCCGCTGTCAATATTTTGACGGGACGTTTAATGGTATACCAATGTCTGGCGTGGGTCCGTCCGCATGTCGCACTGTAACTTGAGAAACAATTTTGTTGGGAAAGAAATAAAACAACAGCAAAATTATTTTTCCTTTTTATCAACACATTTAATTATAAATATTTGAAGCATAAATCTTTTCGATACAATTGTTTTAAATTACTTAAAATAAAAAAAATATCGTCATTGTTTAATCAGTTGCTATGTTATTTGGCACGTGTCAATCGGTTCATTGATTTTCGGCATATCAAAGAAAACCCGGCACGTGTCTCAATAATGTCGAACATCTCGTTTAATTATGATTATTTTTCTGAAAATTTGAAATTTATGCATTAAATATCAATCTCTAACATGATATATAAAAATAATACATAAACAGCAAACCTTCTAGTCCATAGTGGCATTGTATAGTCAAAGCCTTCGTGCACTAAGGACTCCTTAGCAGTGTTTAGACGTACCGAAAAAATACCATCCGTCATTCTTTGATAATCATAGAAGGTTAACAACTAGTCTGTTTCCCGGCCGTTATTGAAATTCTTGACCATACCTTAATATTTGTATATTCCGAAGGCATACTGAATGTTTTACGGAGGGGACCAACCTAGTCAGTAACAACGTACTATTGTGAATTATTTTTCCGGATAATAATCTTTTAGGCATACATTAAAAACGGTGTCATTGATAGGCAACCATGAACACAATGAAAAATTAATCCGTGAAAGTTTTCCATGTTTATTCCATTCAAATAAAGACTTGTTATGATAATACCATATATTTAACGATTTTATAAAAAAAAAAAAAACAACAAAAAAAAACAAAAAAAAACAAGATTATATCTTAAACTTGTAAATCCAATTTCAAGTTTTAAAAGTCTTAATTTAAAATAATACATGATATATTTGCTTGATCTTAATATATTTGTTTTATTAAAATAATGCCTTCAAATACATATAATGTTTATTTTTATTCAATTTTCCACAAAACATTTTAGCTTTGTTTAAATGAAATTCAGAACAGAGAATTCAAACACTGTTGAAGAGAATATACATATTCATGTTAATTCGCCTCAGTTTAATTTGTTAATTCAAGTTTGACATTTAACATTTTAATCCGCAATCCACATTTACCCGACAATCTTGTATATTGTATTTTCTCAACAGAATAACATAACGTGCATGTGACCATCAGAAACTAAGACAAAAATGATATTTATAATGGTATTTATCAAAACTTAAATATTTGAAAATATCTTAGTAGCATATGAATTTGCCAAATAAGCGAAGAATTATCATCTAACCTTGGATTTAAAACCAAGGATTTGTATAGTTTCTTTTCGATAAAATATTGTTGGTGTTTTTGGCGACTATAGCAGCAACATTGCCGTTATTAAATAAAAATATAAAATTTTCGCTATCTGATAATTATAGGTTAAAATGCTCATTAAAATGTATAATATTTGTCTTAAAACTACATAGAATGACATGAAGTTCATCTTCAATAGTAGAGCTACAACACATGTCATCTCGTGGACTTCTTTTCTTTCATACTTTCCAGTTTCTATTTTTTTTAGTGGAGCTACCCCACATTTAAATTTTGCAAAAGCACATTTGTTTTTAATTGACATAATATTTTTAACAAATAACTACGGAAGCGTATTAGCGCCACACATTTTTTTTTTATTTTTCTTCCTATGTTTATGTTAAACGCAAACCTTTGCGTTATAACAAAAAACCCTTGCGTTATAACGCAAACCTTTTTGTGTTATAACGCAAACCTTTGCGTTTAACGCAAACATTTGTTTTATTTTATTTCTTATTCAAGATTCAAAGGAAACAGTAGTTATTAATGGAGGAGGCTGTATATAATAGAATTTATCACCTTTGTAGTAATTGCAAAGTAAACTGCTTGAATAATTAGATCATACCAATGACTAATAATGAGCAGAATAATATAAGAAGATGTGGTATGAGTGACAATAAGAAAACTCTCCATCTAAGTCACTATTCGTAAAAGTAAACCATCATAGGCCGAATTACGGTCTTCAACACGGAGCATTGGCTCACACTAAACAACAAACTATAAAGGTCCCCAAAAACGATATCTAAGTTACTACTAGTATACATATTACAAAGAAAATTGAGTAAATTGAGGTTATACCTAACAAAAAAATCAACCCTGCTAATATAGCTATAACCGAATATAAATATACTTCCAAAGTAAGCTCTCGTTTGAGAACTGTGTAAAGTAGATTACATTCAAACAAGCTACCATTTGGCAATTAATGTATAGAATGAAGATGTTTTATTAATAAAATTATGTTCTCTCTATTCAAATTGCTACCCAAGCATCTTAAAAATACTTCATTATATTGAAATGAAAATTCAATGACTTTCTATCAAAGAATCTTGATCAAATTCTGAGATTTAAAAAAATTGTTTCCTTATTAATAATTCATTTTAAAGCAGAAAGATCATTAAAATGTCTATTTGACTTGGAGGTTTCACAATTGTATGACATTATTTTTGATCTTTCAATTTTAATATGACTATATACTAAACTCTATCTATTTTCTTGTTAAATTATATACTTTTCTGATGCACAAATCAGTCTTAATTAATGTATAATTGCACTTCAATTATTCCATTATTCCTATGCATATTTATTATAATGATTTGGCCTTGTATGTATGTTTCTTTTTTTTTTATCTACTAGTAAATCACATCTGAAATGAATGACAGACGGACATATATACAAAACTTAATGAATAATTTAAATAAAGATATTTGCGTTATAACGCAAAGGTTTGCGTTATAACGCAAACATAGGAAGAAAAATAAAAAAAAAATGTGTGGCGCTTATACGCTTCCGTAAATAACAGTTGGCCAACAGTATATTTTTAAGTCCATTTTCACTCAGCTGAATAGAAGTTCAAATTTTAACTCTTCTGTCGTAGAAATGTCAATATCATGTTATTGTTTGTACGTACAACATGTATCATTATATCAAAATGTGTCAGTCCCAGTCAAGATTCACTGAATAACCATGAAATATTTACAGATGATAAAATATTTACACAAAAAGTCATGAATCTGTATGAATGTTATGTACGATGAAGTTAATTAAGTGTTCACAAGAAAGTAAGTATGACTGTAAATTTTATCTAAAGTCGGAACATACATATATATATATATATATACATATACTTTAACCGTGAGAAAAAATATAAGCTTTGGTGAGCTCTATAACCGACTATCATATAAAAACCGCAATGTATGAACGTTACACAATTAGAGATGAACGTTTGACAAATGCAAGTTATCTGATATACACAATTATACACGATTGACGAACGCACGATACACGGTTAAGAATGAATGATTGATACACGCACGATACACGCACGATACACGGTTAAGAATGAATGATTGATGAGCGCACGATACACGCACGATACACGATTAAGAATACACGATGCACGCACGTTACACGGAAAATACACGGAACGATGAATGATGAATGCACGATTGGTACACGCACGATACACGCACGATGCACGCACGCAACACGCACGATACACGATGAACGCACGGAATAATGGTCAGTTTGAATTTTAGAAGGTCTGTATCCTCTACGAAATCCCAATAGAAATCATCTCCGATGAGAAAGGAAATTTCAAAAGAAGAGTTGTCTTTTGTAAACAGATGAGCTAAACGTAATCATTGAACAGGTACTTGAATTTTCGTTCCAAATGGTGAATTTGAAATCATCCCTTCGTAAATTTTACGGACGCCATCACGAGTTGGCTGACCGTTATTGAATAAATAATATCACATATGTTCCTTATGTCGTAACTTCAATCCCCTTCCCTTTCATGAATGTGACCTACCGAATAAGACTATTTATCGAATTTGTTATCCCATAAGCATCACGACGGGTGCGACATGTGGAGCAGGATCTGCTTACCCTTCCGGAGCACCTGAGATCACTCCTATTTTTGGTGGGTTCGTGTTGCTTATTCTTTAGTTTACTATTTTGTGTCATGTGTACTATTGTTTGTCTGTTTGTCTTTTTCATTTTTAGCAATGGCGTTATCAGTTTATTTTCATCCCTCTTTTATGGCACTGGCGGCAGCGAAATTTCGATTTACAATTTACGGAATGGTGTGATCCTAAGCAGTTACAGCATAACTTTTTTGTTATATGTAACATTCAGGAATATATCACTTTAACTGTATTTGGCAAAACTTATAGGAATTTGTGGCCCTCAATGCTCTTTAACTTTGTACTCTATTTAGCCTTTTAAACATTTTTTGATTCGGGTCACTGATGATATAAAAAAGAAGATGTGGTATGATTGCCAATGAGACAACTATACACAAAAGACCAAAATGACACAGACATTAACAACTATAGGTCACCGTACGGCCTTCAACAATGAGGAAAGCCCATACCGCATAGTCAGCTATAATAGGCCCCGATAAGACAATGTAAAACAATTCAAACGAGAAAACTAACGGCCTTATTTATGTAAAACAATGAACAACGAAAAACAAATATGTAAAGCATAAACAAACGACAACCACTGACTTACAGGCTCCTGACTTGGGACAGGCACATACATAAATAATGTGGCGGGGTTAAACATGTTAGCGGGATCCCAACCCTCCCCCTAACATGAGACAGTGGTATAACAGTACAACATAAGAACGAACTATAAAAATCAGTTGAAAAAGGCTTAACTCATCAGATGGACAAACATACAAGTGGACGTGGCCCGGTACTTATACATCCCGACACAAAAAGAAACAAAGAACAGATCTGAGAGTACTCGCAGTTATCTGACGGCTAGCTCAAAGCCATTAACATGAGTCTTTTTTTTTAGACGAAACGCACGTCTGGCGTAAATATAAATTTTGATTTTGGTATCTATGATAAGTTAAATTAGCTTTTTGCAGGGTCATGTAAATTCTAGCAGAATATTCTCAGTATTTGTCGAATATTTGGTGTTTGTCTCTCACGGTTATCGAATGTATCGACTTAAGTCGTTTTTTTTTGTTAGCGCTTGTCAAACACGATGCGGACATTGTGATAGGCTGCATTAAATCCATAAACGACGACAAGCGTTGTCCAGCTTCAATTATAGTGATTTCTTTCAAAATTACACGTCTCAAATCAATCACTTCCCAATTATCGGAAACGTTTTCACGGGCTAAGTGTTGTCGTATTTCTGACAGAAGCTTGTTCAGTATTATCGAAATAAGTAATGCACCATACGATTCTCCGGAGCGGCCTAACGATTTTAAAAGACCTCTTAAATATGCCTCTCTAACTTGTCGTAATAACCATGCACAGTGAGTAGGTTGTTTTGTGGTGCTATAAGTTCTAGCATAGCTTGCATATAAGCTTTTGTAATCTTATGCGATTGTCTAAATCGCTCCTTTACATGTTTTTTTTTTAGCTTCCACGTAATTTGAGTTTGTGATCGATAACCCGTCAATAGTTCTTGCAGCATCATTAACAAGCTAGGATTTTAAATAACTAAATTTCTGTAAGTCTGTGAGTGTTACATTGTAATCTACGGAAGTTTCAAAAGAGTCCCAAATGATGGGTAGCGTAAGTTTCGGCAAATGGTAATTTTTGTTGCTAGGTTGCTGTATGGGATACAAGCTAAGTGTGTTGTGTACGGAACAGAACTGTGTTGATTAATGTTTTCAAAGTGTGAGAATGTAATGCGTGATCATGCTGTAGGATATTAGAACATACTTTGTTTGCAAATGTTTTCCGTATATGTCGTATTTTGGTGTTCAAAAAGAATTTGTACTCATTTGCATTACGAATTTCTTCTTTAATGTCCTCCTCCTTTAAAGAATTCATTATATCTTTGTCTAATGCACTAATTGTTTTGTGTTTTTGAATAAATGTTCAGCACTTTCTTCACTGTCAAAGTTTGAAGCATCTTCCACTTTCCGTTAAAGTCTCTTTATTGCATTTTTGTGACCGGCTCTGACTGATTTTAGCTTGCTGTCTGTCTTATCTAATGGTTACGGCACCATAAATGTATGGAATAATCTAAGTAAGTTGTATAATTATGTACTTTGCGTTGTGTTTACTTTGCGTGCAATATTTATCATGGCGGTAAATACGGGAAACGTAACGTTATTACTTCGTACTTTCTCAACACCGGAAACACTACGACGATCGTGGATAAATGTCTCATTGCAAACATACTGTATGTACCTTTTTTTTCTATTTTTTTTTAATTATTATTGGAGTATATGCACACCTGTCGGCTGATGTCATCAGAATTAAAGATAAACACTTTCTTTAGTTTCAAATTATTGTTGATTTTTTTTTGTCACACAAGAGTTTTATTTGTTTATCTATAAATGATTTTATATACTATAATGTAAATGGTTATAAATTAAATATCAGATAGAAAGTTTAAAATCAAATGAGAGAATTACAAAAGACTGATTTTTGAAAATAAACACGAAAATCTTGTAATCAAAACAGATTTGATACAGACAAAAAATTGAAGGAGACACATAACTAAATGATGACTTATAGTACTTAACAAAATAAACTTTCACGAAAAGGAGGATTCATTTCCAATATGTCTACTAGATGAAAATGTGACAAATTATACATATTATAGTAGAAGGTTTATATTTGTCTAGTCACCGTGTACCTAAATATTAAACTTCTTAATATAGTTTTACCAACAAAATTCGGTTGACAGTCTAAAATCCTTATTTTCTTTCTGTTTATATGACGCTTTAAAGTTAAAATCGATTGTCAAGATCTATTTGTTCAATGCAAGCTGTGATCACTTTCCAAACTAAAGCATATTTAATCTCCCTACCGTTAGAAGTTCACTGACAGATTATTTTTACATGATTGCCCCGAACAGTTTTTTTCTGTTCAAAGATGTTTTTGTAATTTTGGTGGGATTAGTGTTGTTAATGTTGTGAAGTCTTTAGTTGTCTATGTTGTGTTTTGAATATTGTTTCTTGGTTTGTTTCTTGCTCGTTCGTATCTTGTATTCTGTAATTGACTTGTCAATTTGTATCGGGTTTAATTATCGGTTTGATATGTGACATCTTTTATTTTAAACATGTCAGGTTAGTTTATGAGATTCCCTGGAAAGCCCTTTGATACGTTCTTGTGGCTATGCCTTAAAAATCCTGTAATGAATGAAATAATGAATGAAATGGGATAATAAAAAAAAGTATTCAAGACCTATATATTTCATCTGACACGTTTACGGAAGGTCTCCGAGGTGGAATTCCACAGGAAAAGAGTGGAGATGTAAATTTGCGTGGTATCATTTTCAGTTAGATATAACGGAAATACCAAACCCAAAGGAAATTTCAAATCGCAACATTCATTATCATACGGCAAACCAAAAGCTTTAACATATTACATTGATGGAAAACAGCTGTCTTATTACTGACTTGGTACAGGCATTTCAATAAAGTAAAATAAAGGAGTACAACAGTCAACATTGTGTTATAATCTGAATCACTATAAAAAACAAACAAGTCAATATAGAAAAACAAAATGTCATGTAGACTAGTACGTAAGCAAAAATGGAAGACACGAATACAAAAAAATATCATAGCACAATAACACAATGGCGTATATGTACTGTATTAGTATTGAGCTAAGCCAACATGATATTACCAAAACTGAACTAAACAGTAATGATTAAATTTTTACAAAGACGAAAAAAAGAACACTACAACACGTAACCAAGATGCCAAACAACGTCAGTACCTACAATCCATACTTAAAACCATCATGTATCATTTTAAGTTGAATAATGTATAGAATATTTATGAACAAGGTTTTAGTATCTTTAGATGAAAAAGGGCAACAGTAATATACCGCGTGCTGTTCAAATGGAACTTTTTTTTTTAGAACAATGATGAGTTTGTCTATGATGCTGGAACTGAGATAACCGCTTATGTCAAATTCGATGTATACGTCCAATAACGAGACTGAGTAAGCCTTGTAAGTTGTTACTTAAACTTAAACATGTTCTGTAGGATATATAACAGATGGGAAGCTTACATTTTTGTTTAATTAAATCTGATAAATAAATCAAAAACTATAATCAATTATTTGAACGGCTACAAATATTCCTACTTGAAATTCTTTATTGTGTTAAAGAAGGGTAACCATTGAACTAGCTTGTTTTTCCGGCTGTATTATTGATGCGCAAAATCAGTTGGACTACTTAAATTGAGTTCAATCCTCTTAAAACTCTACGCATAGAAATTGTTTGTGTTATACGTAAACAGATTTAAACTGGCTGTCCTTCAAAAACCTTTCTTGATATTCCCTCTGGAAACAGTTGTACCAACACAATGTTTTTCTGTTATCAAATATATTATATGTCATTTGAAAATTGACGCATGAAGCAGTAACATGAATGAAGCAATAAAATAAGTACAAATGTAGATCAAATTGATTCAATCATTATTATAACCAATTTGAAATATCGGCGTAATTATCCCAACAGGGAAGAAAAACTCTCGTCTGACAATTTGTTCAAATAATTAGTCACACTTCAAACAAAAGTAAATATACTATCACACCGTTATGCGCAAATTAAAATGTTGCGTTGAGTAATTAATATGTTTAATCTGTAATTAAAGGTCATGTTAGTAAATATTTACACAGCGAAAAAGAACAAATATAATAACCAGAAAAAATACCTTTAATGTTTACAGTAAAACTTGTTACAGTAATATAGATCTGCATTGGTCCTTAGATATCTTTGAACATTAGACAAAGATTTTATGACCGTATTTTTTTATGCCTAACTGCAAACATAAACTTACAGGAACTGCAACTCAACGATAATAGAATAAACCGCCATTCTCATGGTGTGTTTTCTGGAGAAGTCGTGGTCTGCTTCAATTAGTGATATGACAACCTCAAAGTAATTGATTCTTTTTGCGCAATGTATTCTATATAACTGTAAGATTTCAATGATCAAGAATCAAAATTAAATTAAAGCACTGCAGACAAGACTATAGGAAATTTGTTATTCGTTTTACATTTAGTTTCGTGGTTTACCTGTACCCACGAAATCGACGAAAATTAGTATCCAACGAATAATGATGAATCCACAGTAAATATTTTTTCGTGCATTTCTTGATCCTACTAAACACTGAGTTGGCATCCAAAACACGACAAAAAGAGAAATATCTTCAGCCATGCCATCAGAATAAAGCGGATCTGCTCTACCAATGCTATTGTGAAAGGACATTACCATTGCCACTATTTGTTGAATGGTCTTGTTTTTTTATTTTTTATTTGTATATAGATAGATTTTTTTTAAATTGAAAAGATCAATACTCTAAGTGCTTCATTTTTCTTATCAATATAATATTAAACCAAATACAGGATTTCGTTTAAGAATAATTAAATGGTACCCACTTGTGGTCTTTCTTTTAGAATTTTTTTTTTTATTTATCCATAACTCAACTCACAACACATACCAGATGTTTGGATTAAACCAATCAAATATTGAGTTTTTAGGATAGGAGGTAATAATAATATAGTATACAATACCCATTTAATCCACTGTGTTACCAACGTCGAATACAACAAGGTAACTTGCAAACTTGAACAACGGAACAGTTATTTCGAAAATGATAAGATATATATTTTTTTTCTTAAAGTTCAAATATAAGATATGTTTTTATTTAACTTTATAATATTTTACACATTTTAACAAAAGACTTTTGATGAATGTGTTAATAAATAACCTCTTATGCTCCGTGTTGTTAATTTTCAATCAGAATATTTCTAAAGCGAGGTTTCAGGTGACAAGGGAAATCAAAGAATGGTGTTAATCTACCAAAAGGGGTAATTGATAGATGAAGGTCTAATGAACGCGAACTTAAATATTTGATTATCCTTTATGGTAGGTTAAACGGAAGGCTAGGCAAATATAAGTAGTGACAAGATAATTTTTGTCCTTTTAAAATATTTTATTATAAATTAGATCAACATTTCAAAATCTTGTCAAATACAAAAATGTAAATCTTATCATTCACAAATTCTATTCATCTAACTCGTTGATTTATTCTAATAGGCAATTCTGCTTTGTTTGACCTCGACGTACTTTTCGCTATTATTTTTTCAACAATATGAAGATGTCCTGGAATATGATATTGAGTCTGCAATAAAACTTTAACATACATTTTATATAACCAAGTGAATGATCAGGACAGTTATAGAGCACAACGCCATGAAATACTACTTATGTAACATGTGTAATATAATCAATTACTCTTAGACTGGTAACTACTATTTGTACTTACTGTCGTTGAATATACATAAAATCTCGGATGATGATGTACTATAGTTAAAGGAATCGTTAAATAACACGTCCCTATACAATTTCTACGGAAATTCAACTTCATTGTTTGAATCCAGATGTTTGATACGGATGTATTTTTACCCCACGCATGACCGATCCATATTAATGTACTGTAATTAATATCAAACAACAATAATTATGACCAAGTGCAAAACTTTGATTTTACCTTGGTTATAAGGGAAGTGAAAATACATATCTGAAACACGGATGTTTAATAGATGAAAGATTTTTACGTATGACAAGGAAAAAATAAACAACAACACCTCATCAACAGTAAAGGTGAGTACTTTATCTTTAAACTAACATTTTTAACTTAATATTAACTATCTAGGTCAGTAATATATTATGTATGGCATACATGATAAAAAATATTGTTTGATTCCCTGACTATTTCATACTATAGATTTATATACGGTCACTTGTTTCCTTAATCATTTGTGAATGAATGTCATTATAAAATATTATATTAACCTACGCACATCCGATTGTAATTAATACATTGTTGCTATTAATGATGTTTAAGCTGAATAGAGTATGCATGATTTTAAGCGGCCTTACAAATATTAATTTGTAAATCTTACACGTGAAAACAGTGGCATATCTTAATGATGTAAGGCTTACTCTTAGATCTAATAAAATTTCCCTGCTTAAAATAGAATTGAGAAAAGAGAAACGCAGAGCGTGTCAACAAGAAACAAGGTTAACACATCAATAGGTCTGTAACGTGGTTCACCCAGAGTCGGGCTCAGGTTGCCCCTTAACAATGATGTAAACTGATTCAGCGAAATTGACGTATCTCTAAACACACAGCAATACGCAGAGTTAAACTAGGTTTAAAAGAAGTCTAGATCCGATTTTCGAATAGGTAACAGAAAAAATGAAGCAAAATGACAATGATTCACATGGGTTAATAATAGACTACAAGCAGCTAATGACATGCCAGCGCCATACCTCAATTAAAGTGATCGAAAATGTATGTCTTCCTCATATGAAAATCAAGCACAAGTCCTCCCGTTAGGTATTTAGTTTCATATCATCATATATTAAACGAACAGAAAACAACATATTTAATACCAACAGAATAATTGTGTTTATTTCTGAGTGAATCAATAATTATCCAAAACATGCCGTGTCTTTAAAGACTTAACAACATTATCGTAACTATATCACTTCTGAATAAGTATTCTTTAAAGGTTTAGTTACTTTTTGAGGTGATTGGTGAGACGTTTTATGCTTTGTACCGAATATTACCATAAATTTTGGATTAATATACAAATATTTCTGTATGCAGATGTCTTGTTTTATCTGAAAGAAATGTTAATAATCAAAACCTTTTTTAAAGAATTTTAATCCCACGGATTTGACCTGACACCATTGACCTTCAGACATTTTCATTAATCTTGTTATCGTCACGACGTTTTTTGTTGTCTCTACAATGAATACTAGAAATATAATAATCCGTTTCACAATTCAGTACGAATCTGGACCACCTCGTTTCCTCCTGATACATTTACTTATTTATTTCAAGTTATGAAAAATACTCAAAAATGCACTGAAAGACAAACATCATTTCAATTTTTGTTTTTAAAAAACACTTATATCAAATAAAGGTTTCTGCATGCGAATTTGATTTTCCATTTGACAATAAAAGTGAACTTAGTCTGGAAATTTGATTTGAAATAATCAATAAATAACTTCTTTCTCCATACAAAAAAAAAACAATAGTCTTTTCTCTTTTGTCTTTAATAGGAAGCAATTTTTCATTCATTCCTTATTTAAAAAGCGAATTATATATTATTTTTTTTTCAAATCAAAACGCCCAATGATTCACGCGTATTTTCATTTTTTCCAAGAAGAAAAAGAACCCAAGTTTGTTTTTTTCAAATTATTAATTTTGATAATTCAAAGCTATGTTGCATCCTATTTGTCCTTGCCGGATAAAAAAAGAATGCATATGCATTTATTAATACGGAAACATTATAAACAAACAGTTGGAACAG